>NC_134282.1:42264083-42572286 GCF_949628215.1 Phalacrocorax aristotelis
CATCCTGAAAAGAAAGGTTAGATTAAGAGAATTTTTCAGAAACATATCCAGAGGGAACAAATACCCCTGATTAACTTAATAGGTGAATGAACTTCTTGCACTACTGAAACATACCTCTAAATTGGACTCACAGTGCAACAAATCCAAGTGAAGGAGCTTGACAATAAGAGATATTTCTGTGAGAGATTTATTTGTAGACAATGAAAAAGTTGGGTTTTTTTGGAGTTGGTTTCTTGTTTGGGGTTTGTGGTGGTGGTGGTGTGTTGTTTTTGTTTTGTTTTCTTAAATACCTAAGGAAAGCCTGGGTATTTTTGTTCATTTTTATTCACCTTTTCACGCTTTAGAAATTCAAGGTCAGGAAGACTGTTACTTAAGGTGGAACAGAATCAATGTAAGGAGCTGGATGTAGGGAAAGTGGGGAAAATGACTGTTTTCCTGTGGTGCCATTTGTGATATTTCTGAGATGCACACCATTCCCTGCAGCATGATGGCTAGGACTGGTTTTGTGTTAAAGTTAGTGATCCACTTCTGTCTGTTGGCTCTGTCTTTTACACCAGGCAGCAGAGCTCATGATCTGGCTTTCTTGATTCCATTTGAGAACCCACCCAGGAATGCAACATTTAAGTATTAGCCTGTGCTGTATGTACAGCTAGATAACATGTATGCTCAGATCATGCTTCTGTCAAAAAATACATCACAAAACCTTCATAGAAACAGAGCCCTAACTGTTAAAATTTGGTTGTTTCCTAAGGCAGAGGGATGCTTGATTTCTTTGTTTCGGAAGGATTGTAGGCAGGAAGCAAGCATCTGGGTGTCCCACATGTCCTGACATTGGCATAGAAGACAATAAGTAAAACAAGAAGGCTGTTAGGCTATTATAGGGTTATGTACTAAGGCTTCTGAGCTTACATCCTTTACTGCATCTAGACCTCCATTGCCTATAAACAGTAAATTTATATGCCCTGGGAAATGTTAGTGTTTCTTAAATTTCAGTACCTTTTACCTTAGCTTAGGGACTACTGAACTCTTTCAGATAGGTCGTCTTTACATCAAATACCTATTTTCCCCCCCCCCCCCCCCCCCCCCCCCCGATATGACTGTAAATATCTGTATAAACTGATCAGTGGTTTTGTTTCTGGTACACTATACTGAAGTATCACTACTTTTTACTGTCATCAACAAAACCTTTATTTCATGTCTGAACAACAACTGGGACAACTCACATGAGAAATGCTAACATAGTTCTTATTTTTTCAAGATTTGCCCTTGACTTTTTGTTGTACACCTACAAACAGTTTTCTCTGCTTTGGGGAACTCAAGTCAAGTGGCTTGTAGAAATAAAAGTTAATATTTTTTTCTCTTTCACAGTAAGCTTTTGGGATAATATACCTCGCACTTGTGGAAATCCAGTGAAGAATTTCCCTTTTTGCCATACAATTTTTATCTGCAGCCTACGTGAGCAAAGATGTATGTTGATAATTTCTGGTATTTCTGCACCAGTAAACACTGTAGTTAATGTTGCAAACAGATGTTCATTATTTATCCCCATCAACTACATTTTTGAAAAATTCTGCTGTCTCAAAACTACCATCATTAGTCTCAGCTCAAAAGTTTTGAGGAAGGTTTAAATTAAACGCAGTCAGCTATTATGCAACTGAGAGAATACAAAATTTCCATTACTTTTGTTCTGCATGTAATAGCTTGAGAATAGTTACACATGCACTTAAACTGTGGTGAAACATGATTTGCACATGCAGAACTGTTCATCCTTTCAAAGCTTAGAGTTGGATTTTCTTTCTTCCTATCATAATAATTAAAAACTAAACTAACCTAAAATCCTATCAACTTGTTTTTCCCACATTTTAGAAGCATTGTTATAAGATGGTAAATGGTTTGTTCTTTCTATTGTATGGGTGGATTAGAAAGGCATTCAGCTGCTTATCCAACAGACTGTGTGTATTTATGATTTTAACTCTTGAGGATACTTTATCAGCGGATGTGAAAAAGCACTTAGGTTTGAATTTCATTTCAAGCAGTATTTCACTGCCAATTAAATATATTTTTTTGTCATGAAATCACATCAGCTTCAAAGAAACTTTTCTTAATTTCCTCTCCCTTCAATACTTTCATTTAAAAATTAAATTTTGTTCCAATATTTTTTTGAAAATATTTATGTCACTTTATTTTCTTGTGGTATCCTATTAAGTCAGTAGTATTGGCACAGGAACTCATATACCTTATTATGTCTTCCATGATTCCTAACATGTCAATAGTATTGGCACAGGAGAGAATATACCTTATTATACTGTACTGGGATATACAATGTCCTGTTACTGACATTTCCTGACAGAGAAACAGACAAGCTGGTGTATTTTTTTTACCTTCATTTTTAAAAACAAATCTTATTAATAGCCACAGTTTAGAACTAATGGAAACATCCTGTAATTAAAATCAAGATCTCACATCTGTATTTGTAATGATAAAACCTGATATTTTGACACTTGACAGAAATATAGAAACTGAACACTCGATGAACAAAGCTGTCTCCAAAAGCTTTGTGTTAGCTCATAAAATTCTAAAAATTTGACAACTGTTTTTCAGAAAAGACTATGTTTAATATTAAACTTCAAGTTTATTTCTGAAGTGGAATTTGTTTTCCAGATTTGCTCTAGTTTGAGAAATTTTTCAGTTCTGACTTCCTTTGGTGGTGTAGCAGAAATGGCAAGTTTTGATCAACTCTTTTCGTAGCATGAATGTGGAGAAAAGTATTCTGTAGTTTGTTGGAGTTATTTTACCCATAATATAGCTACAGAATTCATAATCCTTGGACTCTGCAAAGGTCTGATCTATCACACTAGTATTAAGCTCTTTCAGTGGTACACTGGAAAGAGTACAGTGTAGGGTTGATTAACTTTATGATTTTTAACATACTCTCCCTTCATTTTTAATCTGAAATTGGTGTTGATGGTAGTAGTGGTATATTTAACTTATCTGCTTTAAAATTAATGCTTTTTAAGTTATTATAGATTTTTTTGTGAGAAAGTGGGTTTGCAGTTTTAATTCATCTTGAACGTTTTTGATGTTTTTAATATATAACACTCACCTAAATCCATCTGTGTTTAAATCTGACAATGTTTTCTATAATGCCCAAAACCTCTGCTGCAGGAATAGCATGGTAGTCAAATTATGGAAGGAATCTGTGTGAATCTCTGCGATGTATGACATACACCTTATTCACTATAGTAATAAGCGCCAACAGCACCTTCTTCAGATACTGAATACTAAACCTGTTTACAGAGCAGATCTTTCCCTGTTTCAGCACTTGCCTGCCTCCTTCTTTGCTTTACATCATGGTCAGTCCCTATTTTCTCTGATGCCAAAATTTTGTTTTACTAATCTGACCATGGTCATAAGTTCAGTGCCCTAGGCTCAGCATCAAAGCTATTTTAATCATTTACTGTCCATGGGCTGTTAAGTGGCAGCAAATATTACCTATCTGCCCTTTAATCAGTGCCAGCGTGCTTTTCCCCAAGACTTGCTGAAGAAATCTGCCAAGTTGGTATTAACCACATGTAGATTCTTAGTTGCAAGCGTTAAGGTAGCAGGGTTTTCCCCCCCTCAGTGCTGCTGCAGCCTTGAGTGAAGGCCTTGAAGGCCTCAGGGTTGTTGACTGGGAAGGCAAAGTTTCTCCATGTTTCCATCAACCTGTCAAATGTTTCTCTGCCTGTTACAGACAAGCGCTGAGCCATGTCCAGAAAAGAAATGTGTAGAGTTGGCCTCTTGTTTAAAAGAGAGCTAATACCTTCTCATTGCTAGGCTTTGAGCTTCAGCTCATATAAATAATAATTACTTCTGTAGGCTCAGAGTGTTTGAATGTGTGTCATCTTTTGCTTCAGGGCTATGAGAAGCAATGCTGTTGGTAGTTTAATATGTACATTTTCTAGTGTTTCCTAATGAAATTTTACTCACAAAAATAAAATTGTACTTCATTAATATATTTAAAAATGTGCCTTAATGATTTATGACCTTCAGATGAATCTGAATTTCAAGTAGAGCTAAACAGAAAGTTTTCCAGATGCAGTATATTTCTGTAGGTCAGGCAATCCACAGCTCCTCTGCTGAAATAGCTCCCACACGCTGGGACTGGAGCAGGTGTTTCTCCCTTCACTCAAAGCAACCCAGTTGACATCTGATTTTCAGATGCCTAAAATACTACCTTATAACAGTCTATTTTGTGCAGTCCTGCTCATGTTCTTATCTTTTATTAGCTATTTTCAGGACACATATTAGTTTCCTCTGACAATAAAAAATAGTGATGGATTTGAAATGACCTCATGTACCTTTGTAAAGTTGTGGGATGTATATGACCAAGTTTGCATCAGGCTGCAACTTTGGAAACTTACTTCTGTGGCTGCAAATGAGTATACTCATGGGGTATATACTCAGCAGTGCTTATCTACAAGCTTTTAATTTAATCTGTGTGATGAAATCACTGTTTAATTTTTCTCCTGATACCCTGTTAATTTTGTAGCTTTCACCTGTGTTTGTTCTCTAGTATGTCCCTATTTTTTTTTCAGTATTCCTGACATCTAGAGCAGGTGTCTTTGGCCTGAATGCTCCACAACACCTGCTGCCTTCTTCCAGATTCCTTTTTAATAAGTATCTCAACTGCTACATATTGGAGGGGAGAAAGGTAATTCTTTACATATTGTGAAAAGTTTTGATTTTTTTTTTCAGTCAAGCTAATCTTCCAGTGAGAAAAGGATAGATGCATTTTTTTTCTCATTTTCTCTTTTTTTCTGTGTGTATGTGTAAAAAAACCAATACTTTCCATTTTTATCCTCCTAAATAAATCACACAATCACAGAATGGTAAGGCAATGGCCAACAAAAAGTGAGATAAAATGAAGAGAAAGACTCTTACTTTCTTCTGCAGGAATGAAATGTCAGTATTACTTTGTGTTGCCTTTTCCTGTTTAAGAGAAAAGATGTAAAACATACAGGTTTTTTAAATGCCTTTTTCCTTGTATTGCAGTAGGTGAAGAAACAAAAACCTGAGATATTGGTATTCTTCCATGCTTCAACAAAAGTAAATATTACAATTCTGTAACATTGGGAGGGTTACACTACCCCTGAGATTCTGAATATATAGTTGGTTCTCTGTGAAACTAGAAGATATCAAAAGAAAGTTACTACAGATTCTAGGCATGGTAGTAACATTGTTGTCAGTGGTGGCCTAGGATTTAAGAAATGCAGTGTTCATAGAGACAGATAAAGTCTTTTGAGACCAGCTAGAATATTTTCCTTTTCTGTCTGCCTCACATAACTGATCTAATAAAAGATAGCTTGTTATTACGAAGCTCATGTCTCTGAACTTAGGTCTTTTTCCAGTGGTTTTTTTCCACCACCCTCCTTTATCACTGGATTCAACATGTCATCAACGCTTTCTCTCAGCATAACAGTGTTTTTTCAGAGAAAGAGCAATGATGACTGCCATTGATTTCAGTGAAAGCTGTGTATGTCCATCACCTCTGAAAAGCAGTTCTGTCCCAGACTGATCACTTGGGAGTCCAGACCTGATTCTCCTCAGCTTGACAAGAATGTCATAAGACATTCCTCTCTATTGCAAAGCTTCCATTTCAGAGGATATTCCCCACGCCCTGCACACAAACACACCCCCACCCCCCGTGTTGCCCTCAAGCTATGAATCTGGCTTTCACATATATAGAGAGGGAACAGTCGATTCCAAGGTAGACTTGATCTGAAATTAATTGGAATGACAGATTATACAAATAATTGCATCTCTCTAGTTTAGGAGTTCTGACTTCTGAGTCCTTGGGCTTTGAAGGCCATATGCTTTTTGAAGCTGGGATATATACAAATAACTGGGATCACAAAAAATTTTTTTACTTTAAAAAAAATTGGTTTTACATTCTGTTCACTTCTTTTTGTTTGTTTACTGAAGTCTTTGAAAGTGCTTTGATTAGCAAATCTGTAATCTGGGCCAAATCCATTTTCTTTCAAAGTTAGCAGATATATGAGATGTTAAGTAGTTTCAATGATCAACGATGAGGGAGATGATTTAAAAGCCTGTTCCTAAGAGATATTTTATGGTACATATACTTTTTTGAAAAGAGAGAAAGAGAGAATAGCAAAAAAAAATAGAAAAGCCAACCTCTCCTCCCCAAACCAAAGCACAAGGTTCAGGATGCAAGTTGGCAAGGTGAAGATGGGCACCTTTTATTTTTATTTGACTCAGCCACCTCTATGGAGACCTTATTACACAATTTTTGGAGTCCCTTATTTTCTCACAGGGAATATTTCCATTCACAACAATACGACTTGCATCAGGAGTGGTATATATATCATTGCATATGTTCCCTTTCATTTGCTACTAAACCAAGCTCCTGTTTGCCCTGGGAGAAAGTCAGTCTATGAATTTCACAGGTCCACTGAAAAAGGTCAGTGTAATGTTTTAGATAGAGAAGTGCAGGAGTGCAGTTGTAGAGAGAAAAGGAATGGGAAAAGTATGGGAAATATCTGCTTCATAATAGTGCTGTGGTCTGAGCAACACATCTGACTGGTATCCATGTGCTAAATAAACAATTTTTCTCTTCAGAATGTCTGCAAAGAAGTAATATGGCTGATTTATTTTGTGAAGCCACTGTGGTTTCTCTACCTTGTCATCAGAATCTACATGGACATGCAATACTAGGTAATGAATGAAGAGTGTTTTCTGACGAGCCTTGAAAGAAAACAAAACAAATAAAAACCCCCCAGTGTTTGATTTGCATCCTTGGAAGGTCTAAGCTCTGTGGATGTAATTTTAAAATATTTCCTATGTTTTCTTTTACTTAGTCTCAATGTGTCAGGCTCAGCTAAACGAAGAACTAAATTATAACTGTCATTTCAGCTCATAAATAACAGATGTCTCTCCCATTTAATTATTTATAGTCTTGAATCTTTCAAAAATGAAAATGGCTATACACATTTTAATGTAGTTCTTGGTAATTTGCTGCATGAATGATAAGATTCCAGATAATCCCAGCACACAAACATGAAAAATAAAACTTTGACTGACTCGCTTATCTTTTGTGACTGCTTCTTCAATCCCCTGCGACTTTTTTTTAAATTAAAATTTAAGTGAAATCTAATCACAACAAAATGATGTTCATATACTTGCATTAATAATTTATCTGCTAGAGATCACAGTGCAGGTAGTATGGACATTAGGGATTCATTTGCTGCCCGAAAATCGATGCTTTCTCTTTTTGGTAAGATTCATCCTTTCATCTGTGTGAACTGTGTTTGGATGGATCACAAGCCTGAAATATTCATGTTCAAAGAAATTGAGACTATGCCAACATTAAAAAAACCAACACCCCACCCTCCCCAAAACCACCAAACCCCACTCTCCCATATTCTTTAGCTAATGATAAAATTATATAATTTGGCTTAATAACTTGTTCTCTTTATGAACAGAGCTAATCTAGTGAAAGATTAATTTACTGGGTTAACAAAGATTCACCAGCACAGGACACAAACCAAACTCCCAGTGCATGAGCTGAAAGAGGAAACATAAGGGTGTGAATGCTACAATTCATGTTGGAGAAAAGCAATCCCACCAAGAAAACACACCCATTCCTCTTGCCTCCTAAGCAGCACAATTTAAGTTCCTTTATGAGAAATGAAAGGGAGTCACTGTCAGCCCTCACACAAGGAAAAACTGTTTGGGCTGTCTGGAATCTATGCTATGTGGCCTAAGAATATTTTATTTTAGAGCTGAAGAGGTCAAATATCATTCCCTGGGTGGAAGAAGGGCTCTTTTGGGGGTGGTTAAACTAAGGGAGGCAAAAGCTCCAAAATGTGATTACCAAGGAATTATATGTATGGTTAGAAAGGTATTTGCAGAGCAACTATGGAAAAAAAATGAGTGTGAGTTAGGATCTTGGCAAGTTGCAGGCTGCCAAAAGGCTTAGAACAATGACTAAAGAAATTGTATTGCTGCTTGGTTCACAGTGTGCTCAGGAGCACAAAATCTGCTTATAGTCTTTTAGTAAACAGCAGCAATATCCAAGAACTGATCATATAATTCTAGCTGAAGCATTCTCTGAGACCCAAACCTTTCAAAAATGCCTAAGGAAAAAAAGGGTTGCATAGAGAAGGCTTTGGTAGTTAAGGCAAAACGTTTATGCAAATAAAAAGAAGGAAATCTGACTGACTACCAAATTTCTTCCAAAGAGGAGTGATGTTGCTACTTCTGATTGGGTACAGCAGGATTTATTAGCAAGTCATTTGTTAATAACCTTTGCAGGCACAAATCAACATAGATCCTTTGAATTAATGGTATTGCTGTAAATTGTACCTGCTAAAGTTCAAGTCCAGTGTTTTCAGTCAGGAACTGCTCCTTTGAGTGGGGAAAGACTGTACCTGTACTTGGCCTTGAAGAGCTGACTAGGAGAAATAACTTGTACCTGCTGCATATTAAAGGAAGGCATAACTACTTACCAACTGTTGGATTACTCTGAAGTGAAATAGAACAGCAATGTAGCACTGTCTACATGTTTGGTGGTCATTCAGGCTAAGCATTTTTATATTTGCCAGAAAGAATCTTGCATTTGTGGTCTCTCATCATGATGCATCTAGGGGAGTGTCCTGAAAAGCTCTTCTTCCAAGGGGAAGGTAGACTGACATTATCTGGGTTTCTAGGAAGTGACAGATAAGAAATCCAAGGTGGAGCTGAGTGGTCGTAAGTGCTGACGTTCCTGTTGGTAGGGAGATGGGGCTGGACAGTTTGAGGGGAGAGAAGTAGGGGATGGGAAAACAGAACTGCTGCGGCCTGAGAGAGAAATGGGTAAGAACAGCTTCTGGCGTGATCAGTAAGGACTTGGGCATATAGGATAGCCAAACGGTGGCCTCCTTGAGCATCAGAAGCTGTTAGCTATGTGATGGGGAATAAAAGCAAAAGAAGCAGACTGTTGAGTGACTACAAAAAATACAACCTGAGTGCTATGAGGAAGGGAGGTTTGCCAAGGACAGCAGAAAGATGTCAAGTCAAGGAGCTGAGGAGAGCTGCTGGGCCTGGCTTGTTGGTGTAAAAAGCAGCTTATGTTTTGAGTATGAGTGATTGGAATACTCGCATAAACTGATTAAGACTTCCTTCGTGCTTAATAAGCTGAACCAATATTGGTGAATGAATGTATAAAAGCACTATTATACGTGGCAGGTGACAGAGCCAGGAAAATCAATCTTTTGCAAACACCACCCATCCAAAATTGGCTTCCAGCTCAGTGTGTTTTGTAAATATTCTGTCGACATGATACTACTTAACAAAGGAAGAAGAATATACTGGTATCCATTTTTGTCAGCTGCAGGGACATCTCACTGGCTATTGTAGTTGGAGAATGGCAAATCAGGATTACAAAGAAATTTCTATTCTCAGTTTACACTGTCTCAGGATTGACAAAGGTAAGTAAAATAATGATTTTAAAAATCTGATTTAAACTGTGGCAGTGTCCCTTTAATAATGTTTTGCACCAGTGCAGAATTACATATTGCAGCTTTTTACTAGACACTGCCCTTTGCAAACTTTCTGGAAAATATTTTCCATCATTTTGACATTTCATTTAAAATGAAATATAGAAGATATTAGAAATTCATGTTCATGACAGGTATTATTTGTTTGACTTTGAAATATACAGAGAACACACATTAATGCACAGTGACTGAAGTGTTACAGGGGTGTGCGTCTGCATATTCATGGGACGCTTCTTTACTCCACAAGAAACCATTGCAGAATCAGAAGAGGAGTGACCTTTTATAGTACTAAAAATCTGTGTGTGCAACAATGAATAATTTAAAAAGGGGCCAGCTCAAGTGACCTTCTTCGCAATATGTATACATATGGGTGTATAACCAAGAAAGATTGAATGTTATTTTTCCTTGCAAAGGTGCACAATTCCACAATATTTACAAAATTGCTTCTGTTTACACATCCAGCACAGAAATTCTTATCCAAACTGTCATATTCATATAGATATAGCTATATTTTAGCTATAAGCACAGGACGCATATTTAGGGCCTTGTGCAAACGTGCCTGCTGTGAATGCTACTCCATACAGGGAGAGCCAGGACCAGAACACTGTCACTGTATTTGATCTGCAAATCAGCTGAAGAGATGTGTCTCCTTTCCAATTGTCTTTTTGGAGTTTTACTTGAGGAATATGAGGGTATTACGGCTCAGGGCTGGAAAAGGGGTTAATGTAAGTTTATACTAAAGTGTAAACTGGGAGCTAGTAAGGTGGAAGTTCCTGTTAAACTTTATACTTTTTTTTTTAAATTTTATTTCTTTGAGAAACTTTATTTGATGAAAAGTCTTTTTAACATCAGGCAAGTTATATTTCTTTTATATGAGAGAAGAAACAGGGACACTGAATGGAGTTTATATTAAAATGCACATGCATGATCAGAGCAACAGAGTATTGATTGACAACTACTGTTTCTTGACCAGATAAAGATAAAATCAATTTGAATTGGAATTGTCAGTTTCCTTCTTTTATGGTTTAACTGATGTGTAAAGAACTACCCTTCACATTTTTTGATGACCTGATTAACCATTTTACAAACCCAATGCACATTGCAGGTGTGATGAGGGAGGCATTTTAATATTCTCTTCTTTTCACATCAAATGTTTCCTAAAGAATATATTGTTACTGAGGAATGTTATTTTGACTTGTACAACTTCTTCTGAGGTGGGTTTTGTCAACAATTTGTATTGAGCCTTGGGTTCAGCTGACTTCTATGTTTAATGTAGTCACAAACTTTAGTATATCATGATAAAGCTTTCATATTTCTGATCCTGAGCTTGCATCTGTGGGTGTTGAAGTATGTGGCATAGCATCTGTACTCTTAATAAAATTGAGAGCTACTAAGGTGGAAGTTTGTTTATACAGCTGGAAGAGCCACAGGCTTTCTTCCTTTGCTGAGGTGTGATTACTTTTCCCTCCAGAAAGCCCTGAAACTCTGACCTTATTGAAAGGGAAACTCTAATTGTAACTGATCAGTGCTAAAAAAAAAAAAAAGATTAATTCTGTTTCCCCTTAACTATCAAAACTGGAACTTTGTTAGCTCCCAGAAAAGGTACAAGGTGGTGTTGTAGTGGGAGTTGACTCGACTCTTGTTCTGTGGTACTAAATCGTCTATTTAATTGTAGCCACTGCTGTATTTTTCATGAGGCCCAGGTTTCCTTCTACTTTGTGTACCTGTGTTTGCCTGTGCAGTCATTGCAAGTGCACATGGATATCAGAAAATCACCTGTTGTGAGTCAATTACTAACTGCTTATGTGCAATCTCTGAATTTAAATGAGCAGTTGTACAGTTAGGCAATACCCAAGTTTTGGTAATGTAGGTAACTTTTGTTGGTGATGTGCATCATAGGAAAGAGTATATGCATCTAATGCAGAATAACTGATTCTGTCATTACAAGGACATAGACTCCGTCTCAAACAGGATTAGTAAGTAGATATAGTTTTAGCTGGGATATACTTTTTTAAATGGCTGATGTAGAAGGAACTGTACTGGTCTGCTTCCCAGTCTGACTTGTACCATCTGGAATCAATGTCTGTCTTTAGCTCTTACATCATATTTGTAGGGTCCCCAATAACTGCTGAATAAAACAGAGTCAGTAGGGAAGAGACAACCTTGAATATATGCATCCGTCTGAGAGGCTGGTAGAAGTCAAAGATAAAAAAAATCTAATCAGTGAATTTGCAACTGACATAGACCAAACCAGCTGATTAACTCAATAAACCCTTCTCATTCTTAAGTGTATAAAACTTGTGTGATTGTATTATTTTATTCAAAGTAAAATAAAATAATTTTTAAACTTCTTTTTGATATTTTCCCCATAACTTTAATTTCCAGTTACAGTTGTCACAGACCTTACACTTTTGAATGCCAATGCTGGATTGTTTTCTCATACAAAGTGGTCTCTCATGAAGAGCGACTGATTATGTACTCTCCCCACATGCATCAACACGTTGATTATGTGAAATCTCATGAAGAGTTGCAGTCAATGCCAATCACTGTCTAGCTGAAGGTCAAATTTTAAATTTCTCTGCTGATGTCATCGTTTTTTTGATACTAATCTATAAACCATGTAAGGAATCCTTGGATACATGTCCTTAATAAAATGCATTTATGCTTTCAACTAGTGTTTTAGCATGCAAAAAACAGAGCTGTTCTTGCTCAGAATGCTATTTCTATAATGTTTATTGATACTGGAGAAAGGAAACACTAAAAGCAGCCCCAGGGTATGGAGTGTTTAAAGCTAAAGAGTGATGCTTAGCTATTATGCCTGTTTTGTGCAAGGTCTGCATGTGGGTACTACAGCGGGGCATATCTATGCTCAGTGCAATTCCCATATTATTAGTCACGTTCATTGCTGAGCCTGCTTCTGCTGTTTTGGCATTTGGATGGTGTCAGCACTGCAGATGATGCTTTGCGGGGTTAGTGCCATGCCTGTGCCATAAAAGTCCCAGGAGCACAGCCCACTGGCTCAAAATAGATTGGTTAAGAAAAATATTTTGTTCAAACATCCTTAATTGGTGCTGTATCTTTTCTGGTTTACTTCGTTTACATTTAACATATCTGATTAATTGCTTACGAGTGATTGCTTTGTATTAGGCTCCCATATGAAGCAGTCATATATCTGGTAGATCTAGGCAATCAACAAATACTTTAATAAGCTTGATCAATAGAAGGTTGTCTTTGTCTGAGATCAGACACCAGCTATGGAAATAGCTATGCAGTGCAGTAAAACAGTTTTAACTCATGAAATGTTTGCCCAGTTAAGCTCGTAGTAAATATAAATCACAAAGTCCAAAAAATGCATAACAACCCCCTCTCACCCCAAATGGAAAGATACTAACAGTATTGATTTCATGTCAGTTCCCTGCACTTGAAGTGTCAAGGCCAGAGATTTTGAGAAGGCATTAAGCTATAACCTACATGTGATGTCTATGTTATTTGCAGATGGCTTATCTTACATTAATGTTGCTCAAATATGGAGACCAGGGTTATATATGTAGGATACAAAGATTCCTCTCTTACACTGTATTTCTGCTCATTTAAAAAGAAAGGATACTTTGTCCCCATGCCCATTCCCAGTTATCACCTGTGTAATAGAAATAATAGCAAGTCATTGTGCTGAAGAATTAACCTTTCATTTCCAGATTCTAATATTTTGCTACCAGTTTTAGAATACAAAATAAGTAGGAAATTGTTTTAACACTTTTTTCATAATGCTATACTAACTCCACTATGTCTACATGGTAGAAGTGCAATATTTTCCCTGGCAAAATAGATGTGTTTCCATTTTGCTTTCTGTCCTCAAGTACAGCTGTGTACAAGCGGAAGCTCCCTTAAAGGACTAGCTGAAAACTTTTTTCTAATAAGACTACATAAGGCTAAAACCATTGTACTCTAAGTCATGTCTCTGAATGTATAGGGACATTCACAGTGAAGGAACTGGATGCAGAAGGTACCAATCAATTTTTGCAGTGGTGTATGATGAATTCAGCAGCTCAGAAAGTAGAGGTGAACAAAGATTGTCCCTGATTGACTGCCACGGTAGCCACATATCTCAGTCAGAAATAGAATTTTATTTCAGTCTTAGATGAGATATATATGAAAGAGATTGTAATGACTTGACCAGTATTTCACTAGCAGATCATTACTAGTTTACATTTGGAAGTAAACTTTCAAAAAACCAGAAAAGCATAGAGGCTTTTAAAATTTTGCTAGTAATGAAACCTGAAATCCATTTGGATTCTGGCTGACTACTGCTCTAATATATTGAAATTGTAGGTTGGATTTTTTTTTCCACCCATGGTAGATATATTTCTTATGATTCAGTATGATCAGAGACCCAGTCATTGATTCTCTTTATTAGAAAGGAAAGTGGTGTGTAGTGGGTCGTAGAATCTATCTAGAGGTACCCATTCATATTTGGCTGCACATGTCCACAGTACCTGTAATACAGCAGTGGTTATGCTCTAATAAATGCTTTTCCAATGCCCAGAAATGGAGATGAACAGATATATTACTGGAAAGTCAAAATCTCATGAGGAAGGGGTATTTCCTTACAAATTCTAGATATACCAGGTCTTGTGGTGTTACTTAAAGGAAGACATGGTGAGAGAAATAGTTATGTAATTTTTTTTATGGGACTAATGTCCCCAGAAATACTGGCCCTATTCTGCCTTGGCAGGCTTGACCAGATTACTGTTTTCCTGCAGTTTTATAAGTAAACTAGGATTTTGCCAATGCAAAGCATTTTTACATTTATAGAGGTTTTTCCTGATGTGATTTATGCCAGTGTGATTCTTAGCATTGAACTGATTTTCACTGAAGAAAAACTTTTCTTGTTAATGTTTAATGCTGACATGAAAGTAAGGCAGAAATAATATTTCTTATTTATTAACTTGCATATTCAAATCTATGCCATTCTAAATAAGATAGCATTTCTTATTTAATTTTTTGATTTGCACAATTTAGATAAAACAAGTCAATGCGGTAGAGAGTGTGGTACCTTTGTGTGGTCTCTTTTGGGACTGGTCTGTCCAGTATCAGTCAAAAGGAAAATAGATATGTCTGTTCAGTCCAGAATTGGGAATTCAGGGTTATGGATTTCTTTCACATTAACAGTTCCCAGGATTACACTGCACCTAGCCTCAGTGTCATAGCATCATGGTTCGAACAATTACATTTGAATTCTTAATCTTTTATGGAGCCAGTACTGTTGAAATAATTATTTTCTTGACTTAGGGAAATATCCAAAGTCATAGCTTGAGAAACTCATATCTTTAACAAAAACATAAAGAAAAAAACCCCTTGAAGACGCAAAACTTAAAAAAAAAAGAAAAAAGCTTTACCAGGCTATATGAAAATGTTCATTGTATATTTCCATTTTAACTTGAATTGCACATATAATATTTGTGTTGTATTATATTCACATTCAGTACAAAATCTAGTGCTTGGCCAGAACATATAAAGATATTTTGCTAGATGAGATTTTGCTTGATGTCCAGTGTTTTTCATTTTTAAATGCATGTAATAAAGTTTGTAGGAAGCTCATGTGCCCTCAACTCTTATGGTTTCTGAGAGTTGAGAATATTCCTTAACTTTTGTAAGTGAGCCTGCCAGTAGAGCTGATCTGAGTCAGTCAGACTTACGATACCTCTGCATCTATGAAAACTCTGCAGTAAGAATCTGCAGTCTCACTCTGAATTAATCTTTTCTGAGTCTCCATCTGAAGAAAATTTACAAATTTTTAAGCAGCTCTGCGCTATCCACTAAGATTCATGTCTAGCAAGTTCACTGTGTAGGACAGCATTGTCTTTTGTGTCCTTACATAGTTCCGTTATTAAGCAATAACGTGTGCAAAGATGTTTCAGAACAATGTGCCAGACCTTGTCTATAGTTAATTTCTAAATGTCAGTCAACAACATTTTTTTATGTCTAGACATATTTGAGAGCCGATTAACTAACTGTTATACCATCCAATTAGATCATATAAATTTTCTTTGGATGCCTATGATGTTTGTTTAGATTCATATCAACTAGACCTATACTTTTTGTGTCTTTTTTTCTAATTAAAGGAAATTATCTCATCAGTGCATATCAAAGATTGTCATGTCCAACAAAAAAATCTTCTGTGTGAACTTCTGAAAAGTCTAACTGTGAATATGCAATGAATATACTTTTCTACAGGATTAAGCAAGTAAAAGTAGAAATATCATTTGACTGTTACAGGTAAAGAAAAAATCAAAATATAGAAGTAAGAACAGTCTATGCATAGTATGCCTGTAAGCAATTCAGTAAAACAGTTGCATTGTTCAGTAAGTTATTTCATCAAAAATTATTTATTTATTGGAATTTAAAACTGCTGCTTCTGTACTATAAATGAGTACGCATATACCTTGTGACTTCATAAGTGCGCTCATCAATTATACTTAAAGTTAGTGATGATGACAGATCAAAGACTCCAAGCAACATCTAGTATTACCCACAGAAGATGGATTAGAAAAACTTCACTAGGCCAGATGAAAGATCAGACCAGCAGATTTTTACAGGAAAAGTATAGAAAGACCTGTTTGAGGAAAGGGTAATTTTATGTTTGTCCTGGTTTCAGCTGGGACAGAGTTATATTTCTTTGTAGTAGCTAGTATGGGACTATGTTTTGGAGTTTTGCTGGAAACAGCGGTGATAATGTGGAGATGTTTTGGCTGTTGCTAAGTAGCACTTACACTGGTCAAGGACTTTTTCAACTCCCCATGCTCTGCCAGGCACACAAGAAGCTGGGAGGGGACACAGCCGGGACAGCTGACCCAAACTGACCCAAGGGATATTCCATACCATGTGACGTCATGCTCAGCATATAAAGCTGGGGGAAGAAGAAGGAAGAGGGGGACATTCAGAGTGATGGTGCTTGTCTTCCCAAGTAACGGTTACGCGTGATGGAGCCCTGCTTTCCTGGAGATGGCTGAACTCCTGCCTGCCCATGGGAAGGAGTGAATTAATTCCTTGTTTTGCTTTGCTTCCATGCGCAGTTTTTGCTTTACCTATTAAACTGTCTTTATGTCAAACCATGAGTTGCCTCGCTTTTCCGATTCTCTCCCCTGTCCCACCAGGTGGGAGTGAGCGAGCGGCTGCATGGTGCTTGGTTGCTGACTGGGGCTAAACCACGACAATGTTCTTGCAACTTGTGGCAGTCAATAGTTTAAGGACTTCTAAGTCAAAAGTTATATCCCAACTATCATCAAATATCCAATGATAGACCTATCCTTCAGGAATTTGTCTAAACCTTTTTGTAGACATTTATAGTCTAGACTTTGCAACACCTGTGGCACAGATGCAATTTTTCACAGTTCAGTTATGTGTTGTGTGAAGAAGTATTTGTTCTTGGTATGTTCTATGCTTGCTACCTGATAATACAGCTACATAGCTCTGTTTGTGCCGTCTGTGCTCCTTTCCTTGCACTGCTTCACCGTCAACCAGCCTGTCACCTGAGGGGGGAATACATGTTGTTTTAGCTGCTGAACCAACAGTGGCTTCCATTTAAGCTTGACTTTCAGCATGGGAGAAGTCTCACTGAGCAACATTTCTCATTCTCAGTAGATATACCTGTTGGTACTGGATTGTGACATTAGATGTCACCATGGTTGTTAAGGGCAAAGGTCTGAAAATGCAGTGAGATTGTGAAAATAGTGTCTGTGATTTGCATATTGATCAGTATGCATAACTATATCGCATTAAAAACACTAAGCTGCATATTTCCACAGTAAACACTCTGTGATGGTTGTCCCCTGGGTCACTTAATCCCCACAGCCTATCAGATCAATTTGACTGGACAGGCATTCCTCTTAGGCATTTTTTCTTGCAGATATGCAACTTTTGCCTTCTAAGGCATTATTTCCCTTGAGGTTGTTTTCCCTCACAGAGGAACTTATTTATGGTTACAGTAGTTTTGATGAGTGTTAGTGGTATATTCTGCTTTTATATGATGCTTGTCTTTTTTATCCACAAAATATTTCAGGATAAATTGTGCATAGCTCCAAAGCTCCCTACCTTTCTTCCTGTGCCAGTAAGACTAGGAGATGAGTCAGTATTTCTCATTCACAGCTTTGTGTGAAGCTGAGGATGGAAAGGAGAGAGGATAATGTCTGATTCTAGTTCAGCAATTCTGGGCCACTCTACAGATTTAAGCAGCAGTATAAAATCCTAACTCAAGCCACTTTGGGTTTGACTGAAATCCTTCTAGCAAATTATTTCACAATTTAGATTACATTTAAAGTCATCTTTGCTCTTCCTTAGTCTAACATCCACCTATTCCATGATGAAACATTCAGTTTGGCCCAGTGTTTCTAATTCCAGACAGTCAGGCTGATTCCAGGAAAATGCTGTTTTCAAGTGAAAGCACTCAGTGTGTGCCAAGAATATTGATATTAAGAGGAGTTGCTTTCTTAGTATTTAGCAGGAGGAGGATTATCCATTGAAATGGAAGGGTAGATTGTTTTTTACAGGCTCATTGCTGGCTTTAGCATGAGTGCCTGCTTCTGTACTTTTCAAAGACCTCTGAGGATTCTTATTCCATTCTAAAGCATTAAAAGTGACCTGTAAGTGGGTGTCTAGCAAAATAATGCCATACCAGGAATATGTAGCAAATGCCTTAGTTGACAAAACAGTGTTCATTGTAATAATTTAAAACTGTCAATATATATTTTTCCCCACTTTTTTGTCATGATATGGCCCTGCTTCTAATTAAAAAATGTTTTGTTTCTAGCATTGTGTGGATAATATCTGATCTGAGATGTATAAAGCCACAGACTTTTGGTACATAGCATTTAAAATTTCAGTGACAATTTCAACAAATTTATCTGTGGGTGGTTTTTTTTTGTGTGTGGGTGTTGGGTTTTTTTCTGGTGGGGTTTTAATTGTAGTTGTTCATTCCATAAATTACTTCATAATCCAGGCAATTTGAGAGAAAATTAAAGTTAACATAAATTTTATATTTTGGAAAACAGCAGATGGGAACTGTATAGTACTATTGTGGCAGTATGGAACAAGGAGTGAATTAAAAAGTCTGAATTTAAAATAAGTTAATCAGTAACTATGTTTTGCTAGTGGGTCATTTGAAACATTAATTATTTATTGCCATAATAATTTATTAATAAAAATATTAGTTATTTATGACATATCCATGCATGTGCTAGGCAACTCATAAAATAAGGCTGATATTTACCAAGAAGAGCTTATATGCTTAGATGAGGTAAAAACCTCATGGTGATAAATGACAATACATCACCTGTAAGTCGAGGATTTTGATGTGGGAAGACTGTTGGAAAATGTGGGAAAACTGTTGCGGGTATTTTTTTTTCTCTTAAACAACATAATGGAATTCTATTAATTGACTTTTGGGTTTCTGCTTCACCATTGTTTTTTTTCTACTACTTATTTGATCTCTTCTAACATTTTTCCTAATATACTTGACTGTCATCTTTACAGTATACATTGTAGGGAGCATATGAAAGAAGAGCAGTCATTTTTGTATTTGAAGCTAGAAATGCCTATAAAAAACTGCTACATATTTTGTTGAAAAGTGAGTTCAAATTATGTTATCTCCAATACTTTTAAATCTTATGACCTTGAGCAATAATTTAAGAGCAAATGTATTGACATTCCTTTCTGTTTAAAACAAAAGGAAATTGAAAAGCTGTCAGGGTTTTCCTTTTTGTGTGTATGCTATCATTTATTTTGGGCAAAGGACTAGAAAAGTGGAAGTAAAGGCATATGATGTTGATTGTTTTGTATTTCAGTAAGTACAATTTTCTTTTTTTTTTTAAAGCCAGCTTTCGTTCAGTGAAGTGAATGCTGTGAGAATATACTTGAACTTTACATATCTGTTGTTTTCAACTGATAAGAGCCCTGGGACTGCTAAAATCAGACTTCCCTTCCTGTGGCTCGAGAAATACCCTGTAACAACAGACTGCTACCTTGATCTTTTGATTATTAATTTTTTAAGTTTCAAAAATCCCATTAGAAAATGCTGTTTATTTTAAACTGACGTTCTTAGTAAGAATGTAAGTTTGTTTTAGAAGGGTTTCTTAAATCCACAGTGCAGCTTTTGGTGAAAAACAGAGGGAAATAGTAGACTGCAGGGCAGACTAGTCAGTAGCTTTCCAGTTAGGATACTACTATACAGGCTCTGGGATCAAACCATATTATTTCTGCCTTGATTAAAAATCTTTAACCCACGACTCCACATTCCAGGTAAATCCTACAACTCTGGGGCAATGAGGTCAGTTTCTGTGTTTATAGGTGCACTGAAGGAATAATTCATCTGATTTACCCGAACTGTTTACTTTAGGATGAAATGAATTACTAGACTCCATTGACTTTTAACTAGATTTCTATTGATTATAAAGGGAGCCTAGGGTGAATGAGTCTATAGCCGGTAATGGAATATTAAAGATATTCTTAGATAGCTTTAATGTGTGATCTGTAAGTCACACACTGTGAGTTTTATTATGTAAGAAACATGATGTATTTTAAATCATATAAATCTCCCATGTTGTTCAGGTAGACAACCATGTAAGTATCCAGGGATGTATTGTATGTGTTGAAACATTTTCAATTCAGGAGAGGCCACCTGATGATATATTGACTGAATCAAACCTTACTGTTTCATCCATCCCGTGACCTGCTCCCCAGTATCCTCTAGTCCTGCAATCATCTTCCATAAGGTAACTGAAATCAAGGTTTTCATTGCATGGACACACCTGTATGTTGGTAATATAACGGGAAAGCCTGTGTACCTTCAGCTACAGAGTGACAGTGCTTGGTCATATTCTGACAATGTAAGCTACCACATTTGGTAACCTAATAGCATGGTCAATTGATGTGGTACCTTCACTTTTTTCAGGGCAGTTTATAGAAGACTTTGTGCCTAGGCCTGGTAGGGGAACAGTAGACATTATTTTGATTTTGGAAGAGACTGGAGGACGGAGGTTGCTGAATCAGCACCAAACTGTCCTTTAGGAGACGTGTTCCTGATATTGTAATTGTTCGCCCTGTTTTTCATCTGACATTGTGGACAGTAGCTTTTATTTTATTTAAATTACACGATAAAACAAATTTAAGTAAAAAAATCTGCCCTTGCTTTTTCTTTTCTTTCTTAAATTGGTCAAGAACCAAAAAGATACACAGTCAAAAGCAATCGTATTTTAAATTCTCAATGCTTTTGCAAATAGGTATTTGTTTCCATGACCAAAGTGACTGCCTGAAGCCCAAGCTATTCATAACCTGAAGTGAAAGAGTAGTTAGTTCCTTTCTCCCTGAGATGGAAATTCATTAACACTATTAACAGGCTGCCTACTAACCTTACTCTAAAATTATAAACTCTTTTAAATGCTTTAATTAACCCATGAATGCATGACACAATTTGACTTTAAATCACAGAATCACAGGTTGGAAGGGACCTCAGGGATCATCTAGTCCAGCCTTTCTAGGAAGAGCACAGTCTAGACAAGATGGCCCAGCACCCTGTCCAGCCAAATCTTAAAAGTATCCAACGTGGCCGAGTCAACCACTTCCCTGGGGAGATTATTCCAATGGGTGACTGTCCTCAGTGTGAAAAATTTTCCTCTGGTGTCCAATCAGAATCTCCCCAAGAGCAACTTGTGTCCATTCCCCTTGTCCTCTCCATATGACTCCTTGTAAAAAGGGAGTCTCCATCTTCTTTGTAGCTACCCCTTAAGTACTGGTACGTGGTGGTGATGAGATCCCCTCTGAGCCTCCTTTTCTCAAGGCTGAACAAATCCAGTTCTCCCAGCCTATCCTCATATGGCAGGCTTCCCAGTCCTTTGACCATCTTGGTGGCCTTTCTCTGGACCCCTTCCAGCCTGTCCACATCCTTTTTGTATGGAGGGGACCAGAAAAGCATTCTAGTGAATGAAAATTCTTCATCACTAGATTATATCTTGTGAACAAGTGACTATAATAAATTGGTGTATTGTACATTGTATGACTTTAAACATTTGTACCATTATGAAATAAGTTAGAACCTAAATGAAAGAGAAAACAGTGTCAAGGGATAGAAAAAGAATAAAATCACCAATGTCAGAGGAAGAAGGAATATGCATTCTGTGTAGCTTCTTAATGTTTGACGTAGATTGTGATTGTTTTCTGACACTTATGCAGCTTCTAGCCACCTCACATTATTTACAATGTAACACTCGATAGAGAATTTATATAATAAATGCAATTCATTTAATCATTGACTATGCTAGTACCAAAACAAATCCACCTTACAACTCTGAATCGCAAGCCTACTGGGATTTATCAATCTATCTCTGCCACAAATACTGACAGGAAAGTGCCTTGAATGTTAATGAATCAAGCACTGAATTACCCAAAGCTAGAGCAATTGGAAATGAACATCATCCTTGACTGACATAAATCAGTTCAGCCTTAGAAGTCCATTCTTTAGTCCATTGGCCTAAAGACACTGTGGAATCCTTCCCTGGAAGGAAAAGAGAGGAAAAACAGCAGCTGCATAGGTCTTTTAGGGTACCAAGGAATAATGAATGAGGTTTCTACCCCATCCTCCTAAGATGTAAAAATCATTAAATGGCAGCATGATTCAGTATTCTATGTTGTCAAAGCATTCTTTGCTCTCATGTTCCTTCTGTAAACAGAAATGTTCATTACTTCCAAATGAAAATGGTACTTTGGATGCAGCTGGGCTATGGGATGAGCTTGACCAAAGTATGCGCAGGATGAGGGGAACTGCATCCCCATTACACACTGATTGCAAAGTTGTTTCCTCATGGTTTCTATCATCCTTCCTACAATCAGCAAAGGGTCATAAGGTTGTTTTTAGAGGTGGTAGTTTGTGAGGGGGATTTATCCTAGCCTTAGAAGAATTTATCTGTATCTAAAAACAGCTGTCTTAATAATAGTATATAGTATATTGGTGGTGTTCTTGCAGCCATTCTGTTTTCTTTGGTGCTTCATTTTTTTTTGTTAGAATGACAGGCCTGTCTGAGATGTAAATTAGATGCAAAGGAAGTAAAGCATAATTTCTGAATTCCTGACTGTCAAGAAGAGCGATAATGCAGTGGGTGAAGAAGTTTCAAGGGCCATGACACTGAGAGTCTTCTGGGACCTCTGCCAATACTTCTCAGTGTTAGCTGAAAAGAATGCAAATCTGACTGTTTTAGCCTTTGGTCCTGAATCTGGACAGAACTGGGTGGTACAGGAGAATAAAAACAGCCAGCTTCTCTGTAGCTGAGTCATGGTAGGATTAAATAATCTTTGATCTTCCTGCTTTATATAGGGTTTTTATATTGCGTTCATCCTTGTTCAGTCTGAGTACAGAGGGGACAGGTACTCATGTAGAACATAGACTCTGATCATGGGTGACAAGTGTCTGAACACACATGTACGACTAAAACACAAGATGTAATTAAAACAAATCTGCCCTCACTAAAGTCATAAAAGTACAAAATAAAAGCTGCTGCTCTAAACATTTGGGGTTTTTTTATATCAGTCATTCACGATCACAGGTTTGCTGTAGCAGAGCCAGGGATAAGGGCCAAGATACAGGGAGATGGGATGTTAAAAAAGGCATTGCAAAAGCCTTTTTTTCCCTCCTTCATCTTTGTACAGTGAGACTACAAGGCTGGGCCTTGTATGGTTTTTAGGCAGCTGGGAAGATATTTTGTCAGTGGAGCATAGAAGTGTTCAATTTCCCAGACAGCATAAAATTGAAGTTTCAATATTCTTTTTGGAAATTCTCTGCTTGTTTTTATCTGCAAGACATGTGTTTTGGACGCTTCTGTCAGTGGTCACAAAAACCTGTGAAACATGCTGTGGTAACAAGATCTTTCTGCCTCAAGGCACTCAGAGTTCACAGTAACAAATACCAGGCCCTATACAAGGACAAAAAGGCAAACTAAGCACTGCTTGTCTTTGTTTTCTCACACAAATTAATGACATCTCTAATGTAAGCAGCAAAGGCAATACTAAAATTATTACAATTAATCAGTCATTCAATCAGTGCTGAAGAAGAGAAGGCAATTCAGAAGAAAAGGGAGAAAACAGAATGTGAGGGTGCCTAGAATTGAGGGCATGGGTTCACTGAATGATCTTATCTAAGAATCATATGTAGAGTGGAAATGGACTCCACTGCATGAGAGGCAGTATCTGAAATTTTCCTGATCAGCAGTTCACCACTTAAGGAAACTGCAACTGTTACTGGGTTTTGTGTAATGCTTTCAGCTTTTCAGCTTTGTTGTTTATCATTTGTCTTTCATATTATTAAGAGGTCTGAATCAGGACACAATTACAGTAGACACACAAACACACACCCCACGCCCCCAATTCTTTTTTTGTGGGAAGAGCTTACTGTTACAGTGATATATGAAAGGGCTGGAAGGAATATCCGATGAGGAGCAGCTAAGGAATCTGGGCTTATCTGGTTTGGAGAAAAGGAGACTGAGGGGCGACCTCATTGCTCTCCAGAGATTCCTGAGGAAGGGAAGTGGAGAGGGAGATGCTGAGCTCTTCTCCCTGGTATCCAACGGTAGGATGTGTGGGACTGGTTCAAAGCTGCAGCAGCAGAGGATTAGACTGGACATTAGGAGGCATTTCTTTACCGAGAGGTTAGTAAAGCACTGGAACAGGCTTCCTAGAGAGGTGGTCAATGCCCCAAGCCTGTCAGTGTTTATGAGGCATTTGGACAATGTCCTTCGTAACATGCTTTAACTTGGTCAGCCCTGAACTGGTCAGGCAGTAGGACTAGATGGTGGTTGTAGGTCCCTTCCAATGAAATTATTCTATGCTATGCTGTGCTATTCTTTTATGCACTTTTATTTTTGGTAGGGAAAGGTGGTATTGCAATATATGAGATACTGGAAGAAGAGAACCTGGAAAAAGAGTTTGGTTGAGAAGACAAGTAGGAAAAATAGAACCTGGTTATTTTATGTAGAAATAATCCACCAGACTGTCAAGTATCACAAAACAGTTGTATATTTCCTTAAAGATTTTCTGGGCTGAGTGAATTTCTGTTGAAGTCAGTGGAATGTCTTAATTGGCCATTTGTTTGTCTCAGAGCAACAAAACATTGTAGCTGCAATCAGCATTGTAGCTAAAACTAATCAGCCGACTCTCCCTGCTATTGCTGCAAAATAATTTATCACTCTTGCTTATCCTCTGACCATGTTCCATGATTTGGTTTTGATGCTACTGCAGCAATACCATTTGCAGTGGAATGCAACATACTGCAGGTAAATCTTTTCAAATGTAACGCCAAATTTGCCAATTAAGAATATCCACAGACAGCAGCAGATGTTAACTCTTTCCTACCAAGAAAGTTCATGTCAGACTTTTCCCATTTTTGAAATTTTTTTCAGCTTTTCTAAATATCCATGCTCCATCAGAAGTGGAATTCTTGGATTTGTAATGTGTGCTGCGATACTCTATTATTTTAATGGTATCCAGTGAAATGTATATTCAGTTAGCTCTGTCAGCATTATTTACAAGGCATCTTCATAATGGCATTTTTGCCTTCATATCCCTGTACTTTCCCAGGCTTTAAGCAAGTTGGTCAGTAAATAAGCCTTACAACAGTCTTCAATTTTTTTTTATTTTCTGTGATGTGCTTTTCCCTGACCAATTTGATATTACTGTCAGATTCACTCTGCTACTGATACAGGGCAGCTTGGACCCCGCAAGTAAAAATCTATTGTGGAAATTAGAATTTATAGTTCCAGAGAACTATTACATGTCCTTTTGAGCTGAGTGGAGGTTTTGTGAATTTCTTTGTTGGAGTTTTTTGTTGTTGTTGTTTGGTTTAAATTTAAAAATATTTGGTGTGATTTAAAATATTTTTCGTTTTTATCACTTTGGTGCTTTCAGTTTGTATGCTTCCCCTTGAGATCTGGCTGTGCAGTTTTCTAGAAGGTTACTGTTTTTATCTGAATTCCTCTGTAGTTGGCATATCCTAAGGGTGCTCCCTCTGTGTAGGAAAGGAAGTTTCCCTTACTGCAGCTACACAGCTGCTAATTTGCCTGCTCATGTCAAGTCTTTCACATCTGAAGTTTTGTCCACTTTTAAGAAGTAACCTCCTTTTAAAAGAAGGTGGGGCTGGGTGGTATTCCAGGAGGCCACAGAGTTTCTGAACATGCAGAGGAGTATGCCTCCAGCTAGCTGTTGTGGTGGAATTGCTTGGTCAATCTTGAAGGGTCACTGAAGTCAGTGCATTGTATGATCAACATCAGCTGGAGATGTGGCTGAATGGAATGTTTTACAATATTCTCCTCTCCTGCAAAAATGAGAATGCAGTAAATGGATGTAGCTGAGCAGAAATCCTCTCTTTGTTCCTTCATTGAATCTATTTTGTCCACATGGCTTCCTGAGCTAACTCGTCCATTGTCTTTGTAACCTAAATTCTCTCTACTTTTAAGCCAGATAGCACATGCTGATGGTTTTCCCCTTGCACCTCTGTAACAGGTCAGAATGTTAAGTGGGGAGATCAACATTTATGCTCATACACCCTCTCCTTCCCACTCCTTTTATCCAGTCCTACTGGAGTGGATACAATATTCAGAATATTCAGAAATATTCAAGCATATAGCTAAGGACAAAAAAGTTAGAAGCTTTATGTATCTAGGCAGTCATCCAATCTATGAAGCTAGTTCCTGCATTTCACATTGTTGGTTTCTTCCCTCAGCTGCCTTGGAGGTTGGATGACCTGAGTCATGAACTGTATTACACACTGAATGTGTGTAGTAGTAGTCTTCTTCATAAGCATTAATCTTAGTCTTTTCTGGTAGTAAGACATCTTCTATGCAATACTTCATAAAGTGAAGTCAGCTCAGAGCTGTTCTACAGAGACCACTGTATTAATTTGTATTTATTTCACAAACTAGATGTTAGTTTTATAAACACAGTTTGGAGCAAACTTTTGTAATGCTTGCTGTATATTTTGGAGCATAGTTCTCTGGCCATGTGAGTGGATTTCCTAAATAATTCTGTAATTATGTAATCAAGGTTTGGGAATGCCCTGCAAAAAGCTGTGTCAACATATATAATGGAAGAATGTTAGCTCATTTAAATTTCACCAGAATTCTAGTAGTGGCTACAGGCAGAGGAAGAGTCTTAGATATAATCTGAAATTGCTTATGACCTTGTTGGGGGGAAGAGGGAAGAAAAATGATTGTTTTTATTAGTTTACCAAGAACAGCCTTGTGTCTGCCAAATTAATAATGTAATTTTTCAAACATCCATAAAAAAATGGAACAATGAAACCTCTGATTTGTCTATAGGTTTTTCCAGTGTGTCAGTGTCACCTTCAGTCACTGGTTGCAGGAAAAATGCCAAATGCCCAGCCAGTAAATAGCGTCGCTCAGGCTGTGATTGTTAATTACAATCGGTACTAAAGAATTTGGTGGAGATGATCGCTTCAACCCATGAGGAGAAAAAAATAAATCAAAAGGATTAGACAAAGAGTGTTCAAATAAGGAGAATAAAAGGAAAAAAAAAATTTCATCTGTGAAAAATCATTGCAATGAATGTTTTATTATAAAGCACTGAGGGACAAACATTAAGGGGTAATTTCCTGAAGGACTGCTCCTGAACTCTAAATTCTTTATGCAGAAGATAGTGCTAAAAGGTAATAATTAATCATTTCCATTTAAATCTTCTGAGCATTGCACGAACAAGATTTAGCTGCATAACTCCTGTGGCTAAATCCCATGCAATGCTGAAAATGTAGATGATAATATCTCCATCAAAAAACTCAGTGCCACGGCAGAAATATTGGAGCCAGTCCCTGTGGGAAAATTGTAGTGATCTAAGGGCTGTCAACTGCTATGAGATATCGTTCTCATTTTTGTGTGCTTGCATTACTCTCAGGTTTTGGCTACTGCACAATGTGTTCATACTTTCTGTTTACTGAGTAGCATTTGATCACACAGGAAAAGGAAAGTACACTAGTAAAGATATGATGGACCTTTGCTTGAGTAGACCCTTAATTATACGGTGAAGTAATCACATTAAGAATGATTGTTTTATCATGTGACTACCTGGAAGATTGATGTCATGTGACCTCAGAAATGCCTACAACTGCATAACATGAAACTGGGGACTTTGCTATTATGAACTGGAATTTTTCCTTTTAAAGTGGTTGTTTTGTTTTTTACATTCTAAGACAAACATGTAATTTAATATTATGATTAAAATACGTATAAGTAATATTTCTGACATGTTACTGGCTGTCATCTGTACAACTACTGTAGTAGAAAAATGTAATGCTGCTTTTGTTTGCCAAAATGTCTTATTCTATTAGCAAAAGATAAACCTATTCCTACCTGTTGCTGGAACTTCCCTATCCCAACGTACTCATGAGGAAGGTGGTAGTGTCTCTAGAGAGAAAACCTAGAGATGTGGACTTATTCTCACAAAAATGCCTTTGGATATTTTACTTTGTTGTTTGATTTAACATGGAGGAGGAGTAATTGCACCTTGCTACCATTCATGCAGCCACTTTTCCTAATATGAATGCATACGTGGCTAGCACCATCGAGAGAGTGCCTAATCTGGTTTTATTAGGAAGGGTCATTTGAAAGGCATGTGATTTTTTAAGGACTTTGAGTGGTTAAGCTGAACGTTGTTGGTGAGCTGTCTAGGAGCTGCTGAGCTTCAACATGATATGAATACATGTTTCAGATGTGACTAAGGCAAAACTGATTAGAGCAGAGGTGCAGGCCTAGAACAGCCTAGAAACTTTCTATTGTCTGGTGGAGATCTGTCATGCAACAAAGATTTTAAAAAGAGTGTCACTTCCAAGAAAAGACTGTTTTAAATGTCTTTAGTTTGGACATATTAGAGTTAGTAAAAGCTGAGTATTTGTGAAAATGATGGTGGTTTTATCTGAATATATCATCCAGCTCTAGTATCACAGGCTACACCAGGGTATAAGGAGTAAAGGGGAATTTCTCTTGCCAACAACTGGCCATCCTTTTACAAGCAGAACTCCCATCTGTCTAGTCTCTAGAGCTAAGTTACAGACCTAGGTAGCATTGTGTGCAAAGATCACAAAGCTGGAAAAGATAATACTTAAATTTGGGTCTGCTTTTTCCATAAAGGATCAAAACTGTAGGTTTAGGATCAAAACTGTAGGTTTTTTGAAGTTAATGAATTCAGATCTCCATCCCAGCAACAAAGTTATAGTAAATCTAAGATGTGGAGTTCCTGAACCCTGTCATGAGATGGGGACAGTCCTCTGCAAATGATTTATTTAGTCTTGTGAAACTGTGGTATTACATCACCAAATTAGCTGGAAAAGATTGTGCTACTTAAAAAATAGTGCACACAAGTTAATGGATATACAGGCTGAACTTTAGGTCTGGAGGATTTTAAATCCCTATGAAATGTTAGCTTAATATTAGTGTCTGACTGCTAATTGCTTATTTAGTATTGAAGTATAACCTTGATTATAGATTTCAGTATTTAAAATGACATAAATGCAAGAGGAAATAATAATGAACTAGTAATAGTGAATAGACCAGACAACTCGCTAAGGGTGGACACCTTATCTTGGTGTAGCAGCTAAAATGAAAATAAATTTCCTCACCACACCTCCCAAACCCTTCCTTCCTCTTTGAAACAATTATTAGTCTTGTTTCCAGTTGTCATTACATTTCTAGATGTGTACTGCTCTGTCTTTCATTTGACATAATATAACTCATTTTTATGAAGGAAATACATAACAAAGGTTATTTTTGCATGGTCTTTAAGCATTCTAATCTGACCTTAGTGTATTCTTCTGCCTAGGTACTCACTTCACTTGTACTATGTTTGAGCTGGGAGTGACAGAAAGGCCTAGTCTGAACTGAATCTAATTGATTCTGTGTGTTGCTGTCCTTAGTGTGCATGGACAGGTGAGAGAACATATTAAGAAATTACTGCATAGGTAGTGTTTGCATGGTTCCTTGGCTGCCTTCAGACGGTTTCTCAATCCATGAAGACTGTCTGGCTTCATAGCTGTGTGTCCTTTTTTTGCCTGGGGTTCTGTTAACAGTATTTTTCACTTTGCTGCTTAAGAGCTGGTGGACAGAAAGAGCTGGTCCATTGTGCCATTGTCTTGGAACTGGCACACAGCTGACATTGCTTCATAAATTGTACTTTGTGTTTAACAGCCACCCAGGGGTCTGCTGAGATTCTGGAAGGTTTTGAAATGAAAGATTGAAGGGAAGCTCTTCTAGAGGCTGTTACAAGAGTGATGAATGAGTAGGGCACAGTGCTAGTGGGACTCAGATTCTTGTACAGAAAGCAAAGCTGGATCTCTAGTAGTCAAAGCACTGGCGTAACTAGTGGCACTCCATCCTACCCCTCGTGTGCTTCTGCCAGAGTGCAGCTGCATGCTGCTCTTGACACAAAGCAGATTGCAGGGTACCAGAAGTTGGACCAAGCTACAAAGCTTTGACTATCACAGTGGAAAGCATTGCCCTGAGCAGACAACCATTTGCTTAAGTGGAACATGCAGTCTGCAGAGTTGCATTTGTTCTTTTATAGAGAGTTCTAGTCTGCAGACATGATCTCTAAAGAAGTGCCATGCAATATGATGATAGCTGCTGGCACAGCAAAAGAAGAGAGAGTTCAGACTGAAGTCATCAAATAAAAGGAAACAATTTAGTAGAAAATCTTTAATGCTACTTTTTAATTCATTAGAAGGAAAACACTGTGTCAGCACTTTTAAAATTGTATTTTTGAAAGGATGGTGGTCCAGTATTACTTCTGCAGGTTCTTTCAGAGTAAACTGTGAACTTCTTTGAGCAGATAAAAGAAATGTATCTCCGTTGTCTAAATGTTGTGAAAACATGGGGTTTAAAGTTTGCGATCGATTTCTCATGCAGTACTTTGAATGGATAAGAAAGCATGCTAAGGAAAAAGTGTCATGGTTGGTTATGATTTCAAACCTTGAGGACCTGAGAGACTGGCTAAAATACTCCTCATGGAGTTTTGTGCTAAGATATTGTCTGTCCTTTTGGTACCTCCTTCTGTCTTCTCCCTTTTGGTTCTTGAAGAATATCCACTGAATCTAAGATATCTTGTATTTATGAATTATTTAAAAATGCATAATTATGTATGCAGTGAAAACAATTCAGTCTGAATATTCATCTCAAGAAAGTTCTGTCAGGTCTCCTGTTTGACACTTTTTCATACTCAGTTTCAGAGAATATGTATGGGAAGGGATCCAGCTAAGCTCCTGCTTTGGTGAGATGCTGCTCCAGAAATGAGAATCTTGGTTTTAGAGATGTTATTGCTTTGCAAGCTCTGTAGGGTTCAGCTTCTGTTGCTGTGTTTGAGGACCGGGTTGTATTTGGAGCCAAGAGAATGCTGTAGAGCCATGAGGATTACTGTTCAGCTCTGGCCCAACTGAAAGCCAGAAGTTATTGCAATGCATCAGCTTGCATCATACCATATCTGTCTTCCTGCCACCTTCACCAGCTTTATCAACCTAATAAAATGGAAAAAATCTCACCCTATTGCTCAACTATAGCAAGTTGAGTCTTTCTGAAAATTCAAAGGTCATGGTTTTCCATTGCTAGATGGGTAGCTCATTTATGCATCTGAAAACTTCTTAAAAAGACCTTAGAGCATTTTTTGTTAGACTGTTCCAACATGTTACTTCTGTTTAAAGCAGAAGATTCAGGTAATGAGGGCTGTAAACCTGTGCAGAGATGCAAGATGATAGTTTCAACATACCCTCTGGCGGTTTGAGATTGCTTCTATCTTTACCTGTGTACTAAGCCTCATTTCTTTCAAAGAAATTAGACCTGCAGATTCCCAATTTTCAGTAACTAAGTAAAATAAAGTAAAATAACAAAAAAGAATTTAATTGGTAATCACTTAGCTGAAGATTATTAACTGTCAATTGTTCTAGGGCAAAGTTTGTCAGTGCCTAAAAGGCTAATGAAATATAACAGACTTTTGAATCACAGATTCTTTTGAAAAATTGAACTAAGAATCAGACTATGGATTTGTAAAAAACCTTCAGTTATTCAGAAAATCCTGGCATTGCTAACATTAAGAGTGCAAAAGGACTCAGGCCCTTACTGAATAAAATGTCATATCCAATAGAATGGTACCTGTGACTGAGTGATCTGTATTACACAGGTTTTTTCAAGCGTATCTCTTCTGTAGACAAGTACCCCAATAAAAAGGATGGTATCAGTATGGCAAACATTAGAAAGTTTGTGTACTTGCAGAGTAGTGATCTCTGTTCTAAATGGCTAAAACAATTTCCATTGTGTTCAGTGTATATTTAATTTTGAATGTCATTGTCCTACATCAAGAATGCCTGAAATTGCAGAGATAAAGGCATTGAAATAAATGCTATTAAAGCACTTCCTGAGCTTCTGGTAAACTGATTTACATGCAGCAGCTGTGGGGTAAACTGAAAGAGTAATTGACCCTATTGCCCTCTTCTGGTTGTTCAAGGTGGAGTAATCTCAGGGGGACCCGTTCATCTCCGTACGATAGTGCTAGATGACTGCAGAGTAATTACAAGGAATTCAGGTATAGACTTATAAAGATTTGTTGCTAGCCAGTGGATATCATTGGGCTCTATAAAATCAACAAGCTTATAATTAGTCTGACCTATCTTACAGAAACCTAATTTAAAAATGCAAATAATAAAAACATCTACCATAACATTAAAAAGTCTTAAAATACTAGATTCCAGTCACAGAAGGGAGTGCTGCTCTTGAAAAACTTGATGCCAGTTATGTGCTTCACTGAATTAAAATGAACTCATGTTATTAATAAAGACTCAAATGATCTAGTCTGCTAGTCCAACCTTTCACCACCTCACACTATCATTAGAAATGAACTTTTCAATTAAGAACTGTCTTCCAAAACTTAGTACCGAGTTCCAAAATTAAGTTTTCCAGACTGTGATTCAGTCACATCAACTTAAGTAATACAGAACAATCTTGCAAAATTTGACACTGTGACATATTCTCTCATACTGCTTCATGGGTCCTTTCACATTAAGTGATTGTCTTGTTCAGGCCATTGACAGTGAAAACTAGATCCAGCTGAGAGGTGAATTTGAGAAGAATAAGGCTCAGAAATAAGCCAGATGTGTACAAAGCATAACACCTATCAAAGGCAATATTGAAATCTGAAAATTGAAATGCAGCTGTCAGAACTATTCTGATGAGTGCCAGAAGCAACGGATGAAATGAAAACCATTAAAGAAAGCTTTGTGCTAATTTTTTTTTATAGTTCAAAGAACCTTTTCTCATTGGAACTTTTCATTCTAATAATCCTTAAGGAAATCCCATTGATTAACTTGTGATCATTTGACACGTGAGACATTTTTGGACTTAGAGGGATGCTTTTGCTGTGATTATCAAGGTTGGGAATCAGGAGGTGAGGGTTCTGTGGCTAATTTTGTACTGGAGTCTTTGTTCAATGTTGAAAAAAAATCTCTGGGAATTTATATAGATATTCAGGGTACATGCTATGCTCCTCATTATTTTTAATGTCTACTTTTTATCAAAGGGCTTTGATATTACATACCCAAGTTGGTGAGGTTTGGCTTAAGTGGGTCAGACGCTGTTGGCCTGGGAGTTGTTTCAGTTGTAACCAATCTATAGAAAGAATAAAAATTTTGTAAAGATGGTTAACTAGTTGTCACATATAGTTATACCCATATCTGCTATGATGCTTAAGGAATTGTAAAAATAGAATGGAAATGTTGTAGTGTTTTGAAAAGAACTTCTCTGTATAAAATTATGTTTGTAGAAGCAGTTGCATTTGCTTTCCAAAGCAAATAAAACTTAGTATTTGAGCTAAATAGATTTACTGCAAAATGACTGGTGAACTATTAAAGAGAAAAAACCAAAAAGGTTAATTTGGTGTGGTCCTGGAAGTGCCTTTGAGCCGAGCTGGCTTCATGTACACTCACAGAAGTGAAACATTTTATTGAAGGCTTTTTCTTTTTTAATTTAAATATGGTCTTTTTATTTAAAAAAAAAAAATTGTGATGTCAGAAAAAGTAAAGACTTCAGGAAATACTTAGATAACTATTTCCTTCAAATGTAAGAAAAATGTAAATGCTGTAAATGTTGGCATGTTTTCACTTTTTACAAAATATTCTTTGTACTTAGTCTTTGTTATTGATTAATTAAAATTTTGTCTTGAGCATTTGGCTTCAGAAATCTTGATAAAATAGGGCTTTTGGGGGACAGGTGGAGAGAGGGTATTGGTTTGTTTGGAAATTTTATTCTGCTGTTGCACCTGTGATGAACTTGAAAGCTTTTGTGAAACAGATATTCCTTCTCTCATCCCTCCTGTTGCAGGTGTAATTAAATTTGCATCCTCTAATATGCTTGCATGGTCTGCTGAACCATCACCCTCTCTATCCCCGATGACTCAATATTTTAGTCCTGAAAATATCTCCAACAACAATATTTGGCTTAATCTCTGTTTCTCTGTTCCAGTGATACAACCAGCTTTTGGCAGATAGTAGGGACTTCTAGAAAGCTGAGTGAGTAGTAACTGGGATGGTATTCTCTTTCCTTCATGTCTTGTGTTTGAACATGGAAGAAAAACCATGTTCTTAGAGTGAGGAATCATTTCATTCATTTAAAAGTACAAGTGCAGCCATAAAGTTATTTTTATAAGTGGCTACCACTACTTTTCTCTGCATATCAATTCCAGATAGCACTTTGAGGTTCACTTCACAGCAGATACTGAAGAACTTCAGCAGAGGATGACAAAAGAGGAAAAAGGATACTAGAAGACCAAAGGAATGACAGTTTCTTTGAGAATCATTCTCCAATGGAGCGCTCCAATAAAATTCTTCCCTGAAATATTTTCTTTTTCTATACCTGGAGAAGCTAAGCAGTTCATAACTAAGTGCCAGTCACTACAGCCCAGAAGTAGTGCTGAGGAATTTACTAGAATTTATCAGACAAAGGCTTGGAATACTCAGAGGGAGACAGAGATGTTTTGGAATATTTGCCTTGGAGGAAAGTAGTAAAATTAGATAAATAATGACTGTAATAGGAAATAAGAGAAAGGAAGGAAAAACTTTCTGCTCATAGAAGCTTTAGCATTATACAATGTCATTACACTGCAGGAGCAGCAAAGCTACTTCATGATTTTTTGTTTTCAAAGACCTAGATAATTTTCTAATGGGTTTCATAGGCGTTTGCCATCAGCAAAGATGAGACCTGGAAATCTCTGGTTCCCTTCTAGGCCAGTCTTGGCTTTTCCCTCCATTGGCATATGCTTTTTACTGATAAAAAAGTCACAGTCTCGATAAGCAGATTTTTCATGTGCATTGCCTTGTCCATATTTTATTAGACCTAGTTTATTTACCTGGCCATGGCGTCTGACTTCCATATCTTCACTTTTGTCTCCCTTTCACTCCTCCAGCCTCACTCCCAGATACCTCCTAATTGGGTGTTCTTCAACAGCACTTTGTCTCCCTTTCACATCTGGATTCTACCCTAGTCTCTGCTCAGCAGTCTACTTGTTTCTGAGTAGACCTAGTTCCGTTTGCTCTCCATCTTCTTTCTTCTGGCCCAAACGTTCTGGGTCTCACTCTGTCTTTTCCCCACCCATCTCCAGTCTCTTTTTCATTCCTCAGGCTCCTCTTCCCAGCCTGTTCCCCTGAAGGACTGGTCCTCTCCCTTTATATCTGAGTTTGAGATCTGCCTCTTCTGTATTTCTCAGACTTAGTAAGGAGAGTATTGAAACAGCAGCAAAGACCTCTGGCCTTAGTTCAGATTGTTAGACTCAGATTTGGCACTGAGCTGCAATTGCAGAGAAGGACCTTCTCAGGCCCCTGGAGCATGTCCAGTACAGACAGAAAGGTTGGGAAATAGAGCAGCTGAAGTCCAGGAAGTACTGGCTGTGCACAAACCACAAGACTTGCAAGTTGGACATTTTTGAGTGTTTTTTTCATTGAGAGTGCAAAAGGCACAAGATCTCTGCCAACTTGCAAGTCCTTATTCTAAAGCATGGGATTTCTTAAAGAAAGGTCTTCAGAATCTTTTAACATTCTAAAAGAATACTATTTCCGCTAGCCTTTTTCTTGGGAGCAGCTGCAGTATTTTGACTGAGAATTTCCAGGAAAATTCAGGCCAAGGCAGATGTAAGACACAAACAATCAGAGCTTTTTCACTGGTCTAAGTGATTGAAAACAGAATCTTTAGTAGGGGCACTACTTCAACCTTAACTGAATAAAAATCTGTGGGGGGAAAGTTTTTTGTCTTTCTCCACAGGTGTATGTTTCTTAATTCTTCCACTTTTAATACCTGTTCCTTAAAGCTCGTTATTCTATTCGTCTTCATCACTATTGTTTTAGTATTTCAGTAAGCAAGCAGTGACGTGAGAACACTTGGCATTTTCAGTGATGTTTGACCATAGACACATGCCCTCCTCTAAGCGTGTAACTTGTGTTTTTGCTAATGTTTTATATTATTATTGTGTAAATGAACTAAAAATCCAGCTATAAGATAAAACATCTTTTAATAAATGGGAAGAATAACTTTTTGATTTCTTTTCATTGGAAGTGGATCAAACAAAAATGTAAATAACTTCATTTTTCCTAGCATCAGACAAGGGAAGTGGGAAATAAGGTGTAATGAACCTCTTTTTTCCCTCTGATTTTTTACAGATGTTTTACCTCTAAGCTGTGGTTGTCAAATTCATGTCCTCTGAGACATTAAATTAACCTCAGAATGTTTGCAAGAACTTGATAACTGTAGACACCAGATCAGAGGCTCATAACCAAGAACATGGGCTTAAAAACTTACATTAAAAGGTGTTTCTGAAAAGTTATGCTGATCTGATTGTTAGTCCTCATTGTGTCACAAGTTACATTATTATGTTCCTCTCATGGTTCCATTGAAACCCAGCAGAGGAAACTTGGTTATCATAGTACTTTTGAGTAAAAATTACTCTTATGTGGGAAGAACTCAACTTGATTCTTAGATTGCCAAGCTTTGTAGAAAAATTGTTCATGTTTGCAAAACAGCAACATGGATGTGGAACTTTATGATATTTAACAACCACTGCCTTTTTCCCAGATGCTCTCAACATAGAATTTTCCTGTTTTCTATTTTTCGTTAGAGGTTGAACGTCTGCCAATATCTTTTTTTCAGTTATTTCAGGCAACATAAGGGCTTATATTGGAGATCTTTTTATCTGAATTTTAGTTGTTTCTTTTTTTAATAGCATCTTGCTTCAGAATTGCCATTTTCATATTTAGGAAGCTAGTTTTTACAGACTACATTAGAAGTATTTCTAATGTAATTTTAATCCACAAAATATATAGGTAGCCATTGGGTCTTTATTACGCATGGAACTTTTTTTAGAGATGTCCTGGATATCTGTTAGGCATTTAGAACACACTTTGCAATATTGTCCATTGTTTCTGAAATGTTGCAAACACTTGCAACTGTGTCTTGAAATTATTTCAATGAAAATATACATGTATATGCGTACTAGTATGCATGAGTAGATCTTGCCTTTATGAATGGAGTGCTATGTTTTAAACCCAGTTGTATCCGATGACCTTAGGCATTCTGTAGGCTCACTTGCACTCTGTTAAAATCACCTTAAAATGGAAAATGTAGTGCAAGTGACTTGAGCATTTCATCAGCCCATTATCTGGCAAGTCATCGAACTGTAGGAGGGAATGTATGGATTCTTCAATAGATCAGTATTCTCATAGCGATAAATAAATAATTTTCCTAACTTCATTCCCTTCTTAGAACACAGGCATGACTATTATAAGCCATTAAGTTTTAATATACAACTGTACTATTTTTTAATCTCTATATTCATACAACAATGCATATCTTTTGAGCTGAACCATCTCTGGGAAAAGATGTATACAGGTAGCTTCTTTCCTTTCCCCCGCCACCTTCTTTTTTTTTTTTTTTTTCTGAAAAGAAGAAAATGGTTCTAAACTCATGGAAATGGTTTTGTCCTCTACCTTTACAAAGTGCTTTCTGAGCCTGTAGAAAGCTCGCGTGTTTGTTTCTTCAGTGATTAAAAACAACAGAGTATAGCAAGCTGCTGGGGCCTGTGTTGTTCCATGTGTGGCTGTGCAAAACATTCAGCACTCTTCTACCAATGTGGAATATGTGAAACACTTCTAGGGTGAGATATTAAATGCAACAAGTTTCTAATTCCCAGTTATAAAGTTTTGATTTTTTTTTTCTATATAGCCTTATTCCTGGACTTGGAATAGCAAGAAAGACTGGGTAAGAGCAAAGAATTTGAAGGCCCAAGAAGGACTGAAAAATCCTTCCTTTTAAAAGTACATATTGAAGATTTGGCCTTGGGGTGTGAGCCTCTGTCATAGACACTGCCTTGAGTTTAGGCAGGACTGAGGGTGATTAAGATTGGCAATACTTCTTGTCCTCAGTTTTTGTAGAGCCATCTAATGAAGACCAGATCACCTGGTGCTCATTGACACTGAGAGGTCTAGGACTGAATGGATGTGGAGGCTGCCTGACCTCCCCATAGGGCCCATACAGTTGAGCTTTTTGATTGGTTTGTATGATGAGGACAAGGCACAAACCTTGTCTATTCTATACGTCCTAAGTGGCTAAATGAAATATCTTGTCCTCCAGACCTCATGACAGCATTAATTAAAAGTATTTTCGTTTTTTGTCCAGTTATTAGTAAAAGCTTGTTCCTCTGCTTTATTTAGTTGTTACATTATGATGAACATTCCAGAAAAGAGGCTCTGTTTTATCCTGTCTGCATATTGGGTTTTCCTGTTATCAAAGTGTACCATAATACCATTTTAAATGGAAGATAAAGACTGAAAAGGAAGCATTATCTATTATATTTTTTTCCAACATTAGAGTGTGGTTTTGTAAATGGCTGAAGACATTTGATGATATTTACTACATGTGGAAGAAGTTGGAACTGGGGAAGGGCATTAACAGAGGATGGAGTGTACATATGCATCATAAACCATTTCATAATCTAATGTTTATCATTTAGGGGCGCCCTTAGTATAATGTTGTGCAGACTACAGCAGTGAAAATACTGCAGTTTTCTTCATTAAAGTGTTTGAGCTTTAATAGCAATTGTCTGTGATGACAAGTTCTAGATCTTGTAGGAAACGAGAGTACAGTTCAATAAAGTCTGTCACTCAATGCAGTCTTGCTTATGGTCTCTTTTTTTCCTGTAGGAATAATGCTTCTCTGGGATGGCTATTTGAATAAACCCCTTAAGAAAGGACATAGAATGTATTCTATCATTTATTTGCAATAACTTGAAATAAAAACATTTATTGCAGCATTCACTATATCAAAGGCACTAAATGGAATTATCTGTTTATAGATAATATAATTATCAAATTACATTATAATATAAACATAATATAAATATGAAAATATATTATCAAAATATTTTTGGAGAAGTTTGTGGTCAACCACTCTTTTTTTTTTCCTATATAATTTACTTTAGAAATTAAGTTTGAATGTAAAAATTCTAGGGCTGTTTGTTTTTTTCTGTCTATGGCTGTTTAACCCTAAAATGACATATTAATTTCTGCTTCTCAGTACATGCCTCAAAGATAAAATCTCATGTAAATTGATGACTTCCTACAGTTGGCATTGTAAGAAGGGGCAGGTAAAGTTTGTAGCATCCCCCTGCCTCTATAGGAAACTGCTTCTGAGTAGTTAGTTTTTCATTCTTGACTCATAACTCTGAACTGCCAGACTGATTGTTTAACTTGTAACTGCTAGTTGATGGGCTGAAGGAAGTAAGTTTATGTGTCCATATAAATTATTAAATAGCACATCCAGGTGTCACCTGGTAACATTTTGTTAAAATGCCATGATATTCTAAATAGTTGCCTGAAAAGTGTGTTGAAAATTGATACATTTGCAAGTTTGTAGACATCTATTAATGGTTATTGCTGATAAGTTACAATGAATAATTTACTTAATGAATTGCACCTTTTTCTTAGTGAAATATCTTCTAAGACCTGTAGCTTTCTCAGATTAAGATTTTTTTTTTTAAGAAGTGTTTGTGTGATTTGATCTGAGTACGGGTAGTCCCTTACTGCTGTTTCTGTTCTAAGACTGAATATTTATAAGAGAGAGGTGTATGTATTGGCATATAAGTTTGAATGGCTCTTTTGTGCAGGACAGGAAGGCCTACCTTTTATCATAGTGTATAAGCACACTGGCGAGTCACTCCGAGATCATTTTCAGTTGGTTTGCTATATAGGAAACACCCTTGTGCATATTCATACCCTCATATACCCAACAGAAAATACAAGAGAGATTGCATTTTTTCACCAAGGGATAAGCAACCTCACCCTTCTATGAGCTAAAAACATGCACAGTTATCATGGAATAATTGATGAAACTTAGCTCTCTCTGCAGTGAAGTGTGCACGTGTCTGTTGTCTCTCTGATAAACTTGCTTCAGAATATAGTACCATCAAGCAATTATGGGGCAAATATGGGAAGGAAAAGCTCCTCCTTAATCTCTATTAGATGTTATTTATAGAGCTAAGGAGTACCAGTTCTGGATTTATTTTTGTAATGCCTTGAAGCATGAGGATGCAGTTCTTACTAATAAACTTGTATTTCTCCCCATTATCTGTAGATGTCTAACCTGTCTGGTTTCTGGAATGAATGCTTGAAAGAAGCAAATTAAAAATTCACTTCCTGTGTTCATTCATGCTGATGAAACTCAATTAAATGAATATTCATGTAAAGCAAATATGAGAGAGAAGTAAATGTAGCCAAGACAAATGTATTTAAAATTTCAAAACATTTTTTCTTTTTCCTTTTGCAGTACTTGCTGTCTGTTTTAGAAATCCCAAGAGAATATATGAGTTATCAGAAAATGGATGAATGAGAACCCTCTAGAGGCAAAGTTCAGTTGGAGAAAATTCCAAGATACAGAGAACAGGTATCAGGGAACATAAACAATGCTGCTGTGTGAAGAAGGGAGTTGGGATTACTCAAAGCTCACATAAATACATACAGTAAGTACAGTTTGAAAGACAAAGGGGCTCCTTTGGGCAGAAAAACCTTTGAATACTGTAGCTTTAAATGAAGTAATTTTCGTAAGTATTGAATCTGAATCTCAAAGCAAACTTGTTCTGCATAAAATTCAGCCAGAGGATCTCCTAGTTCAAAGTAAGGCTTAACAGAACTGTACCTTGGTGCAGAAACCTTTGGCATTTTGTGGCTAACAGTATCTTACAAGCTATATGGAATTTAAATAAAATAATTATGAAGGAATTGAACAGTGTGAATTGTGGAATTCTTTGTTACTTGACAAAACTGAAAAGCAGGTGTGAAAAACATGGCTGAGTTAAACTGAGACAGGCATTACTCAGAGTTTTGGGTTTGTTTTAAATAAAAAGAAATCAAACTTTTTTTTTGGGGGGGGGGGGTGGGGGGGTGGCAGAGGCAACCGAAAATCAGCTCAGGTCAGTTCTGTAAAGAAATACTAATATGAAATGTTTTGTTTGGAACAAGTAATACATATAAATCCAAAAGATTCTATTTAGAAATGTTAGGAATTTGTTCAGTGTTGTTTTGAAATTTCCATCTTTTTAATTTCTTGGGTTGACACACACTTTTTCAATCAAATCACTGTCCAGTGAGTGATTTTTTTCCAAATTTGTTAAAGTCTGAACCAGGCTGATCTTTACAGCTAAACCCAGGAATCTGTATGATATGAGCTCAACTTTCTGTAGCTAAAGACATTTGCAGTTTTGGTTGACTAGCATATGAGAGGGCAGGTATATTGCTAGTAAAAGTTGTACAAAAACTTTACTGCTTTTCTAGAGCTGTTATTCATACTTAACAGCACAGATCTATACCTTTGAGTTAGAAAAGCGGTGGCTTATAATCTTGTACTCAGTCAATGGTCTAAAACAACTTGGTCTCTGGTCATCAAAACTTTTATTGTAAAACTCCAGTGGGACAAGTTTTCAGCATCTTCACACAGGGAACTCAGTCTTTGTTCTCTTTACTGTTGTAACTGTTTTACATCAGGACCGTTGTGATATCAAACCAGTGAGAGCTCCATAAGACGTGGTAATATACTGATGCTAGTGCTGCTGAGAGTAGAAAATGTCAGATTATTTGATTTCTTGCAGTATTTTGTATCAAAGCTGTCATTTGAAGGACTAAGGGAGTATTTGTTTTCCATTAGATGCTCATGTTCTATCTGTTTCCTATCGGATACCTATTTGCATCTGTTATAGAGTGCTTATGTATTTAGGGCCTGATTCATGCCAGAGTAAATAAGTAATTATTCTAAAAGTGTCATTGACACTCTGCCAGTGTTAACCTGGCATGTGGGAAGAGTACAAAAAATTTGTTCTGATAGGTACAGCAGGTGGTCTGCTGCTTTTTGTTATTGAAGAACCTTAGGCTGTTGTACTGGCTTTTTAACAGTCATATATGTTTGGAAAACCTTTTTTGCCTCATGGTTAGATATTGTAATTAAAAGACAGAGATAACAATGCAGAATATATCTCCTGTGTATGCTCTCCTGTGCAACTGCAGCACTTTTACTGGTTTAGGTCCCTCTAGTGTACAAACATAGGGAGATGCTCTTATAAGACAGATTTACCCCAGGATGTCCATTAGCATTTCCCAAAGCAGTTTGTGTCCTTTCTTGTGTGATAGGAGAGATATTGATCAACTGCCTAGTAAGTTAAATGGTCGCAGCTTAATCATGTAAACTTCTGCTTTCCCTGGGGATTTTGCGTTCTACTGCTGGGAGTCAATGCTGCAATATTTCTCTGATCTTGACAGAGAAATTAGCATCTTGGCTTCCGCCAGTCTTCCAGCTGATTTTTCTAAGCTCTGTACTATAAAGAAGTACAGAATTATGGAATTCTTAAGAGATTTTGTTGCTGTATTTTTCCTTGCTGCTGTAACTTCTGCAGCCTGTACAGACTTGCCTTTCATCTATTTTGTGTTAGCTGTTCTTAGACGGGAGAGAACCTTTCTACTGCTAAGTGTGTTATCTGCACAGATGATCTATCTGTAGATTTGTGAGGAAAAGTCAAATGACAACCTATCAGCTTCTTGGTTCCAGAGAAATTTTCCCACGTTACCTTGGCAGTGCTAATAGTTTACAACGTTCATGGCCTGTAATGGGTTGTTTGCCTTAAAGGGCTTTGACAGTTTTGCTGAACTTAATATGTACTCAGCTAAGAGAAGATCTTTCTTCACTACATCACCTGCCATTTGAATAGGTCACATTTTGATAAGATGTGTTTAATTTGCTGACTGTGAATCTGCTATATGAATCTTCCTTTATGATTACATATTCCTCAAACGATCCACTGTATTATTCTGAGAGCAAATTCCTAATTATTTGCTGCTGGAAGCCATGTAAGAACACGTCTTTGTATTTCTGAAGTCCTTTGGTGACATCTGCCCCAGTAAGTTTACATCCAAAATGAATAATGCAGTGGGAAGTGATTTCATTCCATGGTTGCATTGAACTGGAGTTTGGCTTTGTGATAAGACAAAAAAGGTGAAGGCAGAGTGCCTGGGGGAGGTCATCAGTGGCTTTTTTAAGGTTGTGCTATCATGGATGAGGAAGTGAAGATCTAGTCAATGTATTGGCTTGTTTGATTCCATTATATGCAGGTCTGGAACTGAGCACTTGTTGATGTCATTGATATCAGGTCAAGCTGTACAGGTACTTCTACACTTCTCAAACACAGACCCCCTGAGACATTGCCTCTGAAACTGATTCTTCTTACAATGCTATGCCTTCCAATCACATATTGAAGGTAATAGAATTTAGAGTCAAAAACACTGCTTGTGTGATGGATGGAGCTTGCTTATGCTTATTCTCTACCAACTAGTATCATTGTGGTAGTATTTCTAGGGACGCAAGGAAATGTTCTTGGTAAGTTTTGCACTGCAGAATGATCGAGGGTTTTTTACAGAATTTGGATGTCTCTTACTGCTGTCTTCAGATAGTAGGTGTTGGTTATGACAGTGCAGGCCAGCACAATTAGGTGATGAATCATCAGAATCATGATGTCTGTTATTTTAACATCTGTGCTCCTATACTAGGATCCCTGTACAGAGTTCAAGGCCTATAAAAGTCTATGCAAGGAAAAAAACCCCAAAATTAAGAAAATATGTTTAAGAACAACACTATGGTCAAGTAAAATTTCTCTAATGGTGGATATAAGGTTAATATGAAGCTGGTTCTTCACACACAGTAGCATTTGAAGCCTCCTATGGAGCTGCAGCGAAGTTGTCTGAAGCTGTCATGACAACACTAAGCTCCAGAGTGGTTCAACTCTCTGTTTGCCATTTGGAGGACTATCTTAACTGGACGCCACCATACCATGAATGTATATGATCAAAAAAAATGCAGCATAAACATACTGCACATGAAAAGGTAATGAATATTTTAATGCTCAAGGAAAGGTTAATGAACAAGGTAATGAAAAATTCCACAACTGAGAGGAAACTCTTTCCCTGAGTTGGTATCTGAATTCCATGCATAGCTCTTTGGCTGTGTCTTTGGCTGTCCTCTGCTGGCAAAACTACTTGTGAATTGTAGTTCTTTGTTTCTGAAATGCATATAAAGTCCATATCCCAAGTATGGCATAGGCAAGCAGAGAAGCTAAGCATATCAGCCCCATTGTCTGAGCATCTGACAATGCCCATAAAGTTTCTATGAAGGGGAATTTTCTTAAATTGGGCCTTCAGCCATCATTGCTCATGTTTGAAAAACAGTAACAGACATTCTGTATATCGCTTGTAATACTTGCCCATATGCCATGTGTTAGGTGTCAGGTGGAAGCATCCTTACTTCTCTGTATTATAGGAAGACATACTGTGAATTTCAACCTGGCAATATTCAGAACCCACTGAGTACATTCATTTGGCCAGAGGGCATCCCATTAAGCGGCATAAGGAAAGCCTCTTGCAATCACTAAAGATTTTTCTTGCTGTAATCCCTGCTGATCCTGGGAATCTGAGGTGGGAACTGAAACCAGATCTTTTTCTTGCTTTGCACAGTTCTGTGACAATGCCTCCAGGGCTGCTAATGCATTAATGAAAAATTCTGCCAAGCTTTTCACAAAGTAATATTTTCTTTCCTAAATATACCAGCTGGTTTTAATGACAATTGTGAGATACTGTAGCAGAAAGTCAGGGTAGGAGAACCTTACTTTTTTCATGAGTGGCAGATGAATAGCTTTAATTTCAGCTGCTTAGAAAGGAACCAGAAATATCTAAAACTAGAAAAGAATCAGAAAGTTTTTGCAGATAAATAAAGCACCTGACCTTCCCTTCCACTTCTTCCATGATACCCGTAATGATCTGATATTTGCTATACCAGGCTGATCATCCCTGCGAGCTGGTGGGTGAATTATTTATCCATATGTCCATTCACGCTTCTGCACCTGTGTCAGCTTTGGTACATACCTAGTCCTGACAGTGTCAGGTTATATACTCCTTCTTGTTGGGATGTTTTACTCCATATCAGTCTAGCACTTCTGTAGTTATCAGGAGTATCTGTAACCTTGGTGAGAGACCACTTAGCTGTTCCTTGATAAATAATTAATAAATAATACATCAAGTGTTGGCATCTTGCTTTAACCTATTGTATTACATAGGGAAAGCTTTAAATGTAGCAAACATTAATTCATGGATGACTCTGTTGGGTTTATTACCCATTTCAATTTCCACAATTTTCCTGCATCTGAGTGAAAGGAATATTTCCATTCTGAAAATGATTAGTGATATTAATGTGTTTGTTTTCATTTCTTCTGTGTTTCTGCCACTGCTTACCATTCTTTTGTAACAAAGGTGCCCCCAGCTTGCTTTTTCATGTTTCAGATCACATAAATGTGGTGCCATTCAAAAAAGAGATAATATATTTGTTTATTTTTCAGTTTACTGAATGCATCTACCAACATCTCAAGATGGATAAATTTCAGTAAGTGAAAAAGATAACAGATAATATTGACTATATCAGGAACAGCAACAGAGATCACAAAATCTCTTGTACTGTAGCTCATGGGATGCCCTTGCAAATGTGCTGACAAAAGGACTGTTTCAAATTCTGTACTTGTGCTACCACAAGCCATGCTGACTGTGGGGTGATGGCCTCCATAAACTCTGCAGGCAAATGCTCAAAGTGCAAGGGCAAGCTGTAGTTACCTGCTGCAATGACTTGCAGCTGCATCTGTTGATTTCCTAGTGCACAAATGAGAGATGACATCAGATGAGCTTTGTGCTAGAGACTTGATTAAATTGGATGCTGCACCAGACAGAAAGGATTACAATGATGTTAGAGGTTCTAAGAAAACATGTAGCACGAAAGACTAGGCTGTACCCCTGTCAGCTGAACCTGACAGCATCGCTGTGTGAGAAAAACCTTTGAAGGTAAAGGCTCTAGTGTGATGTACTATGTTTACATCAAGCCTATGGTTGTTTAAAATCTGGTTTTGGTGCTGCATATATTTGGATAGAGCAATGTGACTGACTTCTAATATTTCAGATCTTACACTGATTTAGCTTCTTATTACATATGCACAATACACCAAGTGTACTTTCCTTTCTAGGTACTGTAAATCAGCTACAGTATATGAATCTCAGCATATAATATGATAGCATTTTATTCATGTTGGAAGTAATGATCGTGTTATGTATATCATGCCCGAAGAGAAATAGCATGACTTCAGGCAACAGAAATTAACAGTATGAAACATTATTGTTTGTGATGTTGTTGATGTTTTAATTGCTGATCATTAATCTGTGTTCTTCAACTCCATTGTTGGTGGAATTATAATTAGCCCAGTGTGTTTTGCTGAAATGTAGAAAACAATCAGTCTGCCACTAATGATAGGGCACGTGGGACTCCAAAACTGAGTATCAAGTCAGTACTTCTGTTCCACAGTGTGTGTTTTTTTTATGCTGATATTTCAGGAAAAAATTTTACTTACCAGGAGAATAACTTAAACTAAAGAAAACTTTCAGAGCTTGCAAAACAACTTCGAAGAAAATCTTGCATGTTTTATTTATTTTCATTTAAACGCGAATTACATAATAATGTAATTACTGTATCAGGGTACAGTGGAATAAAACTTTGGACATACATGTTTCTGGAAATGTAAATAATGTCATTATAGTTGATCCTAAGTGTGGCCTTTGCTCTCTATGTAAATTTGCCTAGTTGATTAGAAGTACATATACTCAATTCATTGTGCTACTTTTTTTGTTCAAAGATCAGTTTCATTGTAAATTGACGCTCATATGATAATGTGTGTGCACATGTACATTCCTGAAATTTAAAAACTGTGTATATGTTTCAGGATTACTTATGTTGTAGATCCAAATCTACCTATGCTCTTGGACCAAACTCACTTTAAGAATCTGTTCCTTTTTCAGCCTTTTATCTCAGAAAAAATATGACTGATAATGACAGTCAAAAAACCCCAAAACTCAAAACACCACCATATCACGTTCTCTTACATCAATGCAAAAGGAGTTGAAGAATTGCAAATTAGTTGTATGCTTGTACAACTTGTTGAATACGGCAGATGTTCACCAGAGTAAATAACTAAGGGTTATAAAGCAGCTTTTATGATTTTGCTTTGTCTGCAGTAGCAGGGCTTTGCCTGGAAAGGTGCTCCAGCAAACCAAGGTATGACTGTAAAGTTCCAAAATTGAGTTGATGTAGATCAAAATACGGAAGACCCATATTTAATTTTCTCCTAGTTTTGCTGAAATCAACTGGAAACAAGTTTTAGTTAAAAAAAAAAAAAAAAGGGCCCTTCAGAAGCAACTGATGAGTGTCCCACTGAGGATTTTGTACCGTATAACTACATTGGCTTGAATGCATTTAGGTCACACTGATATATTCCACTTTTAAAGCATCTATAATCTGATCTGGCTCTTGATGAGGTCAGTGAGATACTGCCACTTACTACAAGAGAGAGGTTGAATCATTCTCTTAATGAGGCAGGGGCTAGTTCTCATTTGGTGTAAATCAGTGTTTAAATAATTTATCCTGGCTAAGAATCCGTCCTCTTCTGTTTAAAGAATAAACTTATTTTCTAGTTAGCACTGATTCTGTAAAATTCTATTAACCTACTTTCTCCACTGAAAAAAAAAAAAGATAGATTTGTATTCAGGTTTATCACAGAAGCAGAGAAGTGTTTATTCAGAAATTATTTCATATAATTCTAAAACCCGATGTTGTTTCCACACTAATCTCTATAATCAATGATGACATTCCTATTGCCAGCAGACAGCTGAATGTCAGGCTCTTAATGACTGAATTTTCAGCAAGGCTCCATTTCAGATGCAGCGGTACAGCAAAATTATGAAAGTTTCATGATTGAAAGAAGTACATATCTCATTATAGCTGTAATGGTGGACAAAATTTTGCGTTGAATGTCACTTCACTTTGACCATCAGTCTAAGTGTGTAACATTAATGTATGATGAATAACCTGCATGTGTATAAGATTGAGAAATAGGTGGGTTTAATTCTGGCATCTACTTTGATAACACAGTTTAACTGCCAAGCTTTAATGTGTGTTAGTTTATGATTAGCACCTGATTCTAAATCAGTTTGTAATAATGTATTCTAAATAGGGGCACCTGTTTGCCTAGAGGAATATACCCAACTTTTAAACCTGAATTAAAATAAAGACAAGCTTATACATCTATCCACAAAGAGACATAATAAATAATAATATATTGGGGTGATTTAAAACACTCACAAAATATGCTAAATATTAGAAATAACACTTAGCTTGGCTTTTCTCTGTTGCCAGGCAGTGAAAGGTTTATAGCTGAATTAAGATGTGATGAACGCATCTAGTGAATACTTTACAAATCCTTCAGAAGAAAGAGAATTCCTGCCACTTCTGAAATATCTGTGTGATGAATTTATGTAATACTGACGATCTAGAGAAACTCCCAGAAGGGTTTTGTTACAGACAAAGGATTTTACATGGGAGTTTGCTCAGACAAATTCTGATATGTTGTGGTTTGTGAAGTATCAAAAGTGGGGAATAAATAGCACTGGCTACCAGGTGAGATAGGAGTTGTTAATAGTTGTCCACTGTAGGTGTTAATTCTTCCCAGCTGCAAAGCAGATTGAGATGTGGTAGCTCTTAAAATGAAAATTGATGTTGGAAGAAACCTTGACAGTGGTATGACTTCTGCTGGTATTTTTAAGACAACACTCATTTCATTGATTCATCAAGTATTAAGCTGATTATAGGCCCTGCAGAACATCTACACAACCTAATCAGTCTTTCCTTCATTGTCAAGTACATTTGTTGTGTTTGTGTGAGATTACCCAGCTCCCTGAGAGCTGAGTGGTGGCATTTCTTGGCAGAATGTGCCTTTGTTTTTAATAAGATGCACTTCAAAGCATTGTGCCACACTGCACCAAACTGCACTCTAAAACAGTATAAATCCTTTTGCTTTCATTTCTTTGCTTTTTATTCTTTACACCTTATCTTGCAAGCATTAAAGGCAACGAGCTTTTTTGCTTTCATGCCTGCCTGAAGGTGTAAGTACAACAATGCTGGTGCCAAAATGGCTAAAGAATCAGAATGAGAAACTCCCTGAATGGAGAAAGAGTGGGAGGGAAGCAGGAAAGTGAGCAAAGAAGATGAAAGAAGAGCACTGAGGAGAAAAACTATTTCTTAACTACACTATGAAATTTCTCTTGCAAGTCTTGGATCTCATCCTAATTAAAGTAATTGGCATGTAGCGGTGTGATACAGATGGAATTCAGACACATTCTGTACTGGGCAAAGCAGGTTTAAATTTGTATTTTATAGCTAGCTTGCAAAAAAGGTCTTTTTTTTTTTTTTCTCTTTTCATTTGTTGTGTGCAAAAGAAGGAGTGGGATTACATGGCTGTTAAGAAAGAGAAGGCACCTGAATTCAAATATCTGTGCTCCTCTTCAGGCTCAACTGCCTTAACAGTTAAGCTCACCTTGCATTCAAAAGGAGTTTGAGCTCCTTCAGGAGTGGCCCTATGATAAATCCTTGGAATATCTTAAAGAATATTTAGTTGTTTTGGGGAGATTTTGTCTAGTCTGGAAGCAGACAGGAGCTATAGCCATCAGGGGCTAATCTATATCCTTTTAAAATGACTGGAGTGACACTGGATGAAAACCTGGCCTCTTAGCCTACTCTAGTCCTTTCTACTCAGTGAATTCTCATCAGCTTTGAGGTTTAAAAGATGAAAGCATGGTAAAGGATAATGGGTTTGCAAGAGAGAATTTAACTTCCATTGCTGGAGAAAAAGGAGCGTGCTAATCAAATGGATCACGAAGGCAACCTACTTGCTTGCTGCTTCCCTACCAATCACAGCTCTCTAAATCCGGTCTTCTGGGTCTGGAGACTCTCTTCACACATTCCTTGATCTTTGAGAAAACCCAAGATTAGTTCAGTTCAGCTAAAAATAGGGTTGGTGCAAGATACTGGCAATGGCACTGGAGAAGCCATAAAAACCTGAATGGTTTGACTGAGGTTGATCCAGCCTCTATGCAGAATGGCTGTGTAAGCTCCAGCTGCCTGGAAATGTCTGAAGAATGGGCGGTAAAAGGAAATCACAAACTACTACTAGGACACCAATTCTCACTGTGATCTTTGAGACAAAATTTCAAGTTTTCCAATGTAGGTTCCAGCTCAAGAAGTACAAAGCTTGCACAAATCTCACTGATTTCAAAATAGACTGTGGGTTCTCAGCACAGCTGTGCATCAGGACATGCCTGTGTGGATGGGTTTAAAAGAAAGGAGATTAGCTGCCTTTGTTCTCTGTTCCCATATCTGTAATTCTAGAATGGTAATAGGTCCTGTCTTTCTGTGAGAAAAAATAACAGCTTCTAAGGACCAGGGAACTGTATTGTTTCTCAAGAAAACAGGTCTGTCTTCACAACAGAGAAAATACTGAGCAGTTATAAATGAAATTCTTATTCAGAACACTAAGTGCAGTCACTCAGGACTTATTGTTCCTTAATTCTCGTGTTCACAGTCTGAGAATCACAGTGAGTGAGCCACCCAGTGACCTTTAGGGAGGATGGAAAACCTTGACTTTCCCCCCTACCAAAAAAAGTCAGTTATTCTGACTGCTTCAGGTGTCAGTGTGTTCCAATCACATGATGATAACATACAACCAGTGGTGTGTCAGTGCGGGAATATGCAAAGATTACTCTGCAGTATTAGCTTTAATGTCCTTCTGGTATTCATATGGATGTCATTGAAATGCCACTGATTAACATGCTGCTGTGGCTTTGAGCCTAAGTTTTGTAACATGCTCTTGAGTTTTAAGGTTTGAATTTTCTGTATGTACCAATGGAAGTGTTCAGAGCCTCAGAGAACACCTGATGTATGTCTTGAACACTGTTATTCAGGGGTGTCTGTGTTCTAGTAACAAGTGCCTGTCTTCTGCAAATCAGTATGTGTGTCTATGCTTGCATGGTACTCCAGTCCCATAAGGCTTCTCTCTGTGATTGCTGCAGTCTGCCTAAATAGGTCAAAGAAGGACATTATGCTGTTAATTGATGAAAAAGGTGTTTGAAGGCCTTCCTCTGCCCTCAACATTTTTTGATTCAGTTCCTATGGGGCAATTAATATTCTGGGGCAAACATACCTAGGTCATCTCTTCCCATGGGTTAAACACAAAAATTGTGATCAAACCCCCTGGAGAGTTGCCTGGTAAAAGAGGATCATTCTTATAGGTGACAGTATCCTTTTTCTTTACTTTTCTGAGAGTTAACAATAGTTGGAACACAGTGAATCCTTTTAAATGATAAGGAGTTTAAATATGGGTACACTTCTCCATTTCATCCTGTCACTCAAGCAGGGGGTGAAACACCAGGAAGTGCACCATTGTCTCCTTCCCTTGTCAGCTCTTCTGTCTCTGCAAGCAAAGAAAACCATAGCTTTCTCTTCCAGTACGTCAGTATCAGCCTTTCTTTCTCTGAACCTGTTGTGAGATCAAAGGTAGGGGTCATTGGATGGGAAAGCTGCTACAAGAGCTGCATGCAAGCTCAGCGATGGAGAAAATGCACAGTAGCATGGCTTCCCTCTTCTCAGTGATCCATCTGCCAGAGGTGAGATCAAGAATCTTGACACGTCTGCACATGTACAAAGCCGAAAGGAGAGCTTGCTTTGGAGTGCCTGAAAGGAGGATCAGCTATCACTCCTTCTCATTGGGAGCAGTAGCTCTTATGGAACCCAGTGCAACTAACCAGGTGCTTTAATTAAAATTACACTAATTTAACAAGCTACAAACTCCAATTAAGAGGCAGAAAACTATATGTATATCATTATACAGTTTATTTTCTCGGACAGTATTCCTTATTAGATGTTTTCTAGACTTGTGGTGGAACAGAGCCAATGGTGATTAGTAGTGGAGGTCATACATGCTCTGCCTAAGTTTGGCGTATTCCATAGGTCTAACTATTTATTAGGACTGTAGATAGGCCTAAACTAAATTTGAGTCAGTGAGTCACAGACTCAGGTATACTTTCAAATATTTTTCTGGACTGGACCTGCACATGCAACTAAGGTTTTCCTTCTGGTTATGCTGCACAGATTTTTGAAGTTGCCTTAAAGGCCTCCAGGGTTGGTACTGAAAATTGTTTTATTTTAAAAAGCTTGAACTGAGTTGCATAGTTGTTACTAGAATGCTCCATGATACTTACAGGAAGTAGTTACTGACTTATTCATGATATGTTATTGCTGTGTGACTTTGGGCATCTACAAGTGTAAACAGAGCCATGCTATTTAAGACACCATCTCTTATTATGTCCAAAGTGAGTGTATAATGTTTTGTAGGGTGGGTTTGTTAGGTTTTGGGTTTTTTTTGTTCTGTTTTGTTATTTTTAAAATATACTGTGTTTATGGCACTTGAGTTCTGAATATAAGCAGGAATCTGTAAGATGAATAGATGGTACTTTCTGCACTTAGAGCTGCATTTTCTGTCATCCTTTTGTGTGGCTGACAGGTCTGGTATTTTATGGGGGGAAAGTTATAATTTTTTTTTTTAAGTTAGGAAAATCAGTCCAATGACTCCTGCTAAAAGGCAGTCTCATGCTGTTGTCAGTAATGGCTTCCCCTGAGAAACTGGCAAATTGATAAATTAAGCTTTCCCTCTGTGACAGCCTTTCACACACTCAAGATGTAGTCCTGCTTTAGTCTTCAGCAGCATTAAATCAATCTACTATAGAAATACTTTGCCTTGCTAGCTAGGTACAAAATAGATCTAGGGACTTGGTGCATCCGTTCACTATGTTTAGCTCTAAGTCAATATTTTGGCAATAACAAGAGTCTTAAATTTTGTATTTATGTTGAAATGCATCCCTAATTGAGATGTCTATTCTACTTCAAGCCTCTCTTCTTGAAAACCAATTAATACATATCACACTCAAACACAGTCTTTTTATTAAAACTCAGTTAAGGAAGATGTAATAAGGCCAAACTAGGTGAAGCTTTTAGTGTGTGTTATACACAGTAGATGTTGAAAGATGTTGAAAGTCAAATCTCACTTTGAACCTGCTTTCATCTAGCAGTAGTAATAAAAAAATCCTACATGGTTCCTGTACTAACAAGAAGCTCATAAATAAAAAACTAAGCAAACTAAAATACCCTTCCATAAGTAAGAGGGATTTTAGTTATGTCCCCTGTGAACATGGGAAACTGATATTTTTGTTTCAAACTTTTTTATAAAGGCTGATAGCTTATTTCATTAACTATCACCAGACACTACTAAATCATTACCATTTGCCTGCATGTACTTTTGTTTTTTTAATCTCCTCCAACTGCAAAAAATTTTTGTATCAGTTGTTTAGCCAAATTGCCTTCATATAAATACCAAGAGGTAGTAAAGTTTCTCAGTATGTTGCTTAAATTTCTCAGGATTTCATGTGCTAAGTTACTTTAAAAATGCAGAGTGTGATACTCTGAAAGACCTATGATATTGTTTATTACTATATCTTGTGATACCTACAGAACTGAGATGCTAACAGGAAATCTCTATTGTGTGAGGATAGCAATAACAGCTGGTACTGACTGGTCTTAGTAGTCTGTTGGCCAGGCTGATAGAAGATGTGGTAGATTTGCTTGAGCATTTGTCAAAAATCTAAGCTTAGGCTACAGGTTTTAAGAAAGTTGAAAGTAGTGTAGTTGATTATGATGTCATTAATATTTTTAGGCAGAATGTAGCTGAATTAAACACAGGTTTATATTATTGTAATCTGGCTATAATTAAGTACGATAAAAAAGATGATGAAAAACTTAAAGAAGATGGGGTGGAAGGAAAATTGCATAGGTCATCCTCAAAAAAAGGAATCTTAAAGTACATAATTGTTATGGACTCAATGAATCTGACAGCGTCTTTCTTGTTAAATGAAGGGCTCAATCATTCAGCTCTTGACTACTCTTGTTCTGTCATATTTATAAAGGAAACTAACTCTTTTGTGTCACTTTTAAAAAGATAAATATGATTCTTTGTAGGAATTGAGTGAGATGACTTTTTGTTCCCTGTTACTGTTGCTAAGTACTATTAGTCTCAAAACACAAAATCTAAAGCAATTGGCAGAATGCTTTCATCTTGTCTGGTTAATACAATGCACAAAAACAGTAACTCATAACCAGAATAATACTGCTTGTGACAAGTGGTAATGCCAGGGAAATTTGAGTATTGAGATGAGTCATTTTATTTGACTATATATGTGGCACTCAGATTCTGTCTTAGCACAAGTTTGATCACTCTGGCCCTTTTTGCTAATATAATATGTCAATTTAGTAATATATTGAAATATTTGTAGCATCCAGATGCCAACAGGAAAGCATGAGAAATCAAAGTCACAGTCTAGACCCTCAGTCTTCATAGATTAATTACTGGCTTGTTTCAATAAGGGAAAGCATATGAGTAACAACTGACACATCTCCCTTCATCTCCATCTTTGGCATCATTCATTGCTGCTTCTCACAAGGTCATTAACTTCTTCCTTTAGTTCATAATTTTCCTTTTCTGTGACTCCTTTAGCATTTTGGAAGCCATTAACACACGAAGGGTTGTGCTTCTATGTTGGTACCATGAGCTCTGTGCCAATCACAGGTGGCAATAACTGGCCATTAGTTTTCTTTGTTTAGCAAGCAAATTTCACATCACATCCTATTCCTGGGATGCACCCATCTTTTGGGGCTATGTACTCCTCCTGGCTCACCTCATTAGGTTTCTCTGTCTCTTTCTGTGTATCTAGCCATGCTTAGAGATATTCTATCATATTTCCAATTTCTCAAAGTGTTAATTGTTCATTATATTCAAGTCCCCATTCAATTTCTGGGGTTCAGCACTTGACTTTTATTTTAGGAAGTGAAACCCCTAGATTTCATCTGCAATGTAATAAAATACTCAGGGAAATCCCATTAATAATTCAATGTCTTACAAGCTGATGAAGGCTGAGTAAATTCCAAGAGAGGGAAGGAAGGAGTTGTGTTGGCATGCTGCTGGGATACCAGAAGGAGCCTTTTCCACAAAGAAATGGGCAGGGAGGTAAATTTAAGAGAAAAAGGATCAAGGTTGATGACTCCCTTCTCTTTTTAGTTTTAAAAAGGAATGAGTGAGTTTAATTTTGTGCTGAATGTTGCATTCAAATCAACCTTCCATAAGGGAGTGTTGTGGTTTAGCCCCAGTCAGCAACCAAGCACCACGCAGCTGCTCGCTCACTCCCCCCTGGTGGGACAGGGGAGAGAATCAGAAGAGTAAAAATGAGGCAACTCATGGTTTGACATAAAGACAGTTTAATAGGTAAAGCAAAAACTGTGCATGGAAGCAAAGCAAAACAAGGAATTCATTCACTCCTTCCCATGGGCAGGCAGGTATTCAGCCCTTTCCCGGAAAGCAGGGCTCCATCATGCGTAATGGTTACTTGGGGAGACAAACACCATTACTCCAAATGTCCCTCCCCCTTCCTCCTTCTTCCCCCAGCTTTATATACTGAGCATGACGTCACATGGTATGGAATATCCCTTGGGTCAGTTTGGGGTCAGCTGTCCCAGCTGTGTCCCCTCCCAGCTTCTTGTGTGCCTGGCAGAGCACAGGGAGCTGAAAAAGTCCTTGACCAGTGTAAGCGCTACTTAGCAACAACTAAAACATCTCCACATTATCACCTCTGTTTCCAGCAAAACTCCAAAACATAGCCCCATACTAGCTACTATGAAGAAATTTAACTCTATCCCAGCTGAAACCAGGACGGGGGGTAGCTGCTGTCATGAATGAGTTTAAAAGTCCAGTGGTTGGTTCTTTTAGCATCAACTGAATTCCTAGCTCAGTGGATGAACATATAGATATGTGTGCTGAAGCTGATACATACATATGTGCAAAGGTGAACTCTCCCCTTATAGAAATTTTGTTTTTGGAAGACTCTAACTTCAAATCATATTCAATTAGTTCACTGATCCAAGTCTCAACCCCTGTGAAGTCTGCTGAACTTTGGAAAAATTGGGAGAGTGTTTTGATTTTAGAGGAATAGATTATTAAATGTAAAGTTGCTCTCAGAGAGATGTGAAAGTGTCCAGTCATTTTAATGTCATGCTCCCAGCTGAATACAGCTGACACCAGTAGATATAGTCTGAAGCAGGTGAGAAAAGTATGAACTATTATATTAATTGCACTAGTTAATTTCATACTGCTCCATACTAATGCAGTGCCAACAATTAAAAGGCCTGTACATCAAACACGCCTGTCCTCAACTCCTTGAGATCATGGTGTATGATTCTCCTTGGTCTGTTCTTAGGTTCAGATGCAGAGGAATTCAGACTGTCATATCCCAGAATAAGGGATGGGGAAGCTGAATAGTTTCACGTTTCTTCACTTCTCTCTGTCACCTAAGATTTTTCTTCTCTTATTAAGGAAGAGGTATTGCTGTCTACCAAAGAATGTGAACTGTATTTCCTTGAAGAAACTAGAGGAAAGGTGGACTTCATCTCTGAAGTAAGTATTCTAAATCAAACTTGTGATAGGGTTTTCAATAAATTTGTAATTACAAATCTAATAGAATAACACTGAATGGAGGTTGGGGTATATTTACACATAGATGTTTATGAGAATAATGAAGCCATTCTGAATTACCAATTTACCAAGATTACTTTGTTCACCAGTATCTGGAAATAAGACCCTCAGGAACTATTTGCTCAGCAAGTCCCATCTGTGAATAGCCAAATATAAAGTGAGGGCACAGACTTGGAGAGGAAAAGACAGCGCAGTTTACGCTGAAAATTACTTCATGAAACTGAAGTTAAAATGAAAAACATATTTCTTTTCCTCTCTGAAGAAGTTCAGGGGTTCACAGGTTCACATCCTGGAATATTTCTCAGATTATATTACAATTTATCGAACTGAGTGAGGATAATTTGACATCGATAATGGTGAAGGTTTAGTTCCTCCCATGACAAGGATTGAATCTGCTTTAAGTCAGTCAGGTAAGAGAGGGTTAATTTCTCCATATTTTACTGCCAGCACACACAGAATTGGTAATGCAAGTGTGAGTTCAACACTATGGAAGACAGCAAAGGATCACTTAAAAGCTGCTTATTTTATTGCTCTGGGTTTACTGGGAGTTGAAGATCCAGACCTATTAAGTTATTTGCCAGTTCTGAACCTCACAGTGTAAATCCAGAGTGTTGTGTTGCTGGAACTGGGATTTTTGAGATCTTGGAAGTATTTATTAAAAATCATAAAAAAGAATACATTTTTTTCTGAGGCCTTGGTAGCAAGTTTCTTTGTAGTTGGTAATGATATTTCTTACCGCAAGATGGATTCCTTTCCAGAAGTTTTTAACTTGTATGTACAGAAGACTTACTGTTTTTCCATTTAAAACATATGATAGTTTCTGAGTAATCTCGGCAGATGCTCCTGATTTCTCCATATGCACAGATAATGGAGTGATCCCTAACACCAGTCACTTGTCCTAAAGGGATTACTTCCTCCCAAAATGTGGTCTTTTTGAAGACATGAAGTTAAACATTAGCCCAAGCACAGAAAAAAGGGGTGACATTGTCAGAACTGTAAAGGACCTGAGTCCTCCAGGGCATCTAGGTGCCAGAATACCTTGAAAGTAAGTTTTAAAGCACTTATTAATGTATCTTAGTTTATTGTTCTTAGCATAGAGGATGCGGCAATAATTATGTTTGATTGTACTTATTTGATAATTAATAGGAGATTCTAGATGCAAAAGTCTTGCTGTAAATCTGTTGGTTGTTGCTTTAAAGGTAGTTGAAGGGTTGTTCCTTTGTTTCATCTTACTTGAAGAAAAAGTAAAATCCCATACACTTGAAAAATTCTGTTGAAAATACTTGAGGCAGACATTGCTAATGAGGATCACTGGACTGAAACTTGGATGAGTGTAAATCCATTTGCAAGTATATATATATAACTTCAGAGAATGTAACTGGAGGATACTAGTAAAAGTAATAAACAAATCAATAAAAATATCAAGGAAAGTTCCAAGAACTTTTAGTCAGTATAGCTAAATGAGTTCTATTGCTAAATACTTAAAAGGCTGATAGAAAGATTTGAAAAAGTCATCAGAGCTTTCTGACAATATCTGTTAATCAGTTTAGCAAGATTTGAAAGAAAGCACTTTGGCCAGGTTCCTGAGCTGTAGTTCTTTTGTCCTGTTTTATTATAGATTTTAGAAAACTTAATTAATTTACTTAGGCCCCAGTTTGATATTGACTTGTTGTTAGAAATCTTGACATATCTCCCAGTATCACAAGATTTTGGGTCATTTTTGGACAGGTGAACCCAGGCTGGCTGTCTTATGAAGAGGTTATTCCAAATATCGTTATGGAAGAGGGACATTTTCCAAGACAACATGTGTGGCTGGGAAGAGAGGGTAAAACAGGATTTTGGAGTTTATCATTAAATAAACTTTCAGTTCTCAAGTACAGCTCTATTTATTGGTTGTATTTAGCTAGACAGTAGTCCAAAAAAAGAGGTCATTGGGACTTCATCCAGCAATGTACTAAACACATTCATAACTTTAAATACATGAGTGACTGGGTTCAAATCATGACTTTAAATGTTTTGTTTGACTGGGGATTCGTTAATTGCTTTTTGGCACCAATCTCATTCTTTCTTTAAATGAAGTCAGTCAGCCTTAGTTCACTTCCTTGTTCAGACAACAATACCACATATAGTGCTCTGCTGACGGAGCTTTAGAAGGCTGAGCCAGACCTTTTTTTTATACTGAAGAAAATAGTATTGTACATAACTTCTATTAATTAGTGCTTGGTCTGAAGATCCTTATGGTTCTCTCAGCTTGGCCTGGCCTCAAACATCATCCCATCAAGAAGAAAATAGTCATTTAAAGTTCTTATTTTCAAATTCAGTACAGCAGTTACTCCTTATTCTTTGAGACTTCCTGTAGGCTGCAGATGGCAATCAGCTCTTTTAAGTGTTTTTGGCTGCAGGTGTCAGTAGTTTGTTTGATAACTGAGACCAGGAAGTAATTTTGAGGCAGTGAGTGGCTCTTTACAGTTGTAAAAATAATAGTGAAAATGGTCTGTTCTGTACGAAAGAGTGTCATCCTGCCTCAGCTGTGTTCCAGATCCAGATGATCTGCTTGGCTTCCTTTTCTGATATTCCCCCTTTACCTTCCTTCAAACAGCTTTAGTTAATTAGCTAAATAGCCCATGTGAATCAGGTTAGAGAATTTGAGAATATTTCCATATGGCAGGTTGTCTGGGTTTGTTTTCCAGTAAGATTAGACGGTTTTGCTCTGATTTCTCTGTTTTCTGGAAAAAACACACTTCAAAAAATCCTGGCCCAGCTCAGGAGTCTTGTTTTCAAGAATTGAACTAAATACAGGAAAGCAAACTGGGTTTACATTATTATTTTTCTTCACTTACTTTCCTTTTAAGGTAGAGTGTAGGAGTTTCCCAGCTGCAATGAATATATACTGTTTTGTATCTCTCTGCTGCCTCAGCAGCCCAGCATTGCCTTCTGCACAGGTGCATAGATGGGAGCTGTTGGTAGTGATGATTACACTGCACACCAGACAGGGTGCCAGATCCTTGTTATAGAGGCAGAGTCAAGTTGAAGGTTCATTTTTACTTGCAGTATACATTGCTGAGGAAGAAAGAAAAGTGTTTTAGATCTCTTTCTCTTTTGGGATAGATACAGAAAAAGCAATACAGCGCAAGTAAAAAACATTTTGCATTGGCAGAACATTAGAATGCTTTCTGTGTGATTTAATATGTCTTTGCTAGTTCTACCATTTCTGGTTCTGAAGCTGAGAATCAAAAAAGGCAGTGTCCTCAAGTTTCATTACAGGAATCTAATTTAATGACCATATATATTTCCTGTGATTCTTCCAACTTTTCTGATAGAAATGCGCCTCTTGACAGAGACTATTCATGGCTGTCTCAAGGATGAGCAGGATATGGAGTGAAGACGCAGTGTTTGGTTTCAGACACCGAGATGTCAATAAAAAAGCAGGAACTCTTGTAGGAAATGTGTCCCAGAGGGAACTTGGAAATTCTGTAATAACCAATCTCTGCTGCAGATTTCTGGATGAGAAAATTTTCTGTTTAGATAGGGAAGATGGTTTCATTAGATTGGTGAAGAATGATCGTAAAGAATGTTTCCCATGAGCAGGTCACATTTAACACATTAAACACATCATTAAAAGGTCTTGGCTGAATCAAGGCTAAGGGAACCCAGATCAGTGACTCCACTGTCACACCTGAATACTTATGAAGCAAAATGTGTGAGGCTTCTGAAGCTTTATTCGTAGTTTCTCCATTCAGTGGACTGGTTTGCAGATAAATAAATTCTCTTCTCTTTCAAGATTATTTTTTTTAAAATGTGGTAGCATCCTAACTGGAAAAAAAACCCTATGCTTATTAATACATGTACCTTTGTGTTTCAATTTATTTTTTATAGTTCCAGAAGTGTTTGCCAAAAATGTTTTCTTAAACAGACAAATGGGAGGATACAGGACCTAAAGAAGCTGTGCTCACTGAATGTATTTGCCAAACGAGCAAAAATAGTACATTTGGAAGAAAATATGGATAGGGATCAGTGCATTATTGGCCTGAGCGGGGACTTATGCAGACAATAATTACACACCCTGAAGAATGGGAGGTAGAGGGCATTAGAACTTTATTATAAAGTTTCATAAGTTGTATAAAATTGTGGCTATAACCATTGGTCAGCAGCTCAGTCATGCTGGACTATCTGGACACTTACCTAATTCATCAGGCTGTTTTCAGATAGATTGTACACATATGCCTAAGTTGAAAGTTGAAACAGATTTTGACTGGATGCAAGGAAAAACCTTTTCACTTTGAGGACAGTCATACATTGGAACAGGTTGTCTGGAAGACTGTATAGTCCCAGAATGTATGGATTCCTGGAGGTTTTCAAAACCTGGCTGGAAAAAGGCCTGAGAAACCTGGTCTGAGCTCATAGCTGACCCTACTTTCAGGAGGAGATTGGACTATGGCCGTTCTGATGAGGTCCTTTCCAGTCTGAATAAACCTGTGATCTTTAATGTTTTGCCTGTGCTTATGGTGAAGAAGATTCTTGGACATGGGTACTTTTCATGAAAAACTTTAAGGTCAAAGAAGGAACTCTTAAATCTTGACAAGTAAAATAGGATCACCTGGCTCTGTACATAGAGAGCTTAACAAGTGCGTTCTCTTGAAATGTTGTGTTTTGCAATGCCATTGGATCTGTTGAAATGTGGCCTACAAAATAATTGCTGAATCTATGCCAGCACTAAGCCAGATGACTCAGGTTAGGTTCTGGTACTTACTCAGAGGTGGAAAACATTTAAACCAAAGAGATTACCTAAGCTAAGATCTTTGGGTAGTGAGATCATAAGAAGCTCATGGAGGAAGGGCTAGGTAAGCTAAATTCCCCTGCAATTGTTTGCTTCCATTTGAACATAGCCATAATCCTTGCTTTGTGTGGGAAACTGGCTTGGGGGAAAGAAAAAAGAAATAAAAAAGAAAAAAATTTATCAATTTATCTAAAAAAGCATCTTTGAATAAGTTTGGTATTTATGAAAAATTGACTTTCATTTATTTGTTTTTTTGCATTGGTTATAGGGGTGGAATGTAATTGCAGACATTTCAACAATAAGTTGCCATTTATATTCTGGATACTAGACCAGCTGTTCAGTCCCACTTCTGCACTTCAAATTGGGTGTTAGAAGGGGGCAGTCAATGTCATAAGCCACTCTGGGCTTTTATGTAAAAGAAACAGCAATGGAAAATATTTTTCCTTTTACCCCCTACTCCTCTTCCCTTCATGCTGACTGCTGAGAGGTTTTTAAAAGCCTATCGCCATCATAAGCACATGGTTGGGTTTTACCCTTTATCAGGCACAGAGGAGGCAGGCCAGCCTTTTGAAATTTCTCAGCAGTCAGCAAGAATAAAGTGGGCATCCTAGTGGTAGGAGTAATTTTCAGCTTCCTGACAACAATTGGTGGAATGCTGGGAAAAGCTATTAAAAATGAGGTTCGATCACCAAAGCCTATTTTGGCCTATATTTAATGAGATGTGTCAGCTAGAATTTACAATAAGTGGCTAATTGTTAATAATAGGCCTGCCTAAGACACTCTGTGACCTCAGCAGATCTGCACAATACAATCCCATGTGCTTGCTAGGTTTTTCTTTATTGGGTATCACACATCAACTTATTACTGCAGTGAAGGAACAGGATGTAACTGGAACAAAGGCATTGTTAACTCTATAAAAGTTCATTCATTATATATTATCAAACATATTATATGGGTAAATTACAACAAATAAGTTAAAATGTAAAAATGAAGATGTAACCTCAGTATAGCAGTGGCATTGCATCTCCCTTCCTGATTGTGCTCAGGAGCAAGGCAAGAGGTCTGTGGAGAAGGATGTTTGTGTTTAAGACACTGCGCATCTTGGTTGCAAAGGTCTTTTTGTTGCTTTGGACGAGTTAGTACATCCCTTTGTGCTTCAGTTTTATATCTGTAGAAGGGAATGACGCTTTTTTCCCTGGCACAGTGGAGGGTATATGCACATTGAAGTGACTGAGAGATAGTAATAGGATTCTGTAAAAAGGATTTACGTCATAATGACTTAATATGATCAAATCTAAGCCTCACTTAATCTTTTGAATACTAAGGTTTTGAAGTCAGCTATGTCTATTAAATTAAACCATGCTCAAACTCCAGAAAAAAAAGATTCAAAAACATTTTGTATCAACATGTTTGTAGCTTGAGCATGACTCTAATCCTCTGGGTGCATCAGGCCAGTGCTCAATGGTCTGTCATCCCACAGTAATGCATGGGTGTAGAGATAGCCAGGACTACTGTACTAAGGCTGTCTCCTGACTGTGCCATGTCCGTAGGGAAGTCGTTGCCTGAGATACTTAATGCTTCAAATTTGCTTCTAGAAGGTATTCAGTGCTTTGCTTTCCTTTCCTTCCACCCTTGTCTAGTTCAGGAAATTGTCATTATACCTTTCATTAAACTAATTGATGTAGTTAAGAAAGCAGAAAAACTTTAAGAAATAAAAAATTTTTTTTTTATTTGAAACAAACCAGGCCTTGCTTAAATCCCTTCACCATCATATAACAAATGGCTATTGTCTCTGACTTTTGTTCTTGACCATCGTTTTCCTCTCGTGAAAACAGAAACTGCACATAAAGATTATCTACTTCACAGTTTTCTTTATCAGACTTTTGCAGATTCTGATATTGAACAAAACTTGGGAGACTGCTTTCCTCATATGTTTCCAAAATGCATTCTGAGGGCCTAGTGTAGCATCTATAATCCCAAACTTTGTAAGGAATCCTAGGAAATATAGTGTAAACGATCAAACACAAGCAACAAGAATTGACAAGAATGGTGCACTGCATTTCTCATCTTTAAAAAAAAAAACAAAACAAAACCCAAACTCAGAGCTGCTTGTTGAAATATTTGGCAAACTGATAGAAACTGTAGTCACTTTTTAAATGGTACCTGGTGGAAACAAGGTTACTGGTAGGCACTGGTCTAGCACTGCATGCGTTGAATAAGCACACAGACATTAAGTATGTTAGAAAATCACCAGTTGTGTTGGTGGCCTTATGGTGGATGTGCATGCTAAATAAATTGCTTGAATTGGAAAGTGAACTTGGGAGAGAGATGGCACATCCTTATAGACAGCTGCACATTGGAATGGGTCTTGTTAGTCGAGCATGAGGTCCAATATTTCAGTCATTTTTTTTGTATAGAAGTAATTTTTCTTGGTTGATTGGGTAATTCTGAGCAATAAGCTTTTTTCTCTTCTCTCTAACTTCTCTAGCTACCAATTTCCTCTTAAAGATGAAGATTTTGTAAACTTACGAAATGCAAAATAAAGGAAAAAATAAGACTCATAAATTGAAACTGAAGGCAAGGTGTCCAGCCTTGGAGCCAATCTCCCTCAGTGTCACTTGTCAACCACTCTCATTGAGTCTAAATAATGTCTCCCTTTCTGTTGATCTCTCAGAGCATAATGAGATAGGGCACAAGTGTCTTGTGGTCTGCAGAATAAAGTAAGAGACATAGTAGCAGTGCTCCTTCTCTATCTGTTACTCTCCTTGGATGTGATACATTCTGAGGACTTTGTAATACTTTATTTACTTCCTTAATTTTAATTCTTTATTTTCTTATCTCAGACACCACTTTTTCTCTCTTTTCCCCTCATTTTGTCTAAGGAAAACAAAAAGAGATTATTTTGAAAACATCTGAGTAAAATAATCAACCATCCTCCAGGGTTACAATGATAAAATTAAATTTGGTGTCTCAGACTATCATCTTGGGCTTGTGCATTGAGCATTTTATTTCTTGCTGTAGAAGCAAATGTTTAGTTATTTTTTCAAGCACCACCTGTCTGTACAAAGTATTTTGTTAAGTTATTAATGTCGTCAGAGGAAATATCCAGGGATACCTTACCATCTTTCTGAAAGCATCATTCTCAGCTTCACAATTAATATATTTTTGTAAAGCAGTCTAGATACCAAGATCACCTTACTTTGCTTCCTATGGCATATTATATTTAATTTGCTCTCAGTTATCATGCTGTGTTCCTTCAAGAAATGTCTGGACCTTCTGAAAGGTGGGAAGATATTTCCCCTTTTTTGGGAGAACAGTTTTGAGAGATGACAGTTTACGGAGGGTAAAGGAGTCACACCAGGGAGCTGTATGCGTGCAACTGAAGGGGAGAGGTGGTAGTGAGGAGGAGCCAGTGATCCCAGAGGAGACTGAAAGAACCTCCTGTGAATCAGAAACGACTGGGCAGAGTTTTCTGCAACTTAATCACCGAGTTAACTGCAACCATGCCTAGAGGAAATTATCTGATGGGAAAGTAAGTTCTATGCTACCTTCTCTAGTTGCTTTGACATTTTGCTACATAAAATATTAAATCACTTAAGTTGTAGCTCACTTTCTAAACTCTTTTTTTCTTTTCTTCTTTTTTTTTCTTTTAAGGTTTAAAAGCATTGTAGGATCCTTTGTATGCTTCTGTGTGAGAAGGGCCTACATGAAAGCTCTGGCTGACTTAATGTCTTCTCATCATGAATATCTTCTTGGGAATCTAATTAACCTCTTGACTCCAAGAGTAGCCAAATGAAAAAATTCTAGCAAAGATAATGGTAGTCCTAAAGAGTTATGCTTTTGTAACCTAGCAACTTTTAATCCAGGTAATGCAGATAGGCAGATGTTCTGCAGGGATCTCAGTAGTTCGAGACCCTAATAACTAGACCTTTTTTTCAGAAGATCCTTTGTTGTAATAGACTAGGTTATTTGCTGGTTTAGCAGTCAGTACAGCATCATATCACATAGTGGTGTACTAAGAAAATGCATTTGAAATTCATTTAAATGATGTTGCTAGAACAAAGGTTATATTATCAGTATTTTGGTAAATAGAAATTTCTGTGATGAAATTTTTTAAAAGTTTGTTTCCTGGCAACTGGTGTTGTAGCATGCCCCTACATTGGTGACTAAGCTCAGATTGCTTTTTAACTAATTGGAAAAATATTCTAATGATGCATGTGGAGGACATATCCATGGTGTCATTAAGGCATAGGCATGAGTCATGAATCATTAGTTCTAGGTGATGATAATCTTCTGAGTTTTCCTTGTGAATTTTTGTCTTGAAGGAGGCAATAACATGTACTATTCATATAGAAAAATTATTAATTAGAGAGTTTAGATGAGCTTCCTTTTTAATCAGGACCATTTTAGTGTGGAGGATAATGTAAATGTCATCTACCCAAAGGAAAAGATAGTGATTCTCCTTGATAGTGATTTGAAAACATGTAATCCTTGTGTTGCTATCCAGTCATGTGAAATTGGGGCACAATTTATTCTAAACTGCTGAAGTTGTGGAGCATATATGGCTAATTTCCAAGTCAAGCATGATTACAATGCTGTGCCTTCAACAAATTTCACAGAACTAATTTAGCCTTCAAAGGCATGAGAGGTTAAAGCTAGGTCAACTGACATCCTTCTTGCGCAACAACGTGTCTTCAGTTAATTATGTTGTATCTAAATGTGTGTTCTGTGTTGTCATACTGACTAAACTAAGCCTAAAAATACTATAAAAGAAAAAATGTAATTGATGAAGATGAACGCGCAGACTGCCAACATGGCATATTTAATAGCTTCTTCAAATGCATTAGCGAGGAGTTTCAGCTCAGAGCCTGTTGTCCAATGCTGCAGCAGATCTGCCCTACAAGCAAAATCTTACCGAGTGTTAATAAAGATAATAATGTTTTCCAGGCTAAGCTCTACTGACACACGTATTAGAATGTATCAATTCAGCTTGAGTTAGACTTCTAACAACAAGAAGTGTCTGCAGAATTACATATTCATTATTTTATGAAATCAAATAGATTATAGTGGGAATCATAGAGCTTTTTGTTAGTAATTAATCCAGTACATAGACAGTTCTAAACTATAACAATGCCACATCATTTAAATCATACTGTTGAGCCCTCTAGAAGTAGAAGGTAATGTAATAAATTACATCCAGGTGACGTAAGGAAGGATGTAGGGAAATAACCACACAGATGATACTCTACAGATGTATACATGATATATATATATCAAGACTTGTACTCTAGACAAATCTTGTGACACTGTTGGTTTCTTCTTTGTATGCATCCTGTTCATGATTGTACTAGTCTGAAGGTGCATAAACACAACAGTATCTGCTCAAGAGCATCAGATTAACTGATCTCTCTACTCCTGTTTGTTCTTTAGGAAATATGCTTACAGCAATCATTAAGTACTTGTTCAGGTTTGTATATGATATCCTTTCATACCAATGAACTCAGCATGGCCCTGTAAGCCCTGCACAGTTTCTGGTTATGTAATTGAGTCACTCATCATCTGCTTTTCTACCTGATCAGTTTGCAACCTCATGACAGCATAGCTGCACATTGTGGGACATGGCTCCAGAACTCCTGCACAGCTAATCCTATAATTCCACCTTTCTATGTTTGCCATCCTGCCTCTAACTGTATCCTACCTACTTCACTGCCAGCAGTAATCCTGCAAAGGATTGTTATCCGTCTTTGTTTTTCAGTTCTGCAGTACATCCCAATGTCAGCCAGATGAGCACAGCTGCATCCTGGAGCGGTACCTGGAGCAAGCATTGCAAGGTGTATGATTCAGCAACTACAGTTTTATCACCTGCAGACACACTGGATTATATTGCATTGATAAGATGAGATGAATATGATTCAGAGGTCTGGGAAATTTCTAACTATCTTTTGCTGCTGTGAAAAGCTAGACATTTCTTGTCAGGGTTTCAGATACTCTTGGTTAAAGCCGCAAACACAGAGCTGCCTGCCTGCCACAACCCTGTTTACAAAGAAGGCAAATTTTTAGATACAAGGAAATAAAAAAAACAAACAACAAAACCCTGAAGTTGAGAAGTCCTAGAACATGACTGTTGTGATGACACTTGCAAAAACTGAAGTGTCAGACAACTCTGCATAGGATGCTGTTCCTCTGGGTATTCTGAGAATGACATTCAAAAGACCTGCTTAGCAGTGGATCCAGGGTTGCCCTCACAATAGAAGACTTTGAGTAGCTGGAGCATCTCAGTAAGTATTGTTTAATATTTCTATTATTTTGTGGAACATTTCTGTGTTAAGAACTCTTTTGGTGAATGACTGTAATGCAAGGAGAAATTCTGGCTTCTCTGGGAAAAAAATAACTCTGATTTAGAGTAGAAGACCTATGAGCAGTTTGCTCAGGGGCTTCTTCTAGCTATCCCGCTGCCATGTGCTTGTCAAGATGGCTGCCAGCTGTGGGGACTAAGGGCAGAGAGCAGTGTATTTGGAAGTACTGTATTTATATTTCTGATTATATTGCATGGCCAGGTGTCCTTCAGTGGTTGATGCTTTCTAAAAGTATATTTCTTACCACCTATAGTATCAAAGTAGAAGATTCTGACAAAAATGCTAATTAGGCTAATTTTATCCAATTATTAATGTTATTAATTAATTAACCAAACATTATTTGGAACCTTTAGCTGAATAAAAGCTATTAACATGCAGAGTTACTAGGTCTTTGCTAGTGTGATTCTGTGGAAGCCGTGCTAAGTGCAGTGGGACTGTTCTTGCTGGTGTCTTGGTAAACAACACATTTATGGACTGCTGGAATATGTATGTCCTTGGTGGATCACACTGTGGAAAAATACAAAGCGCTCTTAAAGAACCTTATCTTACTAAAATGTTTTCCTTCCTCTGCTTCCTGCACCTCTGTGGGAAAGTGTCTAGGACACCAAAAGGCTAATTGACATTTTTTGCAAATAAAAATACTTTTAAAAAGTCCAGGAAGAAAATTAAACCCCCAAATCTACATTAATTCAGATACTGATGCCACAGTAAATGTTCTGCTCTCTGTGGCATCGTGATTGTGCAAAGAAGCAAGGATGGCATACCTGAGTGACGGAAATGAGATCTAGTGGCCTTGTAACACAAGGAGTGGGTGTGGAGGGAAATGAATTCTAACATTTTGAAAATGGGGGATGAGGAAAGCTAAAAGCAAACATAAACATAATAATAAAAGTAAATCTATTTAAAACATTGCAGACCTCTCGCAGACTTCATAATTTGTTTTTCAAACTTTGTGGAACTTTTTTTGTATTTGTAAAAGCTCTCCACAGCTAATTTTAATGCACAAGAGCAAACTAATGTGCAAATATTTCAAGGTAAAATAATGTTAGGCTGTAGTCTACAAAATATCAATGTGCATGCATGTTATTGAACATAGGTGCAGTCACTGCAAAGGTGGGGGACTTCATGGTGCCTCCTCTGTGCCCCATTTTGCTGTGCTTTGTCATATTGTCCAATGAGACAATTATGACATCCTGACAGAAATAAATGCCTGTTTTAGCAAGTGCCTAATTTGTAAATCAGCTTTGCAAGTTATTCCCAGACAATCTGAATAACTGAGCAGTTTCCTAGCCACATAACTGCAATACGAGGAATTCTGGAATTAGTTTCATACTAAAATACTTCACTGTGGTAGATGTATTTTATTTTAAAGATAATTGACAATAGGTGGCTTTATCTTAGTGATGTAAAACAGGTGATCTCTTATCCTTTTAGATTTGTCTGATTTAAAGTGTACATTAATACTTTACTTGCTTTTAAAATCTTGGAGCATCTCTGGTGCAGACAAGGCACAGCTACCCCCAGAAAACCTGAAATGTAACAATATTTTTTTTTTTTTTTTTTTCCAGAAAAAGGATTTCATTTCAGTTTCTAGAAGGGACACATAGGGGATATTGTGGCATAATTATCCTAACTGTTGTAACACATAGAAAATGTCACCATACTAAGTCCATTATACTAAGCCTACCTTTTTCCTTTGGTTGTGCAGGTGTGTTAAAATTATCTGTTAGGGTAGGCAGTTATGGGATTGACAAAGCCAGACATGAAAAGCAAGAAGTGTCAGAGGGTACTGCATAATTGCTCTTACTCTTACAGACACTGACCAAATTGGGGAATGAAATATATTGAACAGTTGTTAGCTTGGCTTGGCAAGTGTTATGTGGAAATACATCTTGCAAAATAGGTGTTTTCTGGGTCTTCCAGAGTTTTCTGGGGAATGAAAAAGAACATAAATAAAGCTGAAAGTTCAGAAAATTGGATGTTTTTGGACAAACACGGTGAACACAATATAAAATTATATGCCTGCCATAGTTTATACATGTATAAATATACAGTATATCTGATTAGAATTCTTTAGGTCTTGAGGACCTCTGGTAACAATTTTATTTTACTTCTATTTCATACCATTGTTTTACACTTATTAACTTCTGCTCCCAAAATATACCGTGCATTTTTTCCCTATATTTTTGATTAAGTGTGAAAATACTTATAGATTCATATAATTATACTTATGAAAATTCATGCACATAGAAGAACCCCCAGTGTATATAATTAATAACAGGGATTTGGAGCTGTGTTTGTAAAACCTGAGGTATTTAATTTAAAAATTCTGTAGAGCGTATAGGATTGAGATAGCAGTGGTCCTCTAATAATTGTTCTGAGTGAGTGAAATTGCCCTTTGTACAGAAGGACAGCAGGAGATTGCTTGTGTACTACTTACTTCCTTGCACCCTAAGTATCACATGCACAAAGTGCTCCCCTGCCAAGGGTGGGTATCCCCAGTGTCACATTATTAGGCTGAAGTTACTCTCAGGCATATCTAGTTCTTAGGGGTCAACCTTTCTTTTCTTTTTCTTTAGGCCTGCAATCTACGCCATTTTTACTTGTCTGCGTGGCCCTGCCTATGATCATAGACCAGTTCAGTTCCTGATGGATACTTAATTCCAGAAGCAAAATAATGCAACCAAAAATAAGGTGGAGCTATGGAATCAGTCTATAAGAAACAAACCAGTAAGTGAAGTATAGAGCTGTGGCCTTAGACCAAACCAATTGGGCCAAGTGTAAGCCAGAATCTGTTTTAATTTTGACAAGAAAAGTTAGCTATAGACGACTGGAATTTGTGTCTCTGAGTGTTTGTCCTCTTGCTTCTGTAACAAAACAGCTGCTTCTCAGCTGGATTCTTGGCCACCTATCTTTAAGGGCAATCCTTGTGGCTTCCATTGTCTTGCTAGGGAATTAATAGGTGACTAGATCCATTTGGTTTGTGATGGGGCACTTCGTATGAAGCCTGATATTTACATGCAATCACTCACTTCTTCCTATTCAGCAAAGAAATTACGCAGTTCAAAGTGGAGTGTAATAACATAGACAGAGATGGGGAAACAGAAAAGTTCATGGTTATAAAATATTCCCAGCAGGAGCATATTCCTATCTTTGCTCTCTTCAGAGTGCTCTGGAACTTTGCATAAAAGATGAGCAACCAAATGCATGACGATTTTTCATATGCCATGTTCGTAAATAAGGAAGGAAATGAGGAGCAGGAGATGCTGCTGAACTGAACGAAGTTCTGAGATACTGGCTCAGGATTTCCGCACTGGTCAGTCGCTCCTAACTTATTCTGGGATAAAGATTTTTGCAGAGCATTGAAACGTATCAAAAGTGCACATTGAGGGGTATGTGTGATTTAACTGCCATAAGTAAACTTGGTAAAATGTGGTGCATTTTCTGAAGTGCAGCTCTTTCATATCATACTATTTTTTTATTATTGTATTAGACTTCTTGTGATCCCCCATTTAAATCAACCTCCTTTAACTGTGCTGCCCAAGACATGTCTGTTCCTTTCAGTCATAAGGCTGCAGTGTTTCTTACATTTCATATATATGCCACTTCATTCTTCTCCTGATGGTCTTTATCTCATACTTAGTTGTCACTCTAAATATTTTACTCAGCCTTCTGCAGGCAACTAACATTGCCTCTGATAGGATTTTTGTCTATAAAATATTTTCTGTTTACACAACTGGAGCTGTCAGATTTAAGCAGAGTTCTGGGTAAGCGGCTGCACAGAGGTGTCAACAACACTTCTTGACCCTTGTGGAGCTTTCTGGCTGACAGTGACAATAAGCAAGACTGTGATGGGAGTATAAGGCCATGTGTTGGGCTTTTCTCTGTTTTATTTGTTAAGATATCTCCAAAGGCACTCTCTGGAAATGTGCTGGAGGGGAAAAAAATGGGCAAAGAAAATGTACACCTTCCTGGGAAGGTGTTGAGAAATGCTGAGCTGCTTCCACCATGTGGTATCCATATGAATAGCTGAAGTACTGTCCAACTGATTTTAATGCAGTATTTGGCCTTTCCAACTGAATAAACAGTTCTGGGGTAGACATCCCAAAATACATAGCTTGAGCGATAAATGTCAACAGGGGACATAAAAGCAAATCATGTTTTTTGGCAAGGCCATACAGACTGTATAAATATTTCAGAGATAACTGTGCTTATATGTTTTAAATTCACTTGACTCCTTCCTCCTTTTTAAAGACTTGTAAGTAGTCAATTTGATTAGTATTGCTTGGCCTCATAGATTTCCCTGTCAGCAAATGCTATTCGTCTAAAGGATTGAGTAGTGTCTCAATATCTTAGCTCTAATTTTCTTATGTATAATTTAATTATTTACATGTAAGTAGATGTTGTTTGAAATTCCATAGATACAATTCATTAGCAGCCACAGATTACCATTGTGCATCAGCACATATTGAGCTATTTATTATTTAACAAAAGTGTAAAACCATAAAATAGCCTATTAAAAATATTGTGCACACCTCTCTTTAAATATTCCATTAATGAAAAATTCTAATGCTTTTCTTTAAAATCTGATAGACTAACAAAACTAGAAGAGCTACTTCCTCTGCCAGAGGTGCTTCTAGCACATATTAGCACTCATGTGAATGATACGTAGACACTGAGAGCTGAACAAAACCATATCCCTGACAAGAGCAAATAGTATACAGAATGGCAGTGCCTCTGTTGACCTTTGCTTCTCCCCAGAAATGTAGTCCACGTTTGAATTTTGTTTTGAGATTGAGTCAATAGAAAGAAGTGCAAGTTAATGCACAACAGAATTACTTCAATATCATAGATGTATGAAGTTATTCCGTCTGCTTTTTTGTTTTATGACACCTGCTTGGTAACATATAGAGCATGTATTTTTGGCTGATTTTTTCACTAAAAATTCAGGTTAATTTGTTTGGTGCTTCAGTCCAAAAATAGTCCTGCAAAAATGTTCTGATAACATAACTTTTTGACACTTTCAAAACAAAACTCTTATTTTGTTCATTAGTTGGTTTTTTTTCCTCAAAATGTAGTTTAACATTGATTAATGTTTTAACTTCAAATTTTAAATTTATTAAAATAATCATTGTGTTTATAGTTTGGGGTGAAATGAAATAGTAATTTTAAAAATAAAAGTTTGTGTAACAGCTTGGTTCACTGAAAAACATCTGTTTGGATAAACACACACTTTTTCATTAAAAAAAGCCACAACTGAGATTTTAGAAATCACAGAGTTAAACAGTATAATACTAAGAGTAGATTGTTGTACTGATCTGATTTGTATCTTGCAAGACATTCCTGAAACATAATAGATCAGCTGCTTTAGTAAGTGACATCATGGAATCTTCAATGTCTGCTGATATTTCTTCTGCATGAATCATTGGCTTGAGCCAATGATTGAAGGAGTGAGAGAGTTAAAATCCTGGATGGTTTAGAACAAGAACCTCCTTTGCCGTTGTGGCAGGGGCTGTGTTAATGAGCTACAGATGCTGAGTTAATGAGTGTGTTTTATAAGCAGATGGGTGGTGGGAGTGGTTCTGCCTCTGGATAGGAAGAAAAGAGAGCCCTGGGAGAGGCAGATAGCAACAGGACTGTGTCTGATTGTACTGCTGGTAGGTGGTACTTCTTGGGATGGAGTAGTTTACCAGCATGTAAGCTTTTTAGATTGTTTTATTAAAATCTTATCCTTGTTCAGTTTTCATGTTGTAATGAGTGTATTTGGACATGTATTTAGGAAACTATGATAACATAATTTGAAAACTCTAAAATGATTCTCAGTGGAAAGGCCAAAGACTTAATTGAGCCTAGAGGCTGAATGAGCATTAAAATTGAAACTTCATTATCCAGGGAGCTCTGGTAGAACAGATTTTAAGAGGAAATCTTGCTGAAAAGAGTATGGATGGCAAATTCTTATTTCCTACTGAAAGAAATGTTGAAAAAGTTTTACGTGCTGTACCTTGTAATAGCTCTCCTGCTAATCTTCAGAAGGTCTTCAACCAAGTGATGAGTCTGAAGAGGTGACTGGCTGCCTGAAACCAAAATGTAGGACTTAAGACCTGTAAGAAAGCATCTCTCTTCTTATGACTGATAGCTTCTATCATAAATGGGTGTGTATGGCCATTTCAGGTGTCTGCCCATATAACTAAGTAATGAGTGTGGTTTTGAAATCTGAGTAGTATTTCTGTTTTATGTTGGACAGTAAAAGCTTTTCATTTTTCTAGCTTTGTGTCAGGTATCAGAAATATGATAGCACAAGTCTAAGAAATCATTTAATAGAGATTGTATCCAGTTCAAATATTATCTTCTATCACTATAAACTATATTTCCTTGGTAGGCTTGATATTTTTTCCCTTTCCTCCCCCAAGGGAAAAAAGGTCACTGTGGCAGTTCCTACACTTGGTAGGGGCCTGTAATACTTTGTAGGAGATGTCAAAAGAATTGCTTGAAAAAGACAGAAAACTTATTAAAAGGCACTTACTGAAGTGTTACCCTTCTGGAAGCACTACAAGCAGCTCAGTCCAGGATTTTGATGAACTGGGAAGAAGCTCACTATCTCTGACCCACAGAAATTTGAAAGTGAGTATGTGCCTGAAGAAAGGCACATATTTAGAAAAGTTTCTGGTTTTTATTTTGATTTGTTTTGGTTTTGGGGTGTTTTTGTGGTTTTCTTTTTGTTTGTGTTGTTTTTTTTTCAATGGGAGGAAAGAAGGAACAATGCAGAGGCAGAATAAAATTTAGAAGGAAAACAACCATATCTTTCAGTAGAATTGCTTTATGGTTAGGAGAAAATGCAAAATCTGTAATCATGGTAATTATTTAAACTGAGAAGGAAGGAATAAACTTTGCCTTAAGAGACAGAGAGTTTCTACCAAAGCATTCATATTTTGCAAACTCTTTGGATTGATGCCACTTTGTAATTTATTTGGCTACTACAAGTGATGACTGAAGCATGGAATATTTAGTCTGTATTTCCTGATGAAAGTTCTCAGGAAGGGAAGAGTCTCTCATCCATCCAAAGAAGGGATGAGATTTTAAAAGCAAATGAAAGTAACTATCAGAACTCAGAAAGTGTTTGCTTTGGTTTATATGTTGTAGATCCAAATAAAGGACAAAGAAGGGCTTCTGAATATTGCTGCTCTGTCTCTTCATAGAGCAAATGATTTGAAGAACAATATTTTTGTCAACAGCATGCTTTAAATTACCTTAGAACACTACTGTATTGCATGCTTTCAATAAGGAAACACAGGACGGTTTCCTTGACTGTGTTTTCAACCCCACTTTTAGTTGTGGCCACGTGCACGGTTAGTCACCTCTTTGCTAGTTTCTTCTTAACTCATAATTGGACAATACTGTTGTTTATGCTGCTTTAAGGCAACAAATATTTTTGCATGATACTTGCTTATTAGATTAATGAGACCCACCTGACTAAACCAGAGGTGGTAGAACAGAGTATGGCTCTGACAGGCTGAAATTGGCTGAGCCTCCCATAGAGAGTGATCTGCCTTAAGAACATGCCTTTTAATGCAAAATAATTTTCTGTTTACTTCAAGACTATAGGACGGCTTCTGTCAGATTACATAAAACCATTACTGCAAAATTCATATTCTGCTGTGGAGGGAGAAGTCATACAAATGGATGCTTAGAAAGAAGTACAGAGATTAAAAGATTCAGGATATCATCTCTGTAAACTATAATTTAGAGCTGCAAGCTGTGTTCTGTAATCAGTGAAATTACAGGCACACAATTACTGTTTTCTTTATTAAAGCTTATATTTCAATGTACTGTTGCAAATCCATCTTTTTCTCCAAATAATAACTCATCCAACCCATCAGTACTCATCAGGACAGCATTCAAATTCAGTACTGTCAAGGTCCTGTGGCAGGTTTGTCTGGAAAGACATGAGGACAGAAGCCTTGCAGTGTGAGGATATATGCTGTAAGGGAGTACGGAAGGGAGTCTATGCTCTTCTAGCATGGCAAGTGCACAAGACCAGCTGAGAAGTCACAGAACATTACAGTGTCCAATGCTTATAAATTCAAACCAACATGGCAGGATGTGCAGGTGCAGTTGTTACTCAATTAGGCTAAAGGCATACATCTTTGTCCAGGCTTACCTGAAGCAGTTGAATACATTTGTTTTTATGGCACAGGTGACGAAAGTGCCTTAATCTGCTCTAATCAGTGCTAGCTTCATTAGCTCAACCCATCTTCAGTGGTGCACTCAAAGAACTATGTGGAGAAGACAGTTATTGCACCTGGCTGATCATCACAGCCCTCTGCTGCCTCTTCAAAATTACCTGCGAAGCTTTGTATGGTTGTGCTCCATAATGTATTTCTACCAAAGTAAACTTAACAGGTACAGGGGCTTTAACCTGTTTGATTAAACTGGCTGACCTAACCCAAAGTAAATTAGAAAGCTGTTCTTCTGCAAACTGGAAGCAAGTATATTTGCTCCAGATAAACCTGAAAGATGTCTCCAGATGCAACCTGAGGAATTATATTCCTAAGAAAACTTCTTGGAGGACAAAATCTATGTAGATCAAGCCTTAATATCCAGCACAAAGCCTCCCTCAAACTTCTCACAGAATAATGTCGTTCTGGGTGACACTGAATAGTATACTAGCTTTGAGGGAACTTAGCAAGATCAGAGAGGTTTTGTAATCACTGTCACAGGCAATCTTTTACTATTGATCAAGTGATAAGGTCTGAGACACTTCAGAAAATTAGTTACAAGATGTCCCAAGTTGAGCAACCAACAAACAAGACACTTCAGGTTAATGAATACTTCTAAATACTTGGTGGTTTGTATCGTCCGGGAAAGACTGCAAGGCCTGCCAGAGACTGCAGCTGCTCCAGGATGCCTGGTGTACACAGCACATGTAGTATTTCCCAAGAATGATGCACACCAGCAACTTGGACTAATGTTAATTTTCCCAAATGCCTATGTGGTTCAGTTTATTTAGCTGCAGTCTTGTAAAAATGCTTTTGAAATCCTGATCTACAGGAGTCAGTTAGTGCTTTCAATTTCTTCTGCATACATTAGTCACTAGATTGTTACTTTAAATTTCCAAACAGGAGACTTGCATTCATATGCAAACCAAATTAAGGGTTGAGGCATGAGAATGTGCCACTTCTTTTTGCATTGAACTTTCAGGCCTGAGAAATCCTAACGGGCACAAGAATATCTAGGAAGTGCTTCTAACCGTGCCTGCTGGGAGGGTGGTTAATCAGAGATTCAATCAGCAGTAAGTTCTTCTGCCATCACCCTTTGCTTTAGAAGTCTCATTTTAACAGGATGATGGCAGAGTTCCCAGTGTAACTAAAATCTAATATAAAGCCATATATATATAAAAATTATGCTACAGGTTTAAGAAATCCTAGAAAAGATCCCAATAAGTTCACCAGTTTTATTGTGATTCTGCCCTCCAACTCTAAATAACCATTTTCTCTTTAGAAGAATATGGTTTTGTTATGATGCAAATGAATGTAGATGTTTGCAGCGTTAGTATTTATCAGTTGGTGTACAGTGGGGAGCTTCTAGCTTTTGAATGGCAGCAGTAACAATACTTGGTGTTGCATCAAACTGCACACTGAAGGACTGTTATGATATAAATGCAGAGTTTGAAATAAAGGGAAGAAGGAAATGCAGGTGTGAGTTAACAAAATGGATAGGTGTGCTGCCCTGTCAAGTTTTGCATTGCTGAGTAGGAATGTTTTGTTTTTGTGTAATAATCACTTGAAAAGTGTGCATTTAGGCAAGTTTTGAAGTTTTGGGTCTATTGATCAAATGCTAGAGTCTCCTAACTTGTTCCTGGTTTTGTAAGTATATATTTATATCTTTGGAAGGTATGTTTAGATGTTGCATTGTCATGTTCCATCTAACATTCTGTGTTACTCTGTTTGCACTTAAATTAATTTTACTTGCAGTTTGTGGGTTGTTGGTCGTGTTTCTAAATAGGCTGGACAAGGATCTAATTGAGGCTCCCAAAAGCAATTAATTCAGACTGTTTACTTTAGCTATGGCAACAACCTGATCCCAACTGTCCTGTATCTTAGAATTTAGGTCTGTTTCTCTAGACTGCTGCTTAGCTTTTTAAGGCTTTCTGAGTTCAGCCTATGTGAATGAAGCCTGGTTGATATTTCATTTCATAACAATGCATTTCTCAAGATGTTCTGCTTTGAAATAAGTTTCCATTGTTTCTCATCTTTCATGAAAATTTTCATATTATAGTATTTATAAAAGTGCAATCTTGACCTCTTAAATTATATTTTTGATTGGCGTCAGAGGTATTTTAAAAGATTAGCAAGTCACTTACGGTAGTTACTTTGTCATTAAGGCAAACATCTGTTCTTTTATTGTGTGCCTGTGGAATCTTTTTGTTTGATCTTGAGCCTTGAGGACATTCCCAAGAGCAAGCAGAAGTGTTGAATGCTAATGAGATTGTGGCCTTAATTTAATATCCTTCTTAAGCCCTGTCCTTAAAAATAGTTCTCTAGCTTTTTTGTTTTGTTCCTTGGTTTGGCTGTTTCCTTCTCTCCAGCATTTACTTTGTTCCTCTGTGGGTTTTTCCTCAGTTGTGGCTTATTTTCTATTTTTCTTGTTCCTAATCAGGTGCCATCTTTCTTATTTGACTTATACCATTAGAAGTATAATCTTGAGATACCTTAGTTACACCATATTATTTCTCCGTGAGTGAAAAATTGTTCTAATCCAGCAGAAAATGATGAAACAATGAGTTAATGAGAGCTGAAACTTGACAGATTCAGGTTGGATGCTAAATATAAAATATATAAAGGGGAGGGGGCTATTAACCATTGGAACAGGCAGTTGAAGCTCTGGGGTGTGGTGGATTCTCCACTGATTGAAAATCTTGCTTTAATCACATACAGGTTATTTGGCTCAGTGCAGGAATAACTGGGTGAGATTTAATGGTCTGTGATATATATGAGGTCAGCCTGTATGATCTAATGGTTTCATCTGGCTTTAAGTTATGTGAATGGGAGTTGTAAAATGTATTCCTTCAAGTTCCTGTATATCAAAACAAGGTAACTTTTTATTCTGTGTTTTGTTCAAATTTGAAATGGCCTTGCCTTTTTTTTTTGTCCCTCCCCTACAGGGGCAGCATTGCTCTCAGATTCATAGATCTGTAAGATTTGTAGTAAACACAGAAGTAGCCAGAGGTCAGTAGCTTTTGATATTTCTTTTGGGCCCTGGTGGTCCATACAGGAGGCACCTGAGACCTTAATAGACTTAACAGGCTTGACCCAAGCATGAAATGTAACTTCTGGCACCAAAGGCTTTATTAGCCAGTGGATCATATAGTTATAAACCTTTTGATTCACTGCTTATTAATCCGTCTATGGGATAAGAAGGGCTTGGGTTTTTTTTCAGCCCCCACACCGTCCCTGTATTATTGGAAGGCCTGAATTTAATAAGTATATTGACAAATATGGAAGAAGCCTTGGTAAATTAACTTAAAACCATGCCACGTGTAAGGATGGCTTACCCTACTCTGTTCTTGGCACCTAGGAAGCAATTGGGAAAGCTAAAATGGAAGTGTACCCCTTCTTGCCAAACATAGCATGTTGTTTGTCACTGAAAGGAAAAACTAAGTGACTCAAAATATGTCATCACTCACGCTAAAACTGCTGTGAAATGTTTTTAAGTTTTTCCTCTTGTGTTAGCCTACTTTGAGGTAAGAAAAGGCAGGGTATGAAGTAACATTTGAATTACTACACTTTAATAGTACTTTCTCACCCGTTAGCACAGCTTACCAGTTAGCTGACTAAATAAGGAAATGTCGGCACTATTCTATGGCTGTATTGCTATAGTTATGCTAATATAGCTCATGTGAACACACATTTCAGAATTATGAAGATTAATTCTGAACCCATCCCAAAGGGAAACTCTGTCAGTATTAGTAATTTGGTATATATTATTATACCCATTTCATTATGAAAGTAAGTTTTGCTGTGTGATAAGTTTACTATATCTTTAGTTTTGCTGGATTTCCTAATAATTTCTGCATATGTATTTTGTCCAAGCAAAACATGAGGAACTATTCTAATTTGTCTAGGATTTCCAGGCATTTACTTGGAGTCCGATGTACCATGATTTGTTGGAGTTAATGCAAGGAGGCAGGACCAGTGTAATAGTCTAATACATCCTAGATAGTTTAATTTTGATATGCATATGCTACATCATTAAATATTGGGATCAGACATCCCAGCCTGAAAATTCCTCTAGGAAACTGAATTGTGAGACTGATTCTTTTGCAGAGTGTAGATGGGAGGGTTATTGCGTATCTGTACTGGGCACAGAAGGGGATGTATAAGGAGGTTAATGATGTTTTGAAGATGCTCACCGCATTCATTTTGCAGAGGGCTTTGATCTTCTGCACCACTTTTGTCTGAGGATCTCAGACTAAACGGTGAGAGTTTTATAAGCAGATGTAAACTGAGTCAGGGTTACATTCAAGTTCACTTTGAACAAAGTTAACAATGAATTCTATGATTAATAAAAACTTTACAATGATGACATCTTGTAAATCTCTCTATGGCTTCTAATAACAAGGAAAAAATTAATTACATATAGAGTCTGATTGAGAGAATGAGCTTCTACCTTACCCCACTGCACAGTTTCCCAAAGGGTTACTTTTAGGAAGTAGATAGTATGATCTGCTGACAAGTAACAATTACAATTATGTTTTTTTGATAGGGACATCTGACCGCTAGAGAATCTGGCCTGTGAACTAATGTCATACAAGCTACAATAAAATACCTGCTGGTATTTATTTCTGTGATTATTATCAGGTATGGGCTTGAACTAGTAATCTGGAGAGAAAATTCTTCCTACATTCTTACCAAATTCTTAAGCAATCAAGGGATGCCTGGTAAAATGGTCTTTAGCTACTTTTAGTTTTTAGGTATGGTTTTTGCTACTAACTTTCTCACTTTGAATGGTATAGTCACTCTGACAAAATAATTGGTACTAATTGTTGTACCAGTGTCAATTTTAATAAACCATTCAAATAGAAAATATTTTACAGATCCAGCCATTTCCTATGTGTCACAAGATAAAACTTTCACATCCTTCAGCACCTGGCTCTTAAAGCTGGTACTTGTATTTTTCTTTCATGCTATATTTTTTTTTGTTAATAATAGAGCTGTCATTTCTAATAAAATATGAAACAACCGTCCAGGGAAATAACACCAGGGATAGATAGAGCAGGCTGAAACACTAGACTGAGTGAACACAAATGCTTAATAGCTTGGAATATAATTCTGTCATCAAAGTGAATGTGTCGAGGGACTAGGACTGAATGCACTGGGGTGAAAATTCTTTGCACTCAGGGGACGGATACAGCTTCTGTTGGTGCTGGCCTGGTCATTGGAGTCAGATCAGGCTTCTGAGATTTGAAGGAGGTCCTATAGTGAAGGAAGAAGTGCTGTCAAAGTCAGGCAGCGTTAGTTTGGCCAGAGGGAAAGCCCATAGAAACGTGCACCGAAGATGCAGTTCTTTTGTCAGCCTCTCTGCCAAAAGATTCTCTTTGTCACCTTTATTTATTGAAGAAAAGGATGTCGGATCCAATCAGAAAGTTTGCACTCAAAGGGATCACAAGGAGCTCTATAGGTCTTATTGTTTTCTTTGATATTAGTAACTAGGATCCAAAGCAGAAGGAACAATGCAGTAGAGACCCCCATCTCCCTCTTCTGCTTGAAATAGATGTGACCCATTGTTGTGGTTTAGCCCCAGTCAGCAACCAAGCACCACGCAGCCGCTCACTCACTCCCACCTGGTGGGACAGGGGAGAGAATCAGAAGAGTAAAAATGAGGCAACTCATGGTTTGACATAAAGACAGTTTAATAGGTAAAGCAAAAACTGCGCATGGAAGCAAAGCAAAACAAGGAATTCATTCACTCCTTCCCATGGGCAGGCAGGTGTTCAGCCATCTCCAGGAAAGCAGGGCTCCATCACGCGTAACGGTTACTTGGGAAGACAAGCGTCATCACTCCAAACGTCCCCCCCCTTCCTCCTTCTTCCCCCAGCTTTATATACTGAGCATGACGTCACATGGTATGGAATATCCCTTGGGTCAGTTTGGGTCAGCTGTCCCAGCTGTGTCCCCTCCCTGCTTCTTGTGTGCCTGGCAGAGCACGGGGAGCTGAAAAAGTCCTTGACCAGTGTAAGCGCTACTTAGCAACAACTAAAACATCTCCACATTATCACCTCTGTTTCCAGCAAAACTCCAAAACATAGCCCCATACTAGCTGCTGTGAAGAAATTTAACTCTATCCCAGCTGAAACCAGGACACCTATGTAAGAAAGATTTCTTTTGCATGTGCATCTGGGGAGTGTGTTTTCTCTCTCTTTCAGTTCTCCTTAGTAAGATTTGTCCAGTAACTCAAGATATACACTGTCAGCCACCTGGCAAATTGGTTCTCCTGTCTGTGTTTGTTTCCTCCTTTCCAAAAATTGAAATTAATTTTTTTTCTATCTTTACAAAACACTCTGATAGTTCAGGATGGACAGTGAATTAAGAGGCTTTGGTATCACTCTTACTGTAAGCAATGTTGTTTCTTTGTCACAAAATATTAAAGACAAGGATTTGGGGGGGAGGGGGGAATTCCAAGTGGATAAGAAAAGTAAAACTGCCTATTTAAATTATAATTATGCTCTTATCCTCCAAATAACAGCTAAAATGTCTGTGTTTTTCTAATTGAGCCGTCTGGTTGGCTAATGGACGATGTCTATTTGCAGTTAAAGCTATTGCAATGTTGACAATTAAGCATATATGTGGAACAGGGTAATCAGTATGAATGCAGTTTTATCACTAATGTTAATTATCTAATATTTTCCAGCTTACAATAATGTGAAACTTCCTTAGGCATAAATGAAAATGAACCCATCAATTACAATTTTTCTCAAGATAATGGCTGACAGAACATTTGCTGCCCCACAAAAAAATGGAAGCAAGAGAAAAATTAACAAAATTAACAGCTTAGTTGTTCAGGCTCTATAGTATATAAACGTAGTCATATATTACATGATATGCATTCTCATTTCCTCATGGGGGGAAATTTCCAAGTTGGTAACTGGAATTACTCATATGAATCTTTCTTTTCAAGAGGTTTGTATGTGCAGCCACTTCTAAAATTTCTAAAGAAAACACTTTTTAAAGCGGCAGAACAAACCCTGGTCTTGAATGTAGGTTGTGCATGAGAGCAGAATTGATCTAAAACTATTGTTTACTATAGTAATTCTCAGAGATTCACTACATCAGTGTCTAGGAAAGTGTGTGCTCCTTTACGTAGAAAGAAGGCAAATTCTCTCTGGCATGTCTCCTTTATACTCCTGAACAACTTGCCCTTTTATTTCCCATCAGCTGAGGACTGATCTCAGTTACAATCATTCCAGTCAGACACCCTCAGATGACCTTTAAATGCTGAGAGTCACTGAAGATTGTAACATCCATCCTCTAAACTTGAATGTGCATCCTAAGTTAACGGGAGTGGAACCATGAATAAGCAGAAATTTTCAGGAAAACTAATCTTGGAAATTTTCAGTTTGAAGTTTATCTTCAGATGAAAACTGGAAGACAATAAATTACTTTTTTTTTAAAAAAATAAAATTGGGAGTAGCAATAACTTTTTAAAAGAATTCTAGAGTCTGGGGGACACATAGCTGTGGGCTTGCTGAGGTCCCAAGGGCAGAGTAGGACTATATCTACTATGTTGCATGATATAAATGTTTGGATTTTAATTTTCTGTCCATGGTTAATCTTCCTCAAGTATTTAGGTTTCTTGTGGAAACTGCAGGAAATGGGCTTGCTCTCAATGTAAGCCCCAGGCAGCGAGCTCTTTCACTTCTGAAACTGATTTTAGGTACCTTACCACAGGTATAGGTCTTGCATCCGTTGTGTGATGCAAGTTGAAATATCTTAAATATGTTCTTTCAATTTCAAAGAGGGGGTTAAGATTACACAAAGCTTGTGGCAGAGGGAAAGTAAGGCTGCTTTCTCTCAGTCTTCTGTGATAATCCACATGTCAGGCTCAGCTCCATTAATGACTGACGTAGAAATTCCAGGGCTCTTCTGTGTATTTATAGAACAAAGAGAGAGTTATTAAATCTGATACCTGTAACAAAGCAAGTTAAAGCCACTGCCAGCTATTGACCAGCAATGCCAACTGTTAATGTAGGTCATTATACCACTCTTTTGCATGGGACCAAACTAAGGCATTTTATTTGCTCTGTTACCTTGGTGAGGCGCTTAGTGATTCTGATATGATCTTAGCTGGCAGAGCAGGCTGAGAATACAGTGTTTCTCCAGTAGGTATCATGTATGGTTTTGTTTTGTAGGCAACTGTGCAAATTTATTTTTGCAAGTAAACTCTGAACAAGAGTATATATGGACAGAAGCAACATACCCATTCAAATGTGGTTTGTTTTTTCTTCCCCCCTCCACTCTCACATAAAGACCATTAGCAATTATATATTCTATGGCCTCCTTTGGTTTTCCAGCTCATGAAACTTGCCGGACTGTGTTCCCTATCTTGTACGTGAAGGGGTTCAGGTTTATTCAAGTGTTTCTTTACGTTGACCTTGTACTCTTTAAAATAATATCACTTTCTACTTTTTTTTCTGCTCAACATCGAGATTTTTCAGTGCCCTATTTTTCTGCAACTGATTTTGTTCTAACACAGTCTGTACTGAACTTTAAGAAATGTGTAACTATTTCTCCTCTGAGCAAGCATTAATTAACTAATCAACTTGTTATGGGCTTCCAGTTATGTATATGAAGAACCGTTTAAGCTTTAGAGGGCTGGGATTTCAAAGTGGTCAATGTTAGTTCAGTTTGTAAGTGCAGTATCTTCTTGCCCAGTTGCCAAAGTAGTAACATGGTAGAGATCTGTACATTTTCAGCAGAGTAGCAAAATAAAAATTGAGGTGGGCTTGAAGGAATTATGTTCTAATTATTACATTCATGCCTGTAAGTTGTGAAAGGGGAGCCCCTGCGAAGTAGGATAAGGGCGTTATGCATCCTGCCACCAATCCTCGTCTCTGTCAGATAATATATTATCCTCACTAGAGGAATACCAGCATGTGCTAAAGCTCACCAAGGGATGTCTCATTTCCTTGCCATGGAAATGGATGCTGCTGCTTAACACAGTTGGAAGGTCCTAATTTTAATGGAGTTACTGTCAGTGTGTTATAGAACTGCATGGCCTTGGCACAGCTCTGGTGCTAAGGTTGCCCGACACATGGAAATGGAGATTTGATGAAGGCATTTCTTGTGGTATTTCTCACCGTAAAGCTTGGTTGTTTTAATTCCTTTAATCAAAGTTTTAATCAAGTTATCATGTGGCCACACTGTGGCTGTAATTGCATATATGGATTTATGTGCGACATAAAAAAATCTTGCAACAAAACCAACAATTTAAAATCTCGCTTTTCATAGAGGAATAGTCTTCTGGGTTTTCTTTATTACCCAGTTGGATGTAATTGCTTGTCAGTAGGTAACTGCATAGGGAACATCGCTCCGTGATTCTAGGGAAAGAAAGGAAAAATTGCAGCTTGCATTAAGTGTAGAAAAGCAGCAAGTCAGGCAGAACTCTGACTTAAAAATGTTACAAAATCCCAAGTGAATACGCCATTTGCTTACATGGGGTAGGTTGAAGCTTTAATTACATCGTGTGATAAAAGAACAGTATATTGTGTTTATATTTTTTTTGTCTTAGCAACAAACAGGAGTTCTTTCTCATAAGGTCTAGATCTTAATAGGCAGGCTTTTCTGTAATGAAGCATCATTATGCCTGCATGTTTCACAACATTGTGTTCTGTTTTCTCTCACATTTAATACTATATCATGCTACACAATATTATACTGTACTTACATATATACACACATATATATGTATGTGATTATTAGGTTTGCTAGACACTTATAAGTACCTGCCAAAACTAAATATTGCCTTCCAAGAATGGACTGTTTTGACCCACAGTATTTTTCCTTTCCCTTACCTCATTCCACACAATATAAAAGAAACTCAGTATAGTCTTTTTAATATTTATTTCATTTTCTGTTACAAAAAAGAAAAAAGAACAAAACTCCCAAACTTGTTTCTGCTGTAAAACAGTAACAGTTCAGCAGAAACGGAAAAGACTCTAAGATTGGGTGAACTTCTCATTTTTAACTTTCATGTAAATGGACTCATCTACTGGACATGAAACAGCCTTAATAGATAACCTAGTGGACGTTCATGTACATCACAGAATATTTTCTTGGTTTTTTTTGCATCCTGCCTTTAAATATCTCAAACAGTGGACCACACTTGCCTCCGAGAAGGGATTTTAATTTACAGGCTTAAATATTTAGTAAACAAGTCAGTTGTGGTTATTAATTATTCTTAGTATTATTTGCACTGTGATAGGCAATAAGCCTTGTTGTGCTAGTCAATGTGATAAAATATAATGAAGAGATAGTCCTTTGTTTCCCTGAGACAAGTCAACTCTGTAAATCATCAGCTTTTTTCAATGGTATGGCTGACACTCTGAAACAGAAGTGTTATACTGGAGAGATAATAGCTGACTTGGCATAGGTTTGTCTCACTATTGAGAGTGAAGAAACTCTGCCTTTTCTGCTGTATCAGGTGCTGTCTGCAGATATTGCTCCAGTTTGTCACACCATCTTTGCCTACAAGAAAGTTATGGTTGGCCAGCTCTGTGCAACGTTATGTGAGCCTTTCAGGTTTCTGCCAGTCTTTTGAATTGTTTTGTCCACAATAGATTGAATTGTCTTTTCCATTCTTTCTTGCTTCTTTCTGGAAATATTGCTAGGTAACATGCCCATAGCTACTAAGTCAAAAACCTTCAAACTTTTACATAGATCAAAGAGAGATTTCCAGGTAATTTCTTGGCTTTATTGCTTTGGAAGCTGTATCTATATGACTAATATCACAGGTATAAATGAACAAAGAAATTCCTTGAATCTTTTTAAACAAACAAAAAAACCAAAACAACAAAAAACCCCAAACAAAACAAACCATAACTGTCTCTACATTTGAGCACTGCCAGGTACGTTATAGTACCATTTCTGTCTGTGGCCTCTGGGCAATGCTGTTATATAAATTTACATTGCTTAATACTAACAAAAATTACGAAGCTTGGAGAGGTTCTGATTTCCAAGTGTTCACTTGGTTCATTATAGGACATGATGGCCAAATGTGAATAAATATGATTTGTATTGATAAGTTAATATGATTTTATGAAAAGAAATAATAAACAATTAGTGCTATGAAATGAGTTCAAAGTTCAAAGGAGTTTAATCTATGTTGATTTGTTTGTAGGCAGGTTGAAATTTCTTCTGTAAAGAGATCTGTCCCTTAAAGTGCAGAATTTTACATTACATCAGGGTAAAAAAAGCACTGAACAAAAGTAGTTTGGACTGTATTCTTTGAAAAACAGTTCCTTAATCTCTTTTTCAGTTTTCAGCTCATATTTTAGTCAGCAAAACAAATACACTGCTCAACGTTGTAGGCAATGATAACACCAGGGTAAACATAGGAAATGCTTTTTATTAGTATGATCTAAGCATTTAATTGCCTTTCTTGTAGTTTAATCTTATCTTTACACATTGAAGCAGTGCATATTGTAAATTTCTGATCCTCAGAGGACAGCATTTCATATGGCATTGTAGAATAAGACATTATCACCAGAAACCTGACAGGCCTGTAATGTTGCTTGTTGGCTGAGGGTCTAGAAAGTTTGTTATAATTATGAAGGAGGTGTACAAAAGATCATGGTTTGCAAAAGGCAATGCTGAATACCATTTTATAATTAAAGAGAATGGGTAAAGTCAAGATGTGCCATGAGTGCTGTGTTCCTATGAGAAATGAAGTGTCAGAATTCAGTAAGCCCCAAAGCAGAGAGTTCAGTCTCCGGATGATACATTTAGAATCAGGTTAAAATTAAAGAAACAGCACTTTAAATTCTGAGTGATGAAAGGACTACAATTAAGAAGCTTAATCCCACATTTTAGGAGCCATGTTTAAAATAAACCAACTATCTAGAGTAACAGTTCTCCTGTTGTTCAATTTAAACTTACTTTTTCAGATTACAACCCTGTCTCTGTACTTGTATATGTAAAGAAACGTAAACTGAACTAAGAAGGGAAGCTTGGTTTTTTACCCGCTATTTTTGTTTCCTCTCTTAAGGCAGGTGATGTTACACCTGGAGCCCTTCCTCTGTTCCAGTTCTAGATTACGTTTTTCCTGCATAAATGTGGGTAGGTAGGATTGCAGGCAGTCTAGATTTCAGATCTAGTTTCACCCATGCTTAGTATGTTGATCTTGATCTTTCTCTGTCTGTATTGGGAACATATCTACTACTATATTTTAGAACTATGCTTGCATTTTTTTGTGGTAGCACCATACTAATGGCTGAATTTCAAATGTCTTTGTGAAAGCCTGGAGTGAGATTCTTCCATAATTACAGAATCCATTCCCTTAACACAGAACCTGTTGGGACCCTGTCATCTATATGATCTATTTCCCTAAATACGGACAGCATTTTATCCCATTTTAGCTTTACTTATTTTTACTACTTCTATTCATTCTTTTAAAATGTGCTATAAAGCACTGTATGCTGTAAGGAACACAGAAAAAAACGTGAAATTATGAGTAGGCATAAATTATCACTCTGCCATTAGGCTGTACAGCTTGCCTTGGGACGTGCTGCTATTTAGGCTGCTAAAGCCAAGAAGCCAGGCTACTTTGTTGAACCCCTGTATAAACTCTTTCAAAAGACTGTTCTATTTCAATCTGCATGGCAAATGGATATCTGGTAGGTAACATGAATACAGCTACATGCATAAATCCTGAATTAGTATGCCATTATGCAGAAAAATAGTTAAATAACTAAATGAAATGTCTGTCTTTCCTTCAAACTTTAATGAAAGAATAAGTATTCGTTTCAAATATGGTGAGCACATTTCTTTCAAAACACAATGCCTTTCCCAATCCTCTAAGCAGCATTTTGCTGTCTGTCTTAGAAATGCTGTACTAGGCAGCTAAAAAAACCTTTTAATAGAATGTGAATTATGTACGTCCTGGCCTTTTCATCCATAATTTTCTTGCAAAGGCAGAATTTTATAGCACGTTTGTTTTAATTAAAATCTGCTACAGGCCAATACCCTAAATTTAGACATAGTATATTTTGACCATGTGTAACTAATTCATTTGACGTAACAATAAGCTTATATTGTCTCAGTACAGGAGCATGTCAGAGAAATTTCTAAAAGGCTTCTGATGTGTGACACTAAATTACAGAGGGAATCTTGTTTCATCCTTTGTTATTTTTAACAAAAAGTTAAGAATTAGGATGTCCTTTTCCATCTTTAATTTTCCAGGGATTATAGGCTTTAAAAGTAAATATAATCAAGTGCACAGATATCCTTTAAATATTACTCTCTTTTCTTGTAGCTGTTGAAACTGGCAATGAGTTTCCTCATGTAATTTTTAAGAGCAACAATTTATAGTTTATTTTGGACTATTGTCTAAATAGTGTTCTACATTAATTTTTGCCAGCGGGTCTGCAGCTGGACTCTCATTAACTTTTGTAGAAGCAAACTATATGAAAGACTGTGATTTAATATCATATAGGCATATTCCACGTTAACTTTCTCAAGGCTAGGAGCCCTATTTCTCCTTTCTCAGTTTCACGTGAGCATGGCACTGTTGATTTTGGTGAAATAATTTCTGATTTACAATGGTTGAGGGCAGGCTTTAGGGTAGAATAGTTGACTTGGTAACAATATAAAACAATAAGCATCTACTCTGGTCCCTTCTGTGTAGATTTATATATGATAAGGGTTAGCACTTGGGAAAGGTGAAGACAGTATTAATATTATTGTGTGTGTTTTTCTATATGCCTTCTGCTTAGTTTTTGAACTTGAGGGGTCTATTGGGAAATTTAAGAACTCATATCAATTACTCTAATAATAAATTCGTCAAGACACAGCTCTTGTAATACTTTGTTCTTGGGTTTGATTCAATTATTTTGACATTACTGAAATGAACCCAGAAATGTCTCTCCACTGGGGAATACAAAGGCAAAAAGAACAACATAATAAAAAAGTAATGAGGAGAGCTTTGTGAAGAGCCAGGTGATTCAAGAAACAGACAGGTGGACTGTTTCTCATTTCCTGCTGTCCCATCTCAATATACTTCAACAAGTGAACCATGTGTTACCATCAGTGTCTTCCATAGAACTACAGTAGTTTTGCTCTGATCAATGATCCTTTGCCTTTTACCGAGCCAAGCATGTAAGATTTGGAAAAGTGGGGTGGGGGAGAGAAAAGCTAAGGATGTCTTCAGGAACAAATAATCTTAAAACCCAGTAGCTTAGATGATTACTGGAAAGTTCTGTCTGCTTTTATCTGCCTTTCATGCCATTTGATGGAATGTAAGGAAATCATACTGGAATGAAATAGGGATGATAGAATGTTAAGAGAAGACGTAGATGCTTATCACTTCTGAATGTGGGACTGAAAAAGATTTAACCTTTCACATTACTAATACAATTAAGTTGTGTTAATTTGTATTATACAATTATATTGTATTAATGCAATTGTTAAGTATCCGTTCCTTGTATTCTCTCTTCTACTTTACATCACATCTGAGCCTTAGCTCAGATCCTGAATACCTTAAATTTAACAGACACATGACACTTATATGGGAATTATTCTGCATAACAAAATAACTATCTGTACTTGTTCTATCTCAGTGGAGAACCCTGAAGCTTTTGCTGATGATCTGAATAACTCCGTGGATGTTTAGATCACTTTCTAGTTTCATTGTGCATGGTCCATTACAATTTGGCCTCTTGGAGGAAGGAGCATCTCTGCTCTAGCTCATCTGCATTTCCCGTCTTTAGATTGTTGCATGATAACAGGGTATGATGGTACTCAATTATAATATGATGGTGCTGTAATTGTGTCACAGGTTTTTATTATGTTAGTGGCAGAATTGCATGCAGTAGTTTCGTTTTGGATTATTTGCCCTATGTTTTCAATTGTCTTACGTTGACTTTATTAGTTCTGACACATAGGCCTGGACTGCTTTGGGCTAGGCTACTGTACTGCTGGCTTTCCTGGACATGTGTTCTTTCTTGACATGAGAAATTCTGCTAGCTTGGGATTTTCAGTTTGACAATATTTGACAAGGATTTCTGAGAATCTTGCAAGCATGGTCCATGCTGGTTTTCTGTGGTTCTAGGTTAGGAGAATTCTGGAAATCTTGGAGTTGTCTAGTTTCTGCTCAAATGCTTTCTTTTGTTCATGGACAGTAGCTAGTCTGCTCTGAGCGTACCCTACAGACCTGTCATCCCCTTTGGTGTGAGCACACACAGCAAAGCTGTTATCGTGGTGAAGTGAGCTAACCCTGTGATTAGGTCACCTGTCCTGCATGTGCATGGTATCTCTGCCATATCCTAGATTCAGAAGTTTCGCTGAACCTGTAGTGCGTGAGGATGAATTTATGCCTATAGCATTTTGAGTTATTTTATAAACAATACTTCTAGGTTCTAATATGCTTTGAAGAGCACAGTCTCATGTATTATATAAAGCTAGTGACTTGCTGGATCCTGTAAAGTGTTAATCTGTATGGGAGAAAAGACAGCTCCTCTCAGGTTTGCAGTTATACTTATATTAAGGTATCTAATATAGTTATTTTATGCCTGCAGATCAATTATTTTTTTATCAGCATACTTTTGATTTTAGTTTTTCAAATGAAATAAGAATGTTTGGCAAAAGCTTAAGATTTCTCACTAGCATGACTGTACCTCTACAAGTGAGTTTGAGTCGTGGTTCATTCCCATTCAGCAACTAAACACCACACAGCGGCTCGATCACTCCCCCCACCCCTGTGGGATGGGGGAGACAACTGGAAGAGCAAAAGCAAGGAAACTTGTGGGTTGAGATAGAACAGTTTAATACTTAAAATAAAACAGTAGTAATAATACTGATTATGGTAATAATAATGATAATATAATAAAAAGGAAAAGGGGGGGGGGAAAACCCCACAAACAATACAACTGCTCACCACCTGCCGACTAACGCTGCTGTCCCCAAGCTGCGATTCCTGCCTGCTTCCCCTGGCCAGCTCCTCCCAGTTAATATACTGGGCATAATGTCACGTGACATGGAATATACCTTTGGCCAGTTGGATCAGCTCTCTTAGCTGTGTTCCCTCCCCTCCCGGCTTCTTGTGCACCTGGCAGAGCATGGGAAGCTAAAAAAATCCTTGACTAGTACAAGCACTACCCAGCAACAACTAAAACATTGGTGTGTTATCAACATTATTTTCATCCTAAGTTCAAAACACAGCTCTATGCCAGCTGCAGTGAAAAAAATTAACTCTATCCCAGCTAAAACCATGACAGTTTGCCAGGGAAGAAATATGTTTGAAAAATCAACAACCTTAATTAAAAAGATGATACAATCAGGGCTCTCTCACACAGTAAAATCACAAAGTTAAGGAGAAATGTATGTCCCTGGTGAAAAATGCTTCGAATCACAAACCTATCATGTATAGCTCAGTAGAGTTTGGCACACCTGTCAGGCTGTTTTGTGTTGGTTTTTTGTTGTTTGGTTTGGGGGTTTTTTTTGTTTTGTTTTTAAATGGAGTTCAAGCACTGAGATCTAAGAGAAAAAATTATTTCTCTTGTCTATGTGTGTCATCTCCGTATCAGGACAAGGTTACTTCAAAGACAGCCCAGGGGACCTTGCCTTGTAGCTCTGTGTACATAGAGCTGACCTACTGATAAACAGGAGAGTTTTGTGCTTAGATGCAGCAGTCGGTGGTGGTGTAAATATTTACTCAGAAACAGAAATCAAAACAATACATGTAGACTGAGTTTCATTTCTTTTGGGACTTGCTTCTTTCGTTTTCCCATTACAAGCTTTTCTTCCATGGAGTATACTGATGATGCAGTGGATAAGTCAGATCCGAGTGTGCATCTAACAACTGGAAAAAAATTATTCTGGCTGACAGGTAAGAATTGTTAGAGTGATAGCGAGATATGGTTAATGTCGTAACAAACCTACAGATCATTTGCAGCAGATGTAAATGAATACACTTAGGGAGCCATTATTTCTTCACATATCCATTGCGAGAGGTGCACTTTGCTATTCAGCAGTGTGTAGTGTATGAAGATAACGGAAATCACTGCCAATGGATGAGTGATCTGCTTTTCACATAGGCAAAGACCTTAACTTTTTGCTCAGTATAAAGAGTAGGTACCCATAGCCCTGTACTTGAGACCATTAATACTTCATTCTAGTCATGTTCTGCAGTATTACATCAGTGACTTTGAGTGAGTGAATCTAGTTATTTTAGACTTGGCTGTTTTCTGGCAAAGTAGCTTAATTCCATATAATTTTCTATTTGTTACTGCTGTAGCTCAACCCCAGCTGTCAACTAAGCACCACACAGCCGCTCGCTTACTGCTCTGATGACACTGTGAGCCATCCATGATGTGTGTCATCCCACTGTGGGATGGGAGAGAGAATAAAAGTGAGAAAACTCGTGGGTTGAGATAAAGACAGTTAAATAAGTAAAGCAGAAGCCGCACACGCACGCAAAGCAAAACAAGGAATTCATTCACTCCTTCCCATGGGCAGGCAGGTGTTCAGCCATCCCCAGGAAAGCAGGGCTCCATCACGCGTAACGGTTACTTGGGAAGACAAACGCCATCACTCCAAACATCCCCCCCTTCCTTCTTCTTCCCCCAGCTTTATATGCTGAGCATGACATCATATGGTGTGGGACATCCCTTTGGTCACTTGGGGTCAGCTGTCCAGCCATGTCCCCTCCCAGCTCCTTGTGCACCCCCAGACCACTCGCGGGTGGGGTGAAAGCAGAAAAGGCCTTGGCTCTGTGTAAGCACTGCTCAGCAATGAGTGAAACATCCCTGTATTATCACTACTGTTTCCAGCACAAATCCAAAATATAGCCCCATACTAGCTACTATGGGGAAAATTATCTGTGTCCTAGCCAAAACCAGCACAGTTACTATTACTAATTTAATAATGTTTTTTATTATTTTTCAAATTAAATACAAATAGAGCTTTTCACATATTGAAGCTGTTGATTATTTTTTTTAAAATTCTCTTGAGCCATACACTTTACCCAAAACAAATCCTGAGGTAGTAGTTTGCTAATAAGCACTAATGGTTCTTGACATATCCATGCAACTGTTCTTCATTTTCCTCAAGATAAGTAGGGCTCCTTTCTTCAAGTAAGACACACTGGAAATAAACGACACTTCTCTGTTGTGCCTTGTGTGACACCTATCAAGCTGGTTCTACTGGGTCAGACTAATTTCATAGTTAAAGTATGTCCCACAGATGTGTAAGATCTATATAGCAAAATTGGGCACGTTTCTTTTCATATATCTCTGATTTGCACTCTCCATCACTTTCAGTCCCAGGTATACTTGAAAAAATTAGGATGTTATAGAATCAGAAAGATAAGGTCAATTCCCTGACAGATACATAACTATTTTATGCAGGGTAGTCATGTGTGCATGTGATGTATCTTTTTTTCTCACTATCTTGCTTCTCACCATGATTTTGACAAAGAAAGTAATTGCAGACAACACTAAAGAGTCTATAAATTGTTCCAAAGCCAAATCTTGTAAGTTAGCTCGTTAAGAAGTCAGGAGCTTTGTAGATTATTTCTGTCCTTAGATATTTGGCTTAATGACTTGTTTCCAATGAACCATTACTTGTGCGTCTGGAGTTCCCATAGAAGAAATAAGCATTTAAAATCTAATGCTTAATTTTTTCTTTTTCCACCTGCAATCCTAACTGCAATTTTCAAAGTTTGCTTTCAGTGAGAATGGAAACATAGGTTAAAATGGAAGAAGAGTTAAAATTAATACAACTTAGGGTCATAACTCAGCACTAAGGAGTGGTTGGAACTGAGGCAGAGAGTTATGTTAGGACTGAAGCCTGCTGCCTAAAAAAAAAATTAAAAAATTTATTTGAGAATGAATTTTGCAAAAGTAAGACTTACAGCTTGTTCAGTCCAACTCAGAGACCACTCTGCAGCACACTAACCTAAGGATGAATCCTAAAAGTAGTCAATAAGGAGGAATTAATAGTCATGCTGGAAATCAGGTGCTTTGCTGTGCTCCACTGCTTATCTTTATCTTGGACCTTGGTATTTGCTTTCTGTCTGCTCTCAAGTTACCTCAGGAACAAGAGGGCAGTAGGGCTGTGCTGCATGAATTGATCTAGGAGCAGCAGTCTTCTCTGGGCTGTTTTGTTTCCTGGGAGGGGAAAGTAACTTGCTATTGTGTTATGTCTTGAATGTACCAAACTGCTGGGGTTATAGGAGTATTAAACCTGCTGCATGTGTGTGGGTTTGCTTCAGTGGAACAAGTGTCAGGAGCAGGTTTAACTGAGTGGCAAAGCAGGGCTATAGCTTATGACTGAGCCTGCATCTTGAATGTGCATTGTGCTTTCAGTGGTATATAAGTAGATTTACCAGAGTAATGACTTTAGGACTGGATTTATCATCTTTCTCACCTGACATTTCTTCTGTTATCAATCAACCAGTTATTTTTGCAGTAACACAGTTCTGTATAAATTATTTTAGGGTTTTTTGTTTCTTATAATGCTTTTGAGCCTTAACTGCTCTATAAATAAGATATTTTACTGACCCTGTACCAAAAAAGTTGGGTCTTTTTAAGCTTCTTGAAGGCTTGTGTAGTATAACAGGTCTGTTATGGTTAATGGTTGAATTTGTTAGTTCTCATGATCTGTTGCGAAGAGAATCCCTGTTTCTTTGTTCCTTGAAATGAAGATAAAGCAGTTCTTGCTTCACAGAGGTATGGTGTCATGACGAAATAAGATGGATATTTTAAACAAGATACTGAGCTCTGTTAGGTTACTTTGTTTTGTTTGCATCTAGAGGATGGGCAAGATGAAGCAGAGGTAAGCAGTTCTAAGTTCTAATGTCTGCTGCTAGATTCTGTCAAGAATGAGTTTTGGTAGCAAGTGTACCCTAATCTATCATTCCACATGCACTGAACAGAAGACTGGCAATTTTCCTATGTATTTCACTTCAGGTTCACAGAGTGCTTTGGATCCTCATAGCAGCTCTGTAAAACAGAAAATCAAAGGGACCATTAGTCACATGTCAAGTGGGGAAGTAGGGCACTGGGGCAACTGATGCTTCAACTGTGAGTTCCATCTAAAGCAGCCCGGCTGAGGTTGTACTTGTCGAGTTTTACTTTACAAAAAGTTAGGTAGGGATTTTTTTTTCCCCCTCTTCAAGGAATTAGTGGTTTTCCATTAATTTTGGTTTCATTCTTGGGAATTGGAGGCCTTGGAAGAAGGACAAATATTGAAAGCTAATTGAAATAAAAGGAAACAAATAATCCAGGTTTTCTTCTGAAGATGAAATACTGGAGGTGGCTCAGGGGTGTAGGGAAAAGAAGTGACCTTTAAAATCCAGTTTGAAGTAATCTCTTTTCTTTTTTCTTTGAATAAATCAGCCCTATTCCAGCAAACTCTGTGCTCCGAGCAGTAGGATGCAATCTGCCTTTCCACAGACATCTAGCAGTTCCCGTCCAAGGCTGCACTGGTGGGGCTGCAAGCCCAGGCAATGAATGTTGCCGAAGACTAGGCTAAGTGGTTCTGTAAATGGAGATTGCTCTCCTGAAAGGAACAGAGATTTACTCTGTGTGCCCAGTTCACTGTGAGACCTCTAGTGACACTGGTATGTAGTGTATATAGGTAGGTATATATATGTATGAAGGTGTATATGTTTTAATAGTGGCCCAGGGCTCTTTCCTGATTCTTTCTTTCTTTGTTTCTCCCTGTATTAGGTACTGGAGAGGTAATTGAACAAGGGCAAATCTGTCTGAATATGTTAGGGAATTAGATGGCCTGCTTATAAAAAGATTTTGCCTATTCTCTTTCCCGTTGGCCAAATTTCTGAGAGATTTGGCAAATCTGCAGTTAAAGTGAACTATGTTCACACTTTAGGTGTTAATTTTAATATGCATGTCATGTTTGAAAATGTCAGCAGAAAAGACTGAATAATACTTGTTGCATATAAATCTGAAGTACATAATTGCTCCAGCTGACATGTATGAATGCACTTTCATTATCGTGTCAAGAGGACACTTTGTGCTTGCAAATGAACAATGTTTGGGGTTGGCAATAAAATGGGAAGCACTTGCTTAAATAACGTTTATTACAGCTTTTTAGAAAAATGTAATTATGAAGTGTTCATACTGAATGAGAACACTGTTTTTGAAGTGTTAACTTTAATATGAAAATGGAGTTATGGCTTAAAAGGGAAGACTGCATAGTGTTGCTGGTTTACTAAAGTGAGCACAATACAAATGTGAAATAATGCTACTTGATTTGCACACGCACACAATATTCAGAGCTGGTTCCACAAACTAACCAAGGACTGGGGACCCCCTACACTTTCTTAAATCAGTCCACGTAATTTAGTGACCACAGGTGGAAAATACATTTGTAAATGTAGAGATCCAAGGTAAAGTGTCTAATGTTGCAGTTAAATCTGGCTGGTAATACTAACCTTTACCTGCGGAAAAGATTCTTTGTCTAAAAATAAAAATAAAAAAACAACCAAAGAACCAAACAAAAAAAATCCCAAAACACCAAAAAATGTTTATTGAATAATGATGAAATGCAGTAGTACTGAAAGCTTCATTCAGTATCCACGCACTACCTTATCTTACAGACAGGGAAACTGAGGAAGGAAGGACTGTTACACTGGGATGTTCATTAGAAGTTGTTTGGAAACTTCGAGTATTCACTGGTGCTAATGGACCTCTGGCCTATTATGTGGCTTTCTGTAGATATGACACATTACAGAGAACTAAATAGGGGTTTATATGTTCAACATAATTCAACAAATAAAATTATTTTATTTTAAATGCAGCTTTCTGACTTGCATGGGGCAAACACATCCAAAACTTCTGTAATCTCCAAGGCATCAGAGGTGGTACTCAACTTTATGAGCTGCTGGCTACCACCCTTGTGGTTGGTCTATTTATTACATAGGACACATGAGTTAGGCTGTGATTCTGACTCGTGTGTTGGTCTTGGTTTCAATCAAGGACTGTTGAATTACAGGCTGCAATCTCTGGAGAAGCACTGGATAAACTTCCTGTGTAATCTGTTAATGTCACCTCTGCTGTAGAGTTAGGCAGTGTAGGGAAATGAGGGATATCAAGCACCAGCTGGATGAAGCAAGCAGGAGAGGTGCCGGAGGGTGTAGTCTCAGCTGGTGGTGGACATAGCAGTCAGCAGCAGCTGGGAGGACCTGGAGATACACCCATCTGGGGGCTGGAGACAGATGGGAAGCTGGAAAATGTATTGATTCATCACCCCCACAAGACACCCTCTGCCAGCAAGACTGTGATGGAACCTCTGGCATCCCATGAAAGCTGAAGCCCTGAGGGAGCACAGATGGCAGTATTATTTTTCACTGTGAAAAATTCCCTCTTGTGGGTATTTTTGCACACCCCTGTGCTAGCAGGGGTGAATCTGATCCACGCTGCATTCAGGAGTTAACAGGAACTTGTTTAGTGTCTTCTGTGATTATTCAGTATTTCTATTGCTATGTAAAGATAAGCTACTACTCTTAAGAGAATGCTCTCCAAATAAGAGTTTCCAATTCCATTATATTGTTTGTCCTTTAAGAGATTTTCAGAAATTCCAACCAAGATACTGTGTTTAAAAGAATACTGATTGTCCCAGAAGTGAAGGAGCTCTTGCACAAAGGAAGTAATAATTCAAGTCATATGAAAGGTTCACTGTCCATTTACAGAGAGAGTTTAGATGCATTTCCCTGCAGCTCCTGTATTTTTGTTTGTATTTAAAAAATAGTGTAGCTTTAGTGTGTCTCTTACTTGTCTATGCATGCATTTCTGCTGTTTATTTTCTTTTTTTTTTTCCCTTTAGGAAATAAGAACAATAAAATAAAGACAGTTTAAAGTTTTTCCTCCTCTTTTGGACAGGAACTTCTCAATGAAATCTTGTCTGCTCTGCGACTTCCCTCTTACGTAATTTCTCACGTTTCAATAACCTCTTGGAGGTATAGAGATGCTCATGTAAGTCTTTTCCAGCAAGCCTCATGCCTCCAAAGTGTTACTTGTAGTATGAGTGCTGCCATTCAGTGAAGAATCTCATAAGAAGAGATTTCTTGTGATGTCTGTATAATCACGTATCTTCCGATAGCCTCAAACCTGTAGGTTACTGAGGATTTCTGGAAAGGTGAGACACTGCATGTAGCTGTTTGGGGTCACCATCTGATTTTCAAGCCGTTAAACTAATAATGGAGAATTCTTTTTCCTAACTGTGTTTCTTTGTGTCTGCTGTTTCTTTCTGGCATGCCAAAATGACACTCTTTAGTGAGAGCTGATGGTAGCAAATCAGGAAAATGTGTTCAAAATAATTATTATACTTTTTTTCTTTCATACTTAATTACCTGTGCAACTAAAGAGAGACAATCCTCTCATAGAGCTAATTTTATTTCCGTTGCTGAAGGTGCAAAGATAGAAAATACCGTAATCCCCTTAATGAAACTTGGGGTTTATTACTAAACATATAATCTTTTCCAAGATTGTATATTAAGTATCTAACTTAAACTGGTTGAAGCGGAACTATGTAGCACTGGAGCTCTCTTTCCATCCTTAACTTGTATTGTATATGCATGTGTAGTACATTGTCCCTGAGGTTTCAGTGTTTGTACTATGGGTTTTAATCATAGTGATAAGAAGTAAAGATAAAGCCACACTTAGGTCTGAGTATTATTGGTATTTTTGGATTAGATAGCACTTCTGTAGACTATTGGGTTTTGTGTTCATTGCCAACTATTGCAAGTTAACTTAAATCAAAATAAAAAAAGACAGTAGGACAGGCCTCTATTGATGCAGTAATACCAGGTTTGCTGTTGTAAGGCCAAGGTACCGGTGAAAAAATTCTGTTGACCTTATAATGTTCCTACAGTCTGAAAGGGAAGATGCCGCCCACCCCCAAAGTCTGGTTTTAAACTGCTGGATCGCTTCAGTTGGTTTTTTTAATGGATGCTGTGGATAAACCTTTAGAAATAAAAAAATGATCTTTCAGAAACATACCTTCACATATGTCCTGGTTTCAGCTGGGATAGAGTTAAATTTCCTCGTAGTAGCTAGTATGGGGCTATGTTTTGGAGTTTTGCTGGAAACAGCAGTGATAAAGTAGAGATGTTTTGGCTGTTGCTGAGTAGCACTTACACTGGTCAAGGACTTTTTCAGCTCCCCGTGCTCTGCCAGGTGCACAAGAAGCTGGGAGGGGACACAGCTGGGACAGCTGACCCAAACTGACCCAAGGGATATTCCATACCATATGACGTCATGCTCAGTATATAAAGCTGGGGGAAGAAGGAGGAAGGGGGGACATTTGGAGTGATGGCGTTTGTCTTCCCAAGTAACTGCTATGCCTGATGGCGCCCCGCTTTCCTGGAGATGGCTGAACACCTGCCTGCCCATGGGAAGGAGTGAATGAATTCCTTGTTTTGCTTTGCTTCTGTGCGCAGCTTCTGCTTTACCTATTAAACTGTCTTTATGTCAAACCATGAGTTACCTCAATTTTACTCTTCTGATTCTCTCCCCTGTCCCACCAGGTGGGAGTGAGCGAGTGGCTGCATGGTGCTTGGTTGCTGACTGGGGCTAAACCACGACAATATATTAATGACTGACTCGGATTTGCTATGCTGGTGGTGTGAATGCCAGAGGTGGCACCCCAACTTGCAAAAAAAAAAAAAAAAAAAGGGGAAAATTCTGCTGGCTATATATAGTGGCTCAGTGGATTCTATGTGGTGTCTTACTGCTCATGATGTAATGTCATTGGCAGTCAAATGCTTCTGATTAAATGGCAGAGAGATAATGTAAACTAACCATTACAGTTCCAAGTGTATGACATCGGATATACATTAGCAGTCTGATGCTAAAGAGTGCTTGTATCTGCTTCTAAAATCAGTGATAGAAAACTGAGCTTTAGTTTTAATTTAAATAAGAAGGACATGGTTTCTTTAGCATGGGCTGAATGTGCATGTCATGGTTTAGCCTCAGCCAGCAACCAAGCCCCACACAGCCACTCGCTCACTCCCTGCCTGGTGGGATGGGGGAGAGAATCAGAAGGGTAAAAGTGAGAAAACTCGTGGGTTGAGATAAAGACAGTTTAATAGGTAAAGCAAAACAGTAATAATAATAATATAATGAAAAGGAAAACCAAAAGCTGTGCATGCAAGCAAGGCAAAACAAGGAATTCATTCCCTACTTCCCATGGGCAGGCAGGTGTCCAGCCACTTCCAGGAAAGCAGGGCTCCATCACGCGTAATGGTTACTTAGGAAGGCAAATGCTATCACCCCAAATGTCTCTGCTTCTTCCTTCTTCCTTCTTTATATGCTGAGGATGATGTCATATGGTAAGGAATATACCTGTGGTCAGTTGGGTCAGCTGTCTTGGCTCTGCCCCCTCTCCTTCCAGCTTCTGGTGCTCCTGGCAGTGCATGAGAAGCTGAAAGAGTCTTTGACTAGTGTAAGCACTACTTCAGGACACTTAGCTGCTACTTAACTAAAACATCAATGTGCCATCAACACTATTTTCATACCAAATGGAAAACACACTATACCAGCTACAGTGAAGAAAATTAACTCTATCCCAGTCAAAACCACCACAAAGCACCAGATTGTATTTTAAAGTTTTGTTTTGTTTTTAGTCAGGAGCAGGTCAAACGCATGGATTCATGGATCTAACGATATGAGCAGCAGTAATTCTACTGCTTTCACTGAACTACACGTTTATTTATCATGTGTTGTGAATTCCTACAGTGGCAGAGGAGATGATGCATTTTTTCAACAGCTATAAAATGCCTTTCTATTGTTACAATTTTGGACAAACTACAGCACTGGAAAGAATGTGAAGTATCATTTATTCATGTGAGCTGTTTATGTTGAGACATAATGTTAGGTTCCTTACCATAAAATAGCAGTGTAAACTTGGAGATTAGAGGTTTAGCTTCACTTTATAAAGAAGTTGCACGTTGAACCAAATACCACTGTATGTTCTGATTTTATCTGCAACACATGAATCCCAAACTTTTAAGACCACAAGGGACCTTTACATCTATGACAACATTCTCCACAGCTCTTTAGGGCAAAGTCTATTGATAGAGTTAAAGCTGTTGTGACTAAAACTTGTTGCTTTGGGGTAGTCAGAAAGGCTTCAAGACAAGAAGTGCCTAAACAAAATTTACGACACAGATATACAGAACCATAAAGATAAGGACACTGCAGAACTACCAAACTCCTGTCTGGAAACCACCTCATGATCCCTGATGTTCTACTCAGAAGCACCCAGGACAAACACGCAACAGCCTCATGACTGCCACTGTTGTAAGGGGCCTCAGACAAGAATGCACTCTAGGACATAATCTTCACAAGCCTGATGGGGAACGTCCTGGAGGGATGCAAACAACCTAGCAGCAGGCGCTGGTCAAAACCAAGACCAAAGGAACTAAGGACATCTCCATCTAGATAAGATCCAGAACACCAGTTGAAGCCAACACACCTTACAATACACTGTGACAAGATTACTCGATGGGCCAATTCATGACCATATGTGGAAGAAGGGACTTAAAATACATGGATAATTAAGATGCAAGTATTGTAATTAGTTCTGGGAAATCTAATGCATATGTATATAACTAGCCAATATACGCTTTGTCCATCATGACTTGCGGGATGCACATTAGGAGGAGTGATCCCCTGTGCGTCCAGCACTGCAATAAAGAATACCTGCTTAATAGTCATTCAGACTATTGAGTCCTGATTTTGGCTTTTCATGGCATCACTATTCCCACAGGTACTTGTGGCTAGCTCAGTGGTTTGACTAGAGCATACCTATTAGACAAGGCTGAGTTATACCTTGAGGTAAAGGCTCTAAATGATAAAGAACTCATCTCATTCTTGAGTGGGATAGGCTAATGTCTAATCTTCCTGTGAAAATTTTGGTTATTGGATTTTTTATTTGTTTGGGGGTTTTTTTGTTTGTTGGTTTTTTAGACTTGAACTCTGCTGATTCCATTTTCCCTCCATGTGATTTTATTATGCTGCTGCCTGTAACTTTAGAAAGTATCACTGCAGAGCCAGGAATTCAGTGTTTCTGATGTTTTCATTTCCATAATTCTCACTTTTTGAGATTGTGACAGTAAATTCCAGCGTAGCTTTAGCAACAGACAAATGGCAGACTCAGCGGTAAGTGTCTGGACCTAAGCCTTCATAGAAAACCCACAGTACCTTTAGGTGGTGCCATTCTTTGTTTCTTAACAGTCTGAGGAGGAAAAAACCAAACCCAAATATATTTCTAGAAAAAGATTATTACATCATGTGTATTTGTACCAAAAGGCATAAAAGAACATGAACATATATTGCTCTGCTGTTTACAGGAAAGATTCAAGACTACTCTGCTGGAAGCATAATAGTCATAGAGAAAAAATGGCTGCAACACCAGGTATTAGCTTAATGATTGTGAGTGTGTTTAATTATTTCATTATTAGCCCCTGCTGTGCACTCTGCTTTTGTGAGAAGAGTCAGAGATTCATGGATACAATCTTTCACATCCCACTAATGAAGAAAGATTACACTTCCTCAAAATTTAGTTTGTTTTCTGCATATAGACTCATGGAAGATGAAAGGTATCACATACAATTCTCCATTGGCAGAAAAGGGAGAAGGGAATGACTGTTTTGCTTTGGGAGAGAAGAAACTGGAAGCACACAATCTCTATAGACATGTAAATAATCTTATTTCACCTGCAAGAACACATAGGAAAGCATAACTAAATTATAGCTGGTGTGCTGTGTGGATTTAATTACAAATTGATTAGGGATATGCAAAAGAGTTGTTCAGTTCTTTATTCTTTTAAAGTGCTGTTTTAAATTGTTTTAGTAAGTTCTGTCATGACAAAAACAGATATGAAAATGTCAGTCATAGCTCAGCTTTTTGCAAAGTCAGATGTGTTTTCAGGTGTTTTAAATGGGAATCCAGCACTTTCCTATGGTTAATCTCACCACTGGGTAATTTTTTAGATAAGCCTAAGGAAAAGATGACAAGAAAAAGTTAATGAATGTAGAACAAGTAATGTCCAAACAAGACTGTCTTGAGAAGGGAGCCAAGTAATTGCTATAGTTTCTTCTTAATTCTATCTTGCATCCAGATTCAAGAGGAAATGAGACAACCATTACTTCATAGTTGTAGTGTCAACCTTGGTCATTTGGTCACCAAGTAGCTTGTGTCCAGTACCAATGCAGAGTTCATGCAAAAGGGGATCTATTACCTTCTAAGATGGGCTGAAGATGTGGAATAAATATTTTCCTGGGGGTTTTGTTTGGGGTTTTTTTGTGGTTTTGTTTTTTTTTTTTAATATTCAGGAGTTTTGATTAGTTTTTATTTGTCTGAAAATTGAAGAAATGGAACATGCCAGATTTTTGTTTGATCAAGAATATGAAACCATGTAGTTATCAGTTCAGCTTTTCACCACCAGACCTCCACAGGAAGCTACCAATTTTAGAAATGTTGAATCTTTAAGATTATGATAAATTCTGAACTGACCAAGCAAGCTGAATTAATACTTATTTCCATGTATCTACGAATGTTCTAACATTCTTCTGGTCAGATGTTTCATAGTTTATGTGTAACCGCAGTTAACCTTAAATATCAGTTCCGATATTGCACCACTGGAAGATGTCAGCAGGCATGAAACATGGTGAGAGTGGTAACTGAAAATAGAGCTATGGAGTTTGGGCAGAGTGGAGGAACAATGTGGGATGCACAATGGCTATTGAGATGATCAGAGGTAAAGAAGTTAGTGAAGAGGCATTAGAGTGTGTTTCAGTAATTGAACCATAAGAAAAGAGAAAGAAGTTTTCCAGATTTGAGCATGGTGGGAAAAAGAAAGGTGAGAGGAAGCAGGTCTATACAACTGGGAGGATGGATGTAAATAGGGAGTTTTCACTGTCAGGTTTGGTGTATATAAGAAGGTTGCCAACCACTAGGCTGATGTGGCAAGCAGGTAATATTTGAGATGTACAAGACTGAATAGAAGAGGACAGGTGAAATGTAGAAAGATACATTATTAACCTAGAACACTCACTGTACTCTAAAATCCCTGCGACTACTGTGCAGATTCCCTTTGTTCTGTGCTACCTCTCTAAAGCTGACGTACCTTGTTTTCAAAGTATGCTTGCCTCATTTGACTGTTATCACCAAACTGGCATAGTGTGTGTCAGAACATGAAATCAGTGACAGCACTGCCAAATTAGAGGGAATCTGCTTTTTCTATGCCTCCAAGTGTCATCTGCCTAGAGGTTTGCATGGTGAACTCATGGCCTTCTGTAGATTGTTTTCTGGCTCCCTGATCATAATTATCAGTGGCAATAATTATTGATGACAATACAATAATTCTTGATGCTAAAGATTTTGTATAGGAAACTAAAATTACACACCGGAGTTTTGAAGTCAAAGGAAATAAAGATTTATTCCCCCCACCCCTTATGTTGCCAGTTTCTGTCGCTGTTTATGCATGGTACTTGTTAGAGACGCCACATTGCACACTGTGAAGAATGTAGAGGAACTTAGGACACACCTAACATTGTGAGTATCTTCTGTTTCTGAAGATGCTTATGATGTCTAGGGCAATTTATTCCCACCATGCCTTAGTTTTTGGAAGATATGTTGACAGTACAAATTGTGTTGAGGATTTTGAATTAGTAATTTATAGAGTATTTGTGGGTACTGACAAGCAAGAAGAAAGTTGCTTTTCCAGTAAACTAATTAAGAAAAGCATCAGAGGGCTAGAAAGACAAGAGATAAAACATAAGAAGAAAACTAAGAGGTGAATCAGAATGCTCCTTTGTGAGCACTAATGTTTTGTTATAGTAAGTTTTATGAAAAATCATATATTATCAGGGTGGAATGTTAGATTCCATGGTAATCACAGACAAATTTTGAAGACTCTATTGTAAGGCAGTTTTCTGTTTTAAAACACAAAACATTTTATATGTAAAAGGAGTATGGCAAATACCCAGTCCCTTTCTGATTTGGAATTTTGGGACAATAAATGCTTTTATTAATAAGCACTGGTTGATCAAAGTAAAACAGTTTTGTGAAAATATATCAGAGGTGTTGAATTTCTGTCTCAATGCAGATTGCTTTCTATCAGAAATCTGTAAGGTTTTCTTGGGTTTTCTGTAAGGCCAAATAGTCCTGGAATATTCTTTGCCAGTGGGATGGAAATCATTAACAGAAGAAAAATAAAAATTCAAATAACTCCAGTCTTTCTGAAATGAAAAGAATTACAGTTTATGGAAAACGTCAGAGCGGTCCATTTCATATTCAACTAGCATAAGATCAAATTCCAAGTGTTGAATAATGTTGTGAATCAGAAAATTATAGGTCAGGCTTTTGATCTTTTGTTTATTTATATGCAGAAAAACACCCTCTGACTTCTATATTTATTATAATTTTCCTAATATTGTTTCATGTGATAATTTTCTGTGGCATTTGGGCTGCTCACCTATTCTCTGCTGACCTAGTTAGAATGATGATTTAAATTTGGTATATTGTGTTTTTTATTCCTGATTAGCTGGGACGTAATCACTCCTTGAACACATCTCATCAAGTGACTCAAGACTGAGTTGCATTTAGCTTGAACACAGAGAATAAATCTGTATCTTTGATTTTATTCATTCATTTTGGTCATCCTGTTCACCTGAATTCAGTACTAGTTGGCCATATGGGAGTAGTTTTTCATTTTTGAGCCAAAGGCTGCTCAGCTCATACATGATGGAATAAAAATACCAAAGTCTGAAGTAGACATGGGTAGGAATTATATACTTGTTCACCCCTGAAGTCCCTGGGGTTAGAAAAACACTTCAACTTAGTTGAAGTCAGTTTTTTTGCCCCTATATGTGTAGAAATTCAAAACTGTTACTTCAGCCTCTCCTCAAATTATCATTATGAGTGAGGCTTCTGACGCTTTAGATGTGATTCAGCCTGATGCTTCGCAGTACATAGGGACCTTTATTCAATTCTGTGAAGAAAAGGCTTCAATTTCTAGTGTCCCATGCTCAGTCAACAATGTTTCCTTGTTGTGTAGTCATAGCCAAGTGTTTGTTAGTAGTAATACTAGTGGCTATAAGTACAAAAAACAACTGAACAATGCCGGGTAAATTTGGCTTACTCAGGGCTTTATACTAATGATAGTGCCCAATGGCACAAACCTGATAATGCTTGACTCGCGCTGTTAGCTTTTTTCAGCATTTGTTTTAAAAGCATTTTGAAGTTCTAACTGTACAATGATGTGTATCTGTACTAAGGCTTTTGTGTATGAGACTGATTTGTTCTCTCCAAATGAATGAACAATTATGTTCTCAAAAGAGGATTTAGAGAGAGATACAGTATTAGACAAGATTGGAAATAACACATCGGTAGTGAAGGATATTGAATTACACAAGTCGACTCCCAGATGTATTTCTGCATAATGATTTTGTCCATTACAATGAAATAACATATTAAGGGAATAAAAGATTGTCAATAAGGTATTTAAGCCTCCACTGCTGAACCTAGAATACTTATATTTTACCTTTTAATAGCGAATAAGATACTTCACCTTATCAAACTGCAATAGGTTAGGAGAAAAACTGTTCCCTTAGTGTTGTATATCAGCCTTAGGGTGAAGGTGGGGTTAAATTCCTCTGCCTAATGCACATTTGTTCTCATTGTAAAACTAATCTTGTAATTTCTCACAAGGCTGGCAATCTTGGGAGAAATGAGCTAGTACAGAGATTAAATTACCTCTCACCCTAAAGGAGGCAAAGGATATTCTTGGATGAATGGCTCAGCATGATACACATTAGATAGCCAAGGTGTTGCATAATACAAGTCTTGGCTTTTGGCTATGGAAAGAGCTTTAGTCCTGCTTCTAGTAGTGTAACTGTCTGGAAAATAATTCAGGGCTTTTTGGAATAATTCAGTTTTACAGGAAGCCTTTAAATTCAGACTGTCCCATTTTATATTGTCTGTTAACTACTGATCTCAGAACTTTAAGTAATGGCTGGAGGCATTAGTGCAGTGACTTTCTAGCTGAAGAATGTACATGTTGACTTTTTTGATGAAATGTGCATTATACTGGAATTTAAGTACTGTTTTTTAATTTATAAAACATTAAGTGATAGAATCCTTTTTTTTTCTACAGAACAGTTGATCTAATTTTTTTTAAGTCTTCACAGGGATGCTTAAGGATTTAAAGACAAGAAACTGTGTAATGCTTTCAGTGATTACTTAAAATTAAATTACTGAAATGAATGAATGAATGTAGCTAAAACCCACAAATTTGTTTAAACCAGATTTTACAGTCTGTTTTTTGATCATTGTTTCTTGAAAGCACTGGTTCTTCTTTTCTGAAACAGACTAAATTGTAATAAAGTATAGAGCCATAGAGAGTTGAATAATAATCCTTGAATAACTTGTTGCCTATTACAAATTTACTTTTATCCCATACTAGATTATTTTTCATGATTTTCACCCAGTCCATGTAAGAATATCAAGAAATTCCTAGCTCAGCAGAAAGTATGGGTACTAAAATAAATGAGTGGTTATTAAAAGCCTTAAGAAAGGGAAGTATTTCAAGGAAGGAAAAGTCTGGATTGAAAGAAATTAGAGTGCCAATTAAAATTATTAAGATAACACAGCTGTGGGTCATAGCTCAAAGTTGAGTGTTTCTTGAGAGTGCAATATCCCTTCATTTGCCAGTAGTGCAGAATTAAGGGGACAGATCCACTTTATTCAGTGCTCTTTGATGTGTCTGTGGAAAAATTGGATGAATTCAGCAGGTTTTTTGGACCTGTTTTGGTCAGAGATGGAAGACATGGTGCTCAAAATGGCGGAGAATTTAATACAGAGGAAAGATGACTGGGATACTTAACCAGTGAAATTGTAATTTTATAAAATAGGCTGTAGGCTGATAAGGTCTTACATAGTAGTTGGCAATCACAGATATCAACAACTTTTGTATAAATGTATAGAAACATTAATTAAAAATTAATGGCTGAAGGGATCAAGTAAATTAAGGAGCTGGAATATATTGATATTGATTTTAACCTCTTGATTAGTTTTCAATCACTTTTTGAAAATCCTTAATTGCAGATATATATTTAAATTGACAGTAAGATTTACAATTTTATGTTGATGTGAGACTTTGATACGTATTTAAAAATTGTAGAAAAAGCAAATCCATTGTGGAATGTAGTACTGAGATGAATTTTGGGGCCAGTAAAAGCACATGTGACAATAAGAGTAGTAAGGAATTTCTGTTAAGGACCAAATAACAACAACTGTACTGAAATGGCAGCAAATTCAGTGAAGAAGATAAATGGAAGACACCTATTTATGAGATTGAACCTTACAGTTGCCCAGAAAAAAAGACAGAATAACTTATTTTAGACATGAGAAGTGCTCTCAGTATGAATTTTCAGCAGTAGGAAAGAAATGCCTTTAACAGAACAATGGCTATTCAGTGTATGAGGAAAGAATGTAGTAGGAGAAAGACAGAGAGGAAGCAGAGAAAGAAAAAAAAAACTTAATCAGTTCTATTTCTGCCTATATAAGGAAAAATTGGCCTCTGTGACATCTGTTAGAGGAGTGAAACTATTAATTCATCCATTACTTCCAACATCTGGACTTTGTGTAGATGGGTGAGTAGACATCTGAGTAGATAAAGAATACAGAATCTCAGAATGATAGGGGTTGGAAGGGACCTCTGGAGATCATCTCATCCAACTCCCCTGCTTGAGCAGGCACACCCAGATCAGGGGGCACAGGACCGTGTCCAGGCAGGTTTTGAATATTTCCAGGGAAGGAGACTCCACAGCCTCTCTGGGCAGCCTGTTCCACTGCTCTGCCACCCTCACAGTAAAGAAGTCTTTCCTCACATTCAGGTGGAACTTCCTGTGTTCCACATTGTGCCCATTGCCCCTTGTCTTGTCCTTGGGCACCACTGAAAAGAGTCCACTCCCATCCTCTTGACACCCACCCTTTAGATATTTATAAGCATTGTTAAGATTCCCCCCTCAGCCTTCTCTTCTCCAGGCTGAACAAACCCAGGTCTCTCAGCCTTTCCTCATATGGGAGATGTTCCAGTCCCCTGATCATCTTCGTAGCTCTCTGCTGGAGTCTCTCCAATAGTTCCCTGTCTTTCTTGAACTGGGGAGCCCAGAGCTGGATGCAGCACTCCAGGTGTGGCCTCACTAGGGCAGAGTAGAGGGGGAAGATAACCTCCCTCAACCTGCTGGCCACAATTCTTTTAATGTACCCTAGGATACCCTTGTCCTTCTTGGCCACAAGGGCACAGTGATGGCTCAGGGTCAACTTGCTGTCCACCAGCACTCCCACATCCTTCCCAGCAGAGCTGCTTTCCCTCAGGTCAACCTCCAACCTGTACTGGTACGTGGGGTTGTTCCTCCCCAAGTGCAGGACCTTACACTTGCTTTTGTTGAATTTCATGAGGTTCCCCTCGGCCCAGCTCTCCAGCCTGTCCAGGTCTCGCCGAATGGCAGCGCAGCCTTCTGGTGTATCAGCCACTCCTCCCAGCTTGGTATCATCAGCAAACTTGCTGAGGGTATACTCTGTCCCTTCATCCAGGTCATTGATGAATATGTTGAACAGGACTGGACTCAAATACATTTAACTGAGTTTCTTAATTCCTTTATCTAAGTGATCAGAGCTATTAAAAGAAATGGCTGAAGGGCAAATTTTTTATAATATATGGACAAAGATAAACAGTCACAGTAGGATGGTCTTAAGCAGTAATAATAACAATGATAAATTATTACCATCTACAAGCATAGGTGTTATGTTGTTGGCATCATTTTTCTTGTTGTGACTATTTTTGTATCATTATGTACTGTTAATATAAGTACGTAAAAGCTTTTTCAGCAGAATCTCTATCTATTCTGTGTCTATTACCTGCAGAAGTAGGAGGTGTGACTAAGCAACCCAAGTTCTACATTACCAAACTAATAACAGAGGAATTTCATACTACTCAATAAGGATCTTTACATACAGTTCACTGGCCTTGTTGTGGCATCCAAACAGTTTCTTTCTCCTCCAGTTTTTGATATTTTGAGTGATGTTTCTGATTTCTGCCACCTGCTGAAACAGCCCTAGCAGCATAGGGAAATGACAGGGAACCCCCATCACAATACTAACGTCCTCAGAGGCAAGAAGGACCTGTAAAGTTAAAACTCCTCACCTGCTTTAGATCCATCACCCCTTGAACTGCCTGATACGCTGATTGTGTGGGCAATTCAAATGGTTGCCTTGGGGTTGCAGGCTCTCTCAGGGTGTTTTCTGAGGAGCCCTGTTTTCCGAACAGTTTCTTTTACTCTGTGCAAATCTTTCTCTTGCTCTCTCTAATTTTTAAAAGAGATCCTTTGTGTCTGTCACCTCCCTGCTACATGTAGATTGTGTGTCAGGGGGCTGACACACAAAAGGCCTCAATTTCTTAAGAAGCTGCCACCAGAACACCTAATAGACTGTCAGTTTGAATGTTTAAATGAGACACAGCAAGGGAGAGAAGAATGCTTTTAACAAAAGGGTAGTAGGTAGACTAGAAAAAAGCTCAGTTCCACTGACAAGGTAACTGGAAATGTAGTACTTGCCAGAGAAGGGAGATATTGATGAAGGCATCAGTAACAGGTGAAAAATGGTGCTTAGATTGGGGCTATTAACAGAAAATAGAGAAAGCGTTTATAGCTATAGAGAGAAGCAGGTAAGGAATCAGGTTAGTCTTAGAATTACATTAAGCAAATTGTCTCCTTTGTAGGATGCAGTGTTGTCGTGTTTCCCCTTGTGATGATTGTTGTTTGAGTGGTATTTTAAAGCTACATCTGTGTGTGTAATAGATTTGTGCATGACTGAGCCCTGCAAAGTAGTGTTTGTACATCTTGCAAATGTTTTATGCCACTACAGGTAGGTGCATCTTCAAAATTATACGTGGCATTATTTGAGTTAGGGATTCAGAATTTAATTCCTATATGTCAGCAGCATCTCAGATTGCCTTGCTGATGAGATGGGGAAGGTTAGACATTGCAAGAAAAGTTTTGTTCTACTTTGTGCAAGTGCTATATTTGAACATTGCCACTACAAAAGCACATTTATTTTGGTACCTGTTTCTTTTTCAGTAAGGCCTATTTCTTTAAAGCTGTGGAATCATAATCTGATCCTTGTTTTTCACTTGCCGTGTGCCACTTCTTCCTGCCCAGAAATTATAAGCAAATACTCTTTGGTTTTTAGTGGTGGGGTTTTTTTTTTTATGTCTGTAACCATAATTAATTAACTCTGTGCAAATACACTTCACAAAGGGGTGGATTTCTCTTGGACTGTATGTTTGACTGATATTCACTGGTACCAAAAGATTGGTTACATAAATTGCATGTTAACATTTCAGCTCTGCTGACTGACAGACAGCAGTCAACAGTTACAAGCAGTGGAAGAACGCTTCTATCATGAGTTGAAAAGCACTGTTTAATAACAAATGGAAAATCCGTGGAAGGAATAGTTATTGTCCATGACTATGGGTACGAGCTTTTGTTCATATGTTTATTTATAGAAAAGTATGTGAAAAAGAGGATATACAGGTTAGAACTACTTGACTGTCATACTGAGAATGGACCAAAATTCAGTCATATATTACTTCCTTTTTATACTTATCTTGCCTATCTGATGTGGTGTTAACATTGGGAAAGTATTCAACTGCAGTCTCTTCCATGTGATCTCTGCATGTCCTCATATCATAATTTGAATCCAGTTCATTTATAGTGTGGGGCAGTTAAAAAAACATTTCCAAATTTCACTTTACAGGGATAAGTGCTCTACAGATAATTGTACAGAAATTGTAATATTTAATCTGCAATCAAAAAATAATATGTTAATACAGAAAGTTTTTAGCGGGTGGCAGTTCCAGAGCTGCAGCCTTACGACAGTCTTCTGGTGTTTGTGGCATATTTCAAAGCCTGGGTGGTTCGTAAAATATGTGTGGGCTCCCTTTTTAAAAACTGCTTTGTGTAGTTTTACTGAAAACTTTTCTGAAGAATATTTTATTTCTTTACTGTTTTTTTAATGTGCATTTTTGAAGGGGGAAGAACTCTGAAGTAATAGATTCTTTAGTCATTTAGTTCAGAGTAAGGACTGGTGAACAGTTCATGTCTTGAAAAATCAATCTGATGGTACCCAGTGCTTTCAAGATATGTCGTCTTGCCAAGCTGGAGACTTGTGTGAATTAGCTTTATATTATTTTTATGATTTTTTTTGGGTGAGATTTCTCTTATTTCTTTGCTTTATGAATGTAGTAATGAGTGTGTTTTTACTTTTAAAAATACATGTATGTACTTATTATTGCAATTCAAGATGTTTTATAGTATGTATTAATAATAAGGGAAATATTAGAAGTTTTTTAGGTTTGCATAAGAAAGGGTGTATAAAGCAAATATTAGTGTTGCTGTAATGTAACTTGATTTTTTTTTAATTATTATTTCTGTCTTTGATTTCTATCTCCTTATTGGGAAGTCTTTAAGATAACAGGAATTTCAACACACTAAAAAATCCTGTAGGATAACAAGTGAAACTTATTTCTACACACTACCTCATTATAGCAGCTTTTTCTGATTCCATCTTGAACCTGTTCTCTCATGTATAGTACTACTACCTTTAACTCAGTTTAAATGTGCTAGGTAATGTGGCAGTTGCTCTGACAGGCAGTGATCCTGGAAGCAGAAAGTACGTATGAATCTCAGGCTTAATGCAGGGTTAAAGAGGCATGACAGCCATTAGTCAGAATTACTGTTAATATGCAAATGTAAGATGATGTATGGAATAGAGGAGAGCCTCCAGCATTTTTGTCTACTCTGAACTTTTAAACGTCTTCTAGTATGATGTTAATGTTCAAAGTAAATACATCCAAACTGATCATTTATTTTTTCAGCTGTTTCCTATTCTGTGTTCAGAACAAGAAGTCTAATAAATTCCAGAATTTAAGTTTCAGTGTATTAGAAGGAAAATAATATGTAATTAAAATATATTATATTTTTATATGCATCTCTACAAGGAAAATGCAAGTCATCTTCTGTACCCATGCTGCTTCTGTAATGACAAACATCAGTGGTGACCAAGCTTACTTTGCAGTATCCCATCATGCCATCATCTGGCCTGAGAAATGAGCTAGATGTCGTGGTGGTAAAATAACTGCACTACTTGTTACCAGCACCAGAGAGGTCTGCATTGGCTTTAGAGACAGTTTTAGACTTCGAGAGTAGGTGTATTACCTCAGCTAGAGTACTCCAGTGCAGCTTTGTCCAAGCAGCTACAGGACTGTAGGAAAGGTCCTTTGCTGTAGCGAGGGGTTTGTTGTTGGGAGACAAGACAGTCAAGTCTGGATACAATAATGTTTCCCTGTTTACTACTGTTTGCTGTTTATACGATTTGTTTTTAGAGCTTAAAGACTGAAGCGGTATGATGGGAATATGGACAGAAACTGTTGGTTGGTATGTTCTCTAATGACTTAAACCCTAATTAAAAACGTAACAAAGTTGTGGCAGGGTTTCTTTACTCTAACTTGGTTGCATACAGAATCTCTTGTACAGATGCAATATATGTTAGATCCTAAAGATGTATTTATCAAAAGGAAAATCCATCTCTTTCTGTGCTATATTCCTTTTTCTGGCCATCTAGTTCTGTAAAAAGCTTTCTGTTCTTGGAACACTGTTTGGGCTGTGAGCACAGAACATGAATCATGCACCTGAAAGGGTTGTTTTCAGATGTGTTCACTACAAGAAGGCCATTTCAGAAAATGATTGGCCTCAGGGGAAAAATTTCTAGGAAGTTAATTAACATTCACATGCCACCTCATGGAGTCCTCTAAATTGTCAAGCTTGTTTGAGTGTCTTTTTATACTGCTGTAGATTGATGTGTGTTGGAGAGGAAGAGCCACCCATGTTCTCAATAAATGGCACCACTGGTAGTTCTAAAAAGCTTGCATTAAGTCCAAGCTTCAGGCTTTTGTCATGTATTTGTTTTGGAAAATCTAACCAAAGACTCTTCTGCTTTCTTCAAGAAAGATGGAAAGAAGAGGTCTATATCTCCCTGAGACAGTAAAATACTTTTCCAGTGGTTGGATTCATTCCATGATGATTTTATGTAGAAATTGGACAGTTTTTTCAAAAATGAGTGGCCCAAAAATGAAGCCATGATAAGTCAGTCACTGTCTCTTTCTTCCTCCCTAGCCCTGAATGCTGGATCCACTCATGCCTTTGGCTACCTGTTTTGCTGGTAGCTTGCCAATTAACAGGTGGCAAGTCCCATGTTGCTGGATGTTATTAAAGAAACAGTTTTCCAGATGGCTATAATATTACATCTTTAAATAAAAGTACACAAGCTTACTGTCAGCATCTTATTTATGTAATGTTTTTGGCTGCTGAACTGCTTGTTGAAATTGTTGTAAGCCATTTGGTCACTGAGAAGTAATTGTGTATTACTGTAGACAACAAGCTGTTTGCATTAATTAACAATCAAAGCATATTGCCAAATGGGGAATAACATGTCTTTGACATCTCTGCAGATCCTGGTAACTGAAGCAGTGCAAAACCATGGATTCTCCTTTGCTGCATGTTTATAGTATGAACTTTCAGTCCATCTGCCCATATAGCCATCTGCAAAATCACTAGGGCAACAGCTGGTAGAAATAAAATCTAAAGTTGCAGAAACAGCATATGAAGGTACAGGGGAGTTTGTAAAAAGGCATTGTCTTTGCAGTAAAAGTAGTTTTGTGAACATTTCATGCAGTTTCCAAAAAGGGAAAGCTGTAAATGTTGTCTTCTTTGTAAGCATGCTCTTCTCACCAGTTAAGGAAGATGAAATCAGGAATAAACCTCGTAACACCAATGTAACGTTAAAAGGCAGGCATTCTTTATTTATGGTGCTGGATGCATGGGGGATCGCTCCTCCTAATGTGCATACTGTGTGCAGGTTAAGTACATGCTCTATATACATATTTATTAGTTTTCTGATAGATATACGTATTCATCATATGCAAATGTCATTTGTGCATGCCTGTTGGTGTCTCTGGGTGGTCATCGGGGTCTCTGGATGGAGGATATACTCTTCCTCGCTGTGTCTGCTAGTTAACACTTGCTTTTGCAAAAACTCAGTTCTGAGATTACATATGTACTGTCCTTGAGGGATGGTCTGTTCTGGTTCAGTGTTTGCCCTGCAGTTCCTTTATAGTTCTGTACATCTGCTTTTCTTAAGATTAAATGTCATCATAACTTTGTTTAGGCACTTCTTATCTTAAGGCCTTTTTGACTCCCCCAAAGCAACAAGTTTTAGTCATCGTGCAGGCTGTTCCTGTTAAGGCTACCTCATTATCCTGGCTAAGTTTTGGCTCTGGGCCCCAACATTTGTTGAGCTACACTAGACTGCATTAATAACGCCCAACCATTTATTCCCTGAATCATTGCTCCCTAAAAATGAGGCTTTAATCCTTAAAACAGAGGTTTGGACCCTAAAAGTGAGGGTTTGGGATCTAAAAATTAGGCTTTGAGCCTTAAAAGATGGGTTCTGACAGAAACACATTGTCTGTTGTTTCATTCGCATTAATGATTAACTAATGACTAAAATACAGATCAAAGAATACACTGATTGTCCCCAGACTTGATGTCCAGTTGGATAGGGCTGTACAAGGAGTATTGCAGCATCCATGGTTGGTTAACTTCATCACCCTGGTTACAGTGTGATCATAAGTAACCTGAACCAGCTTTAGGGGATCACTAAAGCATGAGGGCAAGCCTTCTGAAGATAGCACAGGAAGCTACCTTAGGTGAGGCAATATACAGAAAATGTATGCTACTGATCACATGGAATTAACCTCAGAAAGGATTCAAAGCTTGCTGTTCTCTGTCTCTCCCACTGTTTTTGAAGGCATTGGCATTAAACCTGTTTCTCTCTGAACAGCAATGCCTCCACTGAAGTGTGTTTGGATGTAGAAGGTCCCCTTAGCTTGAAGTTCAATGCGATATCCTTTTTTTTTTGTTAAAAATAGTTGAAAGAGCATTAAAAGACTGGGAAAAGCTCTGCAAGAGATCAGGAACTTTCTTCCATGTGGACAAAGAAGATTGAAGATAAAAAAATAATCATCTAGAATTGACACTACAAATAATGCTGTAGGGTTTTTCCCCTTTAGCCAGAAATCTTTCCCCTTCCCTTTTGAAGTACAACTATTATGTGATATCACATGCATTCTAAACAGCAATTATATATGATATGCACTCAGAAAACGCTTAGATGCTTAGAATTTCTTGTGTACAACTGTTTTTCTTTCTCAGCAAAGCTTTTTGAAAATGTTATTAGTAGGAAAGTTTGAGGTGAAAAATTAGGAGTAAAGAACCCAGAGTAGCCTGGACCTAGTGGCAGAAACGCTCATATGGAGAGTGGGAGAGCGGTTTAGAACTCTGGAGCCTCACATGACTCCTTGCTCAGTAGTCCCACCTGTGATTTTTGGTCAGGTGTTCCTGTTTGCCTTGTTTTGTCTGATGACAAGAGAAATCTTTATTGACAAAGTTTGTCAGGATTTGTATGTTTCTAGGAATAATTAAATATTAACTACATAATACATCCATTTGTCTCTTAAAATAAAAATAACTGTATAAGCTTAAGGTGGCTTTAAGAATTATCTTCCTGAACCTATGCAAAATAACTGCATATGTCATGAGGAACTGTTGTGCTACTTTGGTGGATTGGGATAATTTTCTGTATGTGTTCTGTAGTGCAACTGATAAGACCAGTTCTGACTCCAGTGCTTTGAAATATTGTGGCATTTTAAATTATTGAATGAATGGGAATTGAGTGCTAGAGTAGTTTGGGATCCTTTTAAATAGTTTGGGAGCTGTCTTTTGTTGCAGTAGCTACCAGAAGCCAGCCAGAACAGCAATACACATATGGACCTAGACGTGCATATCTGTACCCAGCTAGTAAACGTGAGTTTTTAAAAATAGATGTGCGGGTGTGGTTTGTGCCTGTTCTTGTGTGTTGCCTAGAGGGCAAAGACACGATGGAAGAGAGGAAGATAAAATACATTCCAGTGCAGGTCAGTCCTTTGATTTTGACTTTTGGAAGGAATGCATGTATTCGTTTATGCTATGCTTAAGAATTAAAAATATTTGCTACTAAAATTGCCAGGTTCTCTGAGTTATTAAGCACAGTATAATGAACCCTTTGCAGAAAATAACTAGAATATGATCTATGTCTGCAGAGGAAGCAAAGGAGCAAAACACATTAAAAAATAAATTAATGTAATGCAAAACAACCTTAGTTCCACTGCATAGAAATTTATAATTGCACAGATCTTGTTAAGCTGCTCTTCCAGAAGATGCTGCACATTCTATGCAGAAGTACAGTATGATGATAAGTGTAATTCAAAATTAGGATCTTTCATATTCAGAGCGTTTCACACATGCATTTAGCGTGTGCAGGTAGGGACATTTCAATGAAGCAAGATATCTTTTAGGTTGGAACTCTTAAGAAACAACTTCCACCAGGGTTTTGGGGGTGTACTTTTGTAGTGTTTCTGAGGGTTTTTTTGGGGTTGTTTTTTTTTTCCTTTAAGATGAATTGCTTTGTTTACTTTCAAAGGGCAGTGCACTGACATAAGCTGTTAGGATCTTTTTCATGACTCCAGGGTTACATTGGAAGCCAGGGCTGCATTCTCAGCTCTTAGTGGCTTGCAAAGGAGGGATATGACTGAATTGATTTTTGAATAACTAAACAAATTTCTGTGATAGAATAAGCAAAGCTAAAGCATCTCCACCAAAAGGTATAAACTGAGCATAACTGACCAATAAATGAATAACAAAAATTCTCCCTTGCTCTGCTGTCTTTCAGGATAGCATCTCTACTAGAATGTTTTTCAGAACTTCAGAGAATATACAGGCCTTATCTGCATGTGACTTTAGTTACAGATTCAAGACTTGTTATTCTTAGGCACCTTCTAGGGGAAACTGGTGTCCTGTGTACTCCCTAGGGAAACTGCCACTGTGAGCAGAGGAACGGTGTATAATGATGAAGGACATTTAACAGAGGATCATTTAGAAGGAATTTTCTGCCAATAAGGCAGAAGATCATGGATTCAGGCAGCTTTCCTGCCCACTCAGGGAGACATACAAAGCTATGTAGGTGCCTGTTAAGTTTGACCAACAGATGGATATATGCATGAGCTGCAAAATGATAGCAGTAGCTGACAGAAGTGGAAGGCACAAAGGGAGGAGATGAGTGGGAAGGGTGGGCAACTTGGATCTCAGCGCTGGCTGGGGCCCTTGGGTTTGGAGGAGCTGGCGCATTGGTAGGCTGACTTTGGATGTGAAGCAGCACTAAGGCATTTTTTTACATGCATAGGCAGTCTAATCAAACTAGCAGTCCTACCATGATACTATGGACATCTATTCTTAAAGACAGGTTGAATTAACAATGTTATGGTGCCTGAAAGAGCCCCTCAGTCTAGCGCTTGAAAAGAAGGGTTTGGGGATTTTTTTTGTTATTGTGGTGCAAAAAAATGGTTGCCTTTCGTTATTTTGGAAAATGTGTTGGACATTTTCAAAATGACTTTATTTTATTTTATTTTGTTTGAACGATGACCTAAATTAAAAGGGGGGGAAAAAAGTGAAATAAAGGAATTTTAAAATGTTCCCAAAGTAAACAAACTTGAACTTTTAATTATAGTCAAAGCAAAAGTTTTAGGGTTTGTTTCAATAAATTTCTGACTGCGCTCTTTTTCTAAAGGCGTGATGATTTGCATGAAGGCTGAGTTGTAAAGGGGGAAGGTATGCCTAAGAATAAAGTTGAGCAAGATGCTTTCAGCTTGCCTGGCTTTGATTAGTTGTCAGGAGCAAGTGTTGCTCTGTTATGGAACCTGTTGATTTCATTGTTATGCAGTTCTGCTTCACCTCAGAATACTCCATCGAATATATTTAGATGTCCTCTTGGATGAAAAGCCACAGAACTAGATAGGTTCTGCTTACTCTTGCACTGTGGAGCAGGTACAATTTTGCTCTTCAACCTGGTATGATATTTTAATCTTATATTAGTGTAGTGTTTTGATCTTACACTAATCTTCTTGGCGTTGTTCCTTGGACATGAAATTGTTAGCCTTAATTAATTCAGTAGTTGAAGTTGAGATATTTCATAAAACCAATGCCTGCATACTTTTGTTCCCCCTCTTTTTTTTTTCTTGTCACACTTCATTGCAGTGAAAACAATTTATTTGCTGCTCTTGCTATGGTACATTGGTCTGGCAGTGAAAATAAGATGTCATTTTCAGTATCTCATTTGATCATCAGCATAGACAGCCATCAACAAAATTTTTACATTTTTCAATGATGATTATGGATGAGGACGCATACATCAAGAATGCTTTACATTTTATAATTGACAAAGAGGAATTGAATCTGAAGTTCCGTTAGGACTAGGAAGTGCCAAAATGACTCTGTGAACTCTAAGCATGGCAATAAACATTGGAAACAGTCAAAATCAAGGCTTTTTCCCCTTATATTATTTTATTTTCACTACTTTTCAGTTAATTCTCACCAGTACCTCACACTGATGTTAGGCATAGAAGAAGGTAAAGTGTACCAGTTACCTTTATATCTAGACCAACAAAAATTCTCCATGCTCCAGTAATTTTCTAAAAATTGTTAAAATGAATTGTTAAAATAGTGGTGATCTGCACCACTTGAGTGCTGATGTATTTGGGCTTGTTTCTAACTTTTTTCTTTCCTTATAATCTAAATTTCTGGATTGGGTTTATTATATTGGCCAAAACTAAATCTGCTTTTTTAAAAGCAGCTTAGCCAATTTATATATTAGATACAGTTTGGCATACCTCTGTAATTTCTAGTAAGTTAGGTCATGTTCTGAATTCTTTTATGTGAGGTGGTCTTCCCTCCTAACTACTTTGAAAACTTTGATTTAGGATCAAATGTCTGTTTAGATGTATACTCTACCAGACATAGAGTTACTAGACACTTGTGAGAACTTTGGCGATTGCAATGGTATCTACTGCCGTTAAACTCTCATATATGTTTTTGTAATTATTTCATGTGTTCTCACAGGTGTTCTAATAACGTCCCTAAAACCTTGGGCTCCTTTTTAAATGAGCTATAAAGACATAATTGTAGAATTGTCAAAAAGTACATAAAGAAACTGAAATTCCATATATATTAGACTTTAAAAATTCTTTAAAGATTATTTAGCCACTGTCTCCATTCAGCAATCCTGTATGCATAAAAACAAACTAGCTGCCTCTCATAAACCAGCTCTATTTTTCATTTTGGCAATGGAAGTGCTTTCCCACAATAGAAAAGCAAACCTTTCAAGCACAGATGTTTGCGTAGTTGTAGTACAGTACAGTAAAGACAGTATGGAATGGCCATCCATTGTTTGTCACACTAATCTGTTGGTCTTGCAAAAGGTACGGAAAAAACCAAACTAAACTGGGTAAAAGTAACTAATTCTTATTACACATTAGAACTGCCCTTTTGTTTTTTTTATAATTTTACTTCTGGTTTTGTTTTTCTAACCTATATTTTGAAGCCCAAGTTGATAGTGTTGTGCAAAGAGATGGCTAAGACAACAGCAGCTATGTGCAGTAAGCGACACTGATGCAAGATAGGTCTTACTCCAGTGTGATTTACTCTAGTAATTCTATTCAAGTGCTCTGTCGTTTTTACTTTATATGCTTATGCAGTGGGCTGAGATTTCTATGGCTATGGAATAGCTTAATGGATGCAGATGTCCACCTGCATAAATGGATCCCAACTATTTCCTTAAATCGTTTTAGTGTTTCTCAGGAAAGGACACAGGCTGTATGCTCCCAGATACTCTAAAACCTGTGCTTTAAGTCAGTATTGTTTTAGCAACTATTCTGAAGACAGAACCTTCCCTACACTGGAAACTTAAAAAGCAAGTACAGGGGATATGAATCTGGAATTTCCTGGATCCAACTAAATGGTAACACAGGGAGAGCAGAAAGCCACAAGTTTCCCAGGGCAACAGGCTCATATGCTACATGAGATGAAGTATTGACCTTTTTTCAGGCTGGTGAGCTTTTTCATTGTGGGGGGAGGGTGGAAAACCTGATATTTTTTCTCTGATTACCTTTCACAAGAATAAAAAGCCCCCTTTAATCTGATAAGGACAATTTATTTTTCCCTGGTTTTCAAATGTTCTGCATTTGATTGCACACACTAACTTAGAAAAATTGCTACAGAGCAAGAATGCCAGGATTTATCTGAAATTACATAGAATTGCTTTCAATGTGTTTTGTTTTTTTTTTTTTAAAAAGTAAGAGATTTATATAAGGTTTCACCATCTTCAGGTAGAAGTGAGTTACTTCTCACTGCTTGTAATTATTGTCAGGGAAACAAAAAATGCATCCTGTGTCTTTTGGTTACAGCTATGTCTTCCAATATGCCCCCTTAATGCTTCCTTTTTTTTCAGTCAGAGCTGTCTTTAACATGGAAACACTATGCACAATATCAGTATGCCCGACATGCATTTGTTTTATAAAGTGTATCGTCCACGTGCCACATTGAATCCCAAATTGTTGAAGGGTGTAAGCACAGAGAGAGCTAATATTCTTCAAGCAAAAATAAAATTATTTTGATATAAGACAACTTCTGGAAGGCTACCTTCCATCCTTCTTGCAGTAAAATAATGGCTTTTGTCACTTGTTCTTAATTTCAATCTGGCATGCTGGAAGTATCTATTTCAAAGATGAAGGAAAAGTAAGACAAAAAGAGATTGTTACTTTCCCCAAGTCAGTTTGATTTCTGTCATTACAAACCAATACCTTTACAGAAGATGTCTTTCAAAACCAGCCAGCACTATGACAGATAAGTTATAGCTGGTCTGATTATTCATGCAGATATCAGCAGGTTATTCCAAGAGGGCTTTATTTCATATTGTTAAAGCTATTCTCTAAAAGAAACAGTAATATTTTTGATGAGCACAGGGAACAATTTCTTCAATACCTATCCAATTTATTTGGACCCTCTGATTGGTGCTTTCAGCTAGATCTCTAAGCACAACATTAATTATTCATTAAGGTACTTGAAGGGAGAATATTTGCATAGCCATACTGTCAAAATTGATGAGGCTTTGCGCATACACCATAGGAACAGCTTTCAACCTAATGCTAAAACCAGAGATGGTACTAATAAATTTTTTTTTTAAATTATCTAAAAAGCCAACAATAATTTGAATTTTCTCATAATCACAGCACATTTATTTTTATAGCACCCACATGTCCTATTGAGAGATCATAAAAATATTCTTCCTACGGCTGGTCATGTGGGTATAGGAGGAAAAAAACCCCTTGAATATTTGTATAATACAAGGTCATAATGGGGTAATAGATGGTAAAAAGAAAGAAAGAAAGAGATTTTGTGTGAGTGGGGGGAAAGAGTAAGCTTGGCATTTAATATACTTATATGCACTTGGAAGCACACAGGCAGGTTTTATCGGAGAATGTAGTGTTCTGTCAATACATGCGTAGGTGGGCAGAGGTCATCCGGCTACTAGATTGGGGTACTTCTCTTTGTGTATGCATGTTAAGGTGCAGTTACTTCTAAAAAGGTAAACTTTAAAAAAAAAATCAAACATTTTAAAAAATAGTAACAAGTTCTGGAAAGATCTTGAAGGTCGGGAAAACTGTGAAGTGGCTACACTGTGACTCGTCTGCAGTTCCCACAGCTCTTTTTCAGATGAGGGGACCACGCTGGAACATGCTTGAGCTTTTTATCTTACCTATTCCTTTCTCCCAGAACTTAAGATGTGCAGGGGAGAAGCTCTTACTTCATACCACATAGAAACAGAAACGAGTGACTTCAGGAGCTGTTGCCTGAGTCTCAAAGTATTTTCAGTACTTTCTCAGTATCCATTCACAGCAGTAATGTGAGGTGAGTTTTTACTCACAAGGACATAATAACATTTGTAGGATGATCTTTCGGAAGGTGCTGAGGGACATATAGGAAAAACTGGACCCCTTGCTAACTACTACTCAAGTTGTTCCCTTTGCTAAAGCGATACAGCATTTTAATTTTGTTGCTGATGTTCTGCCTTTGCAGTTACTCTGAAGTGGTTGTACTGCATGTACCTTCCTGGGATGTGACAGGAAATAGTGTTCTGGTCTGTGATCTCAGAAATATCTTTAAGTGATCTGGATAACAGGATCAAGTGTAGCCTGATGAAGTTTGCGGATGACACCAAGTTGAGTGGGGAAGTAGACACTCCAGAAGGGAGAGCTGCTCTGCAGGGAGATCTGGATAGGCTGGAAGAGTGGGCCAACAAGAACTTTATGAAATTCAACAAGGACAAGTGTAAGGTCATGCACCTGGGAAAACACAATCCGGGAGTGCAGCACAGACTGGGATCCGCCTGGCTGGCGAGCAGCTCTGTGGAAAGGGACCTGGGGGTCCTGGTGGACAGGAAACTCAACACAAGTGAACAGTGTTCTACTGCAACCAAGAAGGCCAACAGGGTGCTGGGCTGCATCAAAAAGGGCATCACCAGCAGAGATAAAGAAGTCGTCATCCCGCTCTACTCAGCGCTTGTCAGGCCACACCTGGAGTACTGTGTACAGTTCTGGTCCCCACTATACAAAAGGATGTGGACAGGCTGGAAGGGGTCCAGAGAAGGGCCACCAAGATGGTCAAAGGACTGGGAAGCCTGCCATATGAGGATAGGCTGGGAGAGCTGGGTTTGTTCAGCCTTGAGAAAGGGAGGCTCAGAGGGGATCTCATCACCACCATGTACCAGTACTTAAGGGGTAGCTACAAAGAAGATGGAGACTCCCTTTTTACAAGGAGTCATATGGAGAGGACAAGGAATGGACACAAGTTGCTCTTGGGGAGGTTCTGATTGGACACTAGAGGAAAATTTTTCACACTGAGGACAGTCAACCATTGGAATAATCTCCCCAGGGAAGTGGTTGGCTCGGCCACATTGGACACTTTTAAGATTTGGCTGGACAAGGTGCCGGGCCATCTTGTTTAGACTGTGCTCTTCCTAGAAAGGCTGGACTAGATGATCCCTGAGGTCCCTTCCAACCTGTGATTCTGTGAAATATCCTGTAGTCAAAGGGAGCATTGTAAGAGATGTGTCCCTTACATATCTTACTTCTGCATGCAGCTTTACCTTTCATCTTTCAGAGACCCTCTTTCCCTGTTGATATCAAGAGAAATGGAGGTGATGCGTGCATGACACATCTGAGCCCCAAAGGTTATATAACTTTCCTTGTTCAGAATTAAAGCACTGGAAATGTCAATAGTGTATCAAGAACAGCATAGACCTGTGGTGATTTAGTCCATCACAGCTACTGATATCTGCAGTTTCATCGAGAGTGTCGAGATACTGTGTTTTTATTTAAAACTAAAGGTTTTATACTAAAACTATAGAGTCACGTGAATACTTTCTTGCTTATTTTTAAACAAGCTGAACTTCAGGCCTTCATGATAAACTTGGCCATAATTATTAAAAATAGAAGGCAGATTGTTTTAAAGCTTATGATTTGTAAGCCGATGCAGGTAGATGCAGCTTGCTGTATTGCATTACAGGCTTAGAAAAAGATTATTTTACCAGCTTCTGTATGAATTTATGTGCACCTCTATGAAGTGTAAACTTTTTACTGGAAACACAAAATGATACCCGAAGGCTTTTACTAAACGTAGGGGATGAAGAGTAAAGAAATATTTGCACAATAACTTCTGTGATTATGCACTACAATTTTATTTTTAATTACATTTTTAATCTTACTTTAACACCTTTTGAAAATATAGTGAATTTGCAATATTGAAACCATTTGAAAAGTAGAATATAGTACTGCAATCTTAGGTCAGTTTTAGGATAATTCTATTGAATCTTTACATGTGCGATTATACCAGAAAACTAATTTTAGTGCAGTTCTATGGAGAAATCATTACAATATAAACTGAAGTGTTGCTAAATCAGTTATGCTTTTATTATAAAAAAGAACTAAATTAAATAGAAAATAATATGCTTAGGTAATGGTGTAGTTCAGAAGCAAACAGAAATTAAAGCAATTCTGAGGTGAGTGCCACAGGGTTTTTAAACTCAGCTTTGTCATGTCACAGGAATTATAGAACAAATATTTGATGATGCATTGATGGCGCAAGGTTTGGAAATTTCTTAATATGCCAAGGCACAAAAGATCAGAGGCCAGATACTGCAGCAGCTTAACTTTAATTTCAAGTGTTTTTGCTTTTGTACATTCGTCTAAAGTTTTCAGTCTCTTAAAAGGAATTTGGATGCTTGATTTGTATTGTAACTAAGGGCAGTCTAGCATCCGAGTCCCTTGGGAGTCTTTGAAAATATGATAATCTGATCTAAAATCTCATTTACTTTGTTTTTACCTTTAGCAGTTCTATACAGAACCTGAGTATTATTACAATGCCCTTTAAAGTGAGCCTGACAGTATTGGGATTCCATTTTGAAACAAGGCCTGAATATAATTGCAGACATTTGGGGGGGGGAGAGAGACTGACTGTAATGAATATTAGAAAAGGCATATATACTAGTCCTGTGCTAGAATCGGAAGGCACCTAACAATGGAATTGGAAAAATGCAGTGCTACATTATAAGAGAATATGAATTTCATCAGTATTCATAACATAAGCTGATATTCTATCAGTGAAACGCTGCTGTAAGCATCAGCCCATTTGCATGCAGAGCAATGCTCTCTTAAATAGGAAAATAAATGAGGAGTTAGTCCTGATATGGGAAATGTTTCAGACTATTTCCTTACACTCAAAATTCAGCAGACTTGGTATGATTGCTGATTTCCAAATTTTTAAAGAAATAACCATGAGATTAAGTAAATAACCACAAATGAAATAGAAATAAATACTCCAAGGTAGATTTGATAATAACTTGGGATTTAATCTGAATGCAGTATTAGGCCTCTAAATTGTTATACTGCATGTCCTCTCCTTTTCTTTTCCCCTCTCCCTTTTCCTTTATCTGCACATAAAGTCTTTAGAAAACGTGCCCCACAAGTTTTCCATCTTGCCCAAAATATCCAAAACATCTTGGATTGCCTCTACTGGGGTTGGACAGTTTAAGTTGAATCTACCTCTCTGCTCCACATTGATTAAAGCATACAAACCAGCTGTATTTCTGTGGCTTTTACATAACCTACTGGCTATGCATCTATGCTTCTCTGTAAAGAAACAATTTTCTTACATATGTCTTCATCCTTAATTTGTGTTCTTGTGGATTGTTTTTGGTTTTTTTTTTTTTTTGCTAGAATTTACAGATATCTTTGTGTGCAAACATATTAGGGCAGAGTCATCCTTAGCTTTTATCCAGTTAACACCTGAAGATTAACTACCTATAATTCAAGACTGCAACGCTATGGTTGCTAACACTTTTTGATAGCATACTTCAAAATTTAAGCTAAGCTTAGCCTGCATGGTTGATCTCACCTATTGAAAGAGTGACACTGCTACAAATGAAATTGAATCTGACATCAACAGCCATCCAGATGCCCATTAGGTAATAGAAAAGTGTGAACCAAGTTTACCAGTGAGTGAAAGGCATATGCTTACATAGAGATGCTACAGAGCTATCCTTTAACTTTAATAAAATCATAGAATCATAGAATGTCCTGAGTTGGAAGGGACCCGCAAGGATCATCAGGTCCAACTCCTGTCCCTGCACAGCACAACCCCAAATTCACACATTGTGTCTGAGGGCATTGTCCAAGTGCTTCCTGAATAGCGTCAGGCTTGGTGCCACGACTGCCTCCCTGGGGCGCCTGTCCCAGTGCTCTACCGCCCTATGGGTGAAGAACCTTTTCCTAATATCCAACCTAAACCTCCCCTGGCACATCTTCCTGCCATTCCCTCATGTCCTGTCATTGGTCACCAGAGAGTGCCTGCCCCTCCTCCTCCCCTTGTGAGGAAGCTGCAGATCACAATGAGGTCTGCCCTCAGCTTCCTCTTCTCCAGGCTGAATAAACCAAGTGACTTTAGCCATTCCTCATACTGTTTCTCCTCTAAACCCTTCACTAACTTTGTGGCCCTCCTCTGGACACTCTCGAGTAGCTTTATATCATTAATGTACTGTGGCGCCCAAAACTGCACACAGCACTTGAGGTGAGGCCACACCAGCGCAGAGTAGACTGCGCTGCAATGCAGTGCTCAATGCACCCCAGGACACGGTTGGCCCTCTTGACTGCCAGGGCACACTGTTGGATCACATTCAACTTGCCATCGACCAGAAACCCCAGGTCCCTCTCTGCAGAGCTGCTCTCCAGACTCTTGTTCCCCAGTCTGTATGTACATCCAGGGGTGCTGTGCCCCAGGTGTAAAAGCCAGCACTTGCCCTTGCTAAACATCATACAGCTGGAGATTGCCCAGCTCTCCAGTCTGTCCAGATCCCTCTGCAGGGCCTCTCTGCCCTAGAGAGTGTCAACCACTCCTCCCAGTTTTGTGTCATCATCAAACTTAATTAGTATTCTTTCAAGTTCTGCATCTAAGTCATTAACAAAGAGCTTAAAGAGTACTAGCCCCAAGAAGGATCCCTGCGGAACCCCTCCAGTGACTGGCTGCCAGCCTGATGTATCCCCATTTACTATGACCCTTTGAGCTCAACCCATCAGCCAATTACTCACTCACTGCATTATGTGTTTATCCATCTGTGTGCTGGGCATTTTGTCCAGGAGAATACGTGAGAGACAGTATTGAAAGCTTTACTGAAATCCAAAACAATCACATCAACTGGTTTCCCTTTGTCAGCTATGTGGGTGACCTTGTCATAGAAGGAAATCAAATTTGTTAGGCAGCACTTTCCCCTCATGAACCTGTGCTGGCTAGGACCAGTGACTGCATTGTCTTTCAGGTGTTTTTCAGTAGCCCCCAGAATAATCTTCTCTATAAATGTACGAAGCACAGAAGTGAGACTGACGGGCCTGTAGTTACCTGGGTCATCCGTGTTGCCCTTCTTGAAGACTGGGACAACATTTGCCAGCTTTCAGTCAACTGGGACCTGTCCAGATTCCCAGAAGCATTGAAAAGTCATTGAGAGAGGCCTTGCTATGACATCAGACAGCTGTTTAAGTACCCTTAGATGAATACCTTCAGGCCCCATGGACTTATAGGGATCTAGGTGGAGCAGCAAGTCCTGCAGAAGTTCAGGGTTTATTAGGAGTTTATCATTCCCACAGTCATGGTGCTCTAGCCCAGGGCTCAGGGCTTCCCTGAGCCTACCATCAGTGTTGAAGACCAAGCCAAAAAAATCATTAAATATCTTTGCCTTATCTATGCCCCTGCTTGTGAGGTGACCATGCTCATCAAGCAATGGCCAATGTTATCTCTAGCCTTCCTTTTTCCATTAATGTATTTTAAAAAGCCCTTCCTATTGTCCTTCACAATACTGTCCAGCTTCAACTCTAATTGAGCTTTGGCTGCATGTATTTCCTCCCTGCAGTGGTGAACAGCATCCCTAAAGTCCTCTCATGTTGCCTCACCTTGCTTCCACTGGCCATATACTTTCTTTTTCCTCCTTATTTCAAGAATAATATCCCTGGTCAGCCAAGCTAGCCTTTTGCCTCGCTGGCAAAGTGTAGACTTTGGGATTGCCTGCTGCTGTGCTTTTAGGAGGTTGTACTTAAAAAGCGACCAGCACTGATGGAACCCAACACCTTCAAAAGCTTTTTCCCTTACTAAGTAGTTCCCTGAGCAACCTGGAATCTGCTGTCCTCATGTCCAGAGCTGAGATCTTGCTGGCAGCTTTCTTCCTGTCACCATAGATTTTAAACTTGAATGCTTCATGGTCACTGCGGCCAAGGTGGCCCTTGATCTCCACTTCACCCATGAGGCCCTCTCTGTTAGTAAGAAGCAAGTCAAGGAAGGCACCTTTCCTGGTTGGTTCCCTTAGTACCTGTACCAAGAGTTGTCATTCAGATGGTTTAGGAACCTTCTGGACCTGTTTGTCCCAGCTGTGTGGTATTCCCAGTTGACATCTGGCAAGTTGAAGTCCCCTGTAAGGACAAGGGCAGATGACTTAGAGGAATCCCTTAGTTCCTTAAAGAATAACAAAGAATAAAAAAATGGTCTCTTAGGACAAAATCCACCACAAATATCTAAAGATATGTGTCTGTAGTAGTAGTGAGCAGCAATTTCAGTGTTCCTTTTTGACTGTGTGATAGAAACATTTAAAAAACTGGTATAATTTAACAGAGAATAGGAATCAGTACACTTCTGCATATTGTTTGTTCCACTTAATAGAGTGTACCTAAAGGATAGTAGATGAACTAAGGACATGAATATTACACTTTAGCAAGATACTTTGTTGGAGATAATTCAGATTCTGTTGAGATTGTGTCTATTTGCTTTAGCATGCTTTTTCCTTAGGAAGAACAAGTAGATAACTTTTTTTTAACTGATGTAGTTAATGACTGTGTATATGGAATTAGAGCATTTTAAATTCTGTTATCAATCTAGGCAAAATGAGTATGATTTGACATGAGACTATTTGGCTATTTCCGTACAATCCTATCTTGTGTCTTCAAAGCCTACGCTCAAAACCGGAATATCAGAAGTAGAAATCTCCACGTTTAAGGAAATAAAGTGAATGTTGGAACATCCCCATGTTTTGTAGTTGTGGTTTGGTGAAATGTCAGTGTCCAGAAGGGTAAACACCCTGGATAAAGAGCTTCATCAGGGTATTACTACTACTTTAATTTGTAATTCATTTTACTGCTGCCAAATGTCAATATGAAACCTATCCCCAGGTACGCTTAAAATCTAAATTCCTGTTTAAATCTAACTTTCTCTGGATCTGTTCTGCCTCCTTGACTGGTCTGACATAACTTCCAAATGTGGCTCAAATGTTTAATGTTTAAAAGTACTTTGATTTGAGAAAAAACTGTGTGAAACTTTAGGAGGAAATACCTGCACTGAGCAGATTGCCTCTTTAAAACAATAAAATTTCCATTTCAATAAACCTGGAAGAATATATGTCTGTACTTTGCAATTTCCACTAAGGATATGGCAGTCATTATAATTAACAAATATTTAGTAACCAAAGTTGAAGGAGTTAACCTCTGCAAATAGCATGGCATATTTTCAGAAAAGTGCTTGGGACTTGCTGGAAAAAAATGAAAGGTTAAAATAGTCTAGTCTGCAGCTAGAACAGTCTTTTTTACAGATGACCTATACTTTCAAAACTACCCTATTTTTCATTTCTCTTGGCAGAGGTTGAAGGAAACCACCCATTATTTAACCAAGTGTCCAAGAGAGCTTATTTGTGATCTTTTAAATTGGTTTCTTCATCAGAAGAATCTGAGTTACATACTGAAGCATGTTCTCCTAATAACTTTGCTTAATGGTGTTGGTATGATGGTCTCTGTTGCTGCCTGAATCTATCCTGATGTTTTCCAAAGCCAGTGCTGCTTTGGAACTTTCAGATAACATTTCCATGGCCAATTGACTTTATGCCACGCTGCAGTATCAAGTTAAATAGCTTAATTATTTTCTGCATTTATTGTTATTGCTTTTCAACAAGTGCTTATCAGTATTTGAACAGAAGTAACTTGAAAGACACAAATGCAGCTAGGACCCATAATATGGGTACGAAGGAGATCTTCAGGAAGGGTTCTCTTGTTTGTAGTTCTGAATAGTAGTCCCAAATAGACTTTATTTAAAAGTTGCCTCTTAATTAATGCTGCTGACCTGAAGACTGTTCAGTTTGATAGACATGCAACATGATGCTGTTTCAGGGGAGTATTTTACTGGTTCCCTGCAAAGGTTAAGACACTGTCAGAACTTCTATTATCTATTCTGCTCTCCATGCTCCCTTTACCAGTATGCTACTAGGTAACATTGCAGCCTTTCTCTGTCAGGATTGTTGTAAACTACACAAGATTAGGGTTATGTACTTGCCTAGGTTACAGGACTCTCAGATTGCATAGATCTCTCAAGCCACTAATGCTGATGTAGGTTAATTTTTTAGCTGCCATGGGAGATTATTTCCTATTCCTTAAAACCATTTTATTCAAACAAAATGTCCAGGATTATGATCTTACTGAGCTGCTGTAAATTAGAAGGCATTCTGGAGAAACAGATAGGAATTAGTAACAGTTTAATGCGTTTAACAATATCAGTTCACTATTAAAATAGTAAAACCCAAATGGGAATCATGCGTGCTGTGCATTTTGCAATACATATATATACTCTCTTAAAATTATATGAGTTGAAATTAATGAATATTTAGAAGAAAGGATTTTTATATATATATGCAAGTAGCTCACTGGCATTTAGTTTATTGTCATTTATCATTAGAAGTCTCCCTACAAAATATTTTGAGGTTTATCTTCTACAGTCTTTTCTGTTGAAGCTGTTTGATGTTCTGTGAATAATAATCTCTGGAGTCAGGTCTCCACTCACCTGCAGCACAGCTGAACTCCCTAAAAGTCTGCATTTCTCTCTGTGATCCAATAAATGTCTTATTAACCTCATCCTCTGAGAGATGGGAGATCTCGGTTTGGTTTCTGTTTCCAGCATCAAAAGAAAGGAACCTTTATTCTGTGGGTTTTGGAAATATGGAAAATACAGAAAGTGGGTTGCAAAAGGCCTGCCTGCCTAATTGATTTGACCCTACAGGGAAGTTGGATGGAGGACAACCTAACCTATGAATACTATTCTCATCCTTGGCACGGGAGAAACAATAAGCAGCTTAGTATTGAGCAGCCTCAGGCGCTCTGTGCTTGTTCAGTGGCTGAAATTTAAAGGACTTTATTGGCAGAAACTGAAGTGAGGTAAGTGTGCCTCCAGGGTCTAACAAGGGTGTCAAGGGACTAAGTTCTGCTTTTCCACCTAAGTGCTATATATGTGATGGTACAGAATGTCTCTCCTGTAATGGAATGTGATTAGCTGGTAGTGGAAAATTTTTCTACGTTTATAGCACTTTGTCAGGATTTGGTGGGCATGATACTTTCTGGGATTTTTCCTGCAACTTGTCCTAATGCTTCACATCCGAGTGTGGTATCTGAAAATGATGTTGTGGTGCCAGGAGACATTTTACTTCCAGATTCTTTGTTAACATTTCTGGAAATATATTCTGCCAAAGGCAGTAATTAACATACTCGGGCAATCTACTACATGCATCAACGAGCCGAAATAGTTTGCTGTATTCATTTCCCTGATTTAACGGGTCTGCCCAAAACCCCTGGTGGATGGTTAAGATAGCCTGGCTCTCAGTAGTACTCCTTAGTAGACTGACTTTGTGTATCAGTACTGCCTCCTCCTGGATGAACTTAATCTGAGGTAGAGGAAAGGCACGTACACAAACAAGCAGCCTTGGGAGAAGGCAAAGTGTGACTGTATGCGATAACACATCAGCTGATTTGCAGTGAATTACCTCCTCCCTTTCCAAACATGAAGCAGCTGTGTAACAAGTAAGCTTGCCAACATTTTTTTTTTTTTTGTAGCATGAGAACCTGTTCACAGGTATGAAGCATTAGATGTGCTTTACATCGATTCTTAGCTGAATCTGCAGTTTCTTGTCCATATGCCCACACCAACAAGTACATATTGATTACTGATGGTCTAAAAATTACCCAGACAAAAGAAGTCATAGTGTATTTAAAAATAGAACTATTTATATGAAGTGTTTTCTCTCACCTCATGCAGAATACATCCTGCATTGGGAATTCTGAGAAAAGTGTATGGGATCTGAACTAGATACAGGAAATGCAGACACAAACCTAACTGAGAAGCAAAATAGTTAAAGCATAACAATGCTTCTAGCTTGTTTCTGTTCCAATGAAAAATGTTTTATCTTAATTTCTAGATATTTGACTTTGTAGCTTTACTACTGTTCTTTCTTTTGTATAATTTGGTATATCTCCCTTGCCTAGAAAAATGTTATGATAGAGCCTCTGGTTGTCCACATATTACAGTGAAAAATGTGGGGGCACAATGTCATATTTTTATATTAACCACTTGCCTTAATGCTCCCCTCTCTGATCCTGCCTCAGTCAATTTAAGACTGTGTTGCCAGTGAGACAGGAAATCCTGTCCTAGCCTCTCCACCATCTATCTCTGGCTGCAGATTCCTGTCTACTTCCCTTGTGCTAGCATTAGTATTTGTATGGCTGCTCAGTATGTCAAATCAGCACCCTGACAGATGGGGTTTTACTTATTTGATTTTTGGTCTGACTGCAGACAGCTATGATGCTACATCCTGAATGATCTGTATTTAAGTCAGAGTTAAAATTTGTCTTCAAACAAGCTGCACCCAAGGGTGGTGGTAAATAGCTCTTTTACAGAGTGGTGACCTGTCACAAATGGGGTGCCCCAGGGATCGATATTGGGCTCAATGTTATTCAATATTTTCATAAGTGATCTGGATAACAGGATCAATGTAGCCTGATGAAGTTTGCGGATGACACCAAGTTGAGTGGGGAAGTAGACACTCCAGAAGGGAGAGCTGCTCTGCAGGGAGATCTGGATAGGCTGGAAGAGTGGGCCAACAAGAACTTTATGAAATTCAACAAGGACAAGTGTAAGGTCATGCACCTGGGAAAACACAATCCGGGAGTGCAGCACAGACTGGGATCCGCCTGGCTGGCGAGCAGCTCTGTGGAAAGGGACCTGGGGGTCCTGGTGGACAGGAAACTCAACACAAGTGAACAGTGTTCTACTGCAACCAAGAAGGCCAACAGGGTGCTGGGCTGCATCAAAAAGGGCATCACCAGCAGAGATAAAGAAGTCGTCATCCCGCTCTACTCAGCGCTTGTCAGGCCACACCTGGAGTACTGTGTACAGTTCCGGTCCCTGCTATACAGAAAGGATGTGGACAGGCTGGAAGGGGTCCAGAGAATGGCCACCAAGATGGTCAAAGGACTGGGAAGCCTGCCATATGAGGATAGGCTGGGAGAGCTGGGTTTGTTCAGCCTTGAGAAAGGGAGGCTCAGAGGGGATCTCATCACCACCACGTACCAGTACTTAAGGGGTAGCTACAAAGAAGATGGAGACTCCCTTTTTACAAGGAGTCATATGGAGAGGACAAGGAATGGACACAAGTTGCTCTTGGGGAGGTTCTGATTGGACACCAGAGGGAAATTTTTCACACTGAGGACGGTCAACCATTGGAATAATCTCCCCAGGGAAATGGTTGGCTTGGCCACATTGGACACTTTTAAGATTTGGCTGGACAAGGTGCCGGGCCATCTTGTTTAGACTGTGCTCTTCCTAGAAAGGCTGGACTAGATGACCCCTGAGGTCCCTTCCAACCTGTGATTCTGTGATCTGCAGGAAATTGGCAGTTGCTTGCACCTCATTCCTAATCTAACAGGCAAAGAGAAACCTCTAGGTACTAGATATCAGTCTTAGTCAGCAATGTTCCTCTCTTTCCTTGGTGGGCAGTTTTTAAAGGCAGTGACTCAAGGAAAGCAACCAAATGGACAGGTAGAAATGTAACCTGTGTAAGACAGGCAAAGAGTTTTTAAAATGGAGGATGCTGGCAGAAAGGACAGTCTGGTTCCTGAGTAATAGGTGAGTAATCCATCTCTGAGACTTCATAATTGAGATCAATGACAAAATTGTGCTGTTGGTTCCTCAGGATTGTTTGTACAATTAGACTGCTGTGATAGCTGGGCCCAGTCTCCTAGCTGGAAAGTGCATGAAGCAACTCTACTCCAGAAATACATCTGTGCCTGACTAGCTGAGGGGATGATTCATCAAGGTTTAGGAAGCAGCCAGACTTCATGAGCAGGAAGACCTCTGTGGTGCACTAACCTTTGACAGCCTCAGAGTCACTCATTCTAAAAGAAGGAAGAAGGGATACCTTCCTTGCACTTTGTCTTGATATCCTTCTCCTTTAAATGTGAAACAACATCAGTATCATAACCCCAGGTGCAATTTGAGCTTAAAAGAATTTGGTTGACTGTGCTGAAACAGCATTCTGAACACATTAGCAGCAATAAATATATTTAACAGTATACAAGCCTTGAACTGCAACCAACAGTTGAATTTGTGTCTTAAATATACATTGCTGAGCTCTTTAATGACACATTCTTTCTTGTCAAGAGGTCCCACTCTCTTGTGAGCCTATGATGCATCAACTGAGGTCAAGGCCCAAGCTGTTTGTAATCTTTTCACTCTCATCGGAAAACAATGCTTAATAAATTCTCACAATAAATGAAAAATGAAATTTTACCCTCTATTTCTTACTAAAACAGGTGCACTGAAGGATGTCTGGGTAATTAACAGCATGTGATACCAGGTGTAACACAAATTAAATCAAGTTTGCATCTCTTTTAATTCAGCACAGAAAGAAGCCCTGATGCAGAAGTACAGGACTGTTAACAAAGTTTGGAGAAACAGTTCCTTTGCTGTTAAGTTCCAACTTTTTGTAAATCTGTTCTTTCAAAAGAAACGCAAAACTAAAATTGAAAGCAGAAAGGACTTTGTGGCTAATAAGATAATCTTGCAGACTAGTCAATCAAACATTCTCTGACAAGACACTGCATTGTGTCAAGAGTCAGACACTAGCTATATGAAAGAAGCCAGAATTACCTTTTGTTAGAGAAATTGAAAGACAGCAGGGAAAGACAGGCTTCTGCCTGGAGAGCATTCACCAATAGAATCTAAAATGCTAGAGAAGAGTGAGATAAACAGATTTCAAAATGTCCTAACTTTCTGCTCCTCAGGAAAAAAACTCTCAAAATATCCCAGCTCATGATGCTGTTCATACTCTGGAAACAACCTGTAATGAGGCAATGTTTGGCAATGAGAAGAATTCTGAAGAGCTACAGTAGATCACTTTGCAGAAGCTTGCAAATGTTGGTAGGATGTGCACAGGTTAGTTAAAGGACTTCTTTAACTCACAGGAATTCCTTTATTAAACCAACGGACACCATTGTAGCAGGTGATGAACTGACTACTAGTCAGAACATAAATGGGACAGTTATTAATTTTAAATTGGATATAAGTGCTGAAGTGAAATGATGTGCCAGAAATTATGTTTTTGGAATTCTAAATAAAAGAATTCAGTAGAAGTTGAATGAATGAAACCCAACATTGAGGCCTTGACTACTAAGACTGTAATGAAGGAACTATGTGAGGAAATATAAAAAATAGGAAATAAAATATTGTAATAGCATCCTATTGGCTAAAGAGATATATGGAAAACATTGATATGATTATAGTGGCACAGTCTTTGGAACAGAAAGGGACAAGACAATTGAGAGAGTTTGAGGACATTTTCAGGAGATAGGGAAGCTTCCACAAGAAAATAGGGGTCATCTGGATGAACCCATTCCACACTTCATTCTCTTAGCAAGGGTGAAAAGGTCTTGAAAAGCTCATATATTGAGAATTAAAGGAGGAATAAAAGAAAAGTCTAACTTCCTGGGAAGACCATCCTGGAAAGTACACCCCATCAGTTATCTGAGTGCTGATCAATTAATGAACATCACAGTTGTCACTTTTGTCTCTGAACCGTGCTGTCTTTGATAAATGAAAGAGTAAAGGACAACCTTCAGCCTTTTAAGCTGAGATGTCATAGGCTTTTTGAGCAGAAAAAAATTGATATATGCCTTGGCATCCAGTATTTTTGGAAATCAACCATCAGTGCTGTAAAGTCCTTATTAGGTGCAGAGAATTGGAGAAAGTCCTCTTAATTACCTCCATCTCCACAAGATACTACCATGATACTAGTTCCTTTTCAGCTGAGATGCAGGACAGAAGATATGAAGATGGAAGATTAAGTATTTATATCTACTTGTTCTTAGAGAAAAACTAATTAGCTATAGATATTTTGCTATCTATCTCTGCAGAATTTGATACACACAGACATGGATTCCATCTAAATGACCTCAGATGTGTGATGAGAAAATGTCTTTCTCATTGTGTTGAGTATGAGTCCCTATAATAGACACATTCATTGCCAGGATATATTCCTGCTTAGTCTCCGATCTCTTTTTTTCAACCTATAGGGTTCTAGTCTTGCTTGGCTACAGATAAAAGATTAAACTCTGTTTACGAAGTTTAACCTTCCTCCATAAGATGCTCTGACTTCCAGAACTATACAGTATTCTAGTGTGTGCTTCGATTGAGCTATGGATGTGAGCAGAATGAGTTAAGAGGAGAGGAAGAAGTATTGCTTCGTCCTACAGCTGGAACTATGTCTTTTCATTACCTTGGAAGGCCCCTTGTGGTAAGAAAAAATGGTATTAGTGATGGACTGATAATGTCTTTGGCCACATGGATGTGGGCAACACACAGAAACATGAACATTTGCATAACAACATGATCATAACTTTGAAAAAATGCTCTTTGCTGTTAAGACATACAAACCTAATGTTTCCCTACAAATAAGCAAAGAAACAATTTTTAATATATGTCTTTATAATCTTTTTTGGTAGTATTTGCATACAGACAAAGTTTTATGATTTACATGTAGTTAGGAGATATGGTATCTGCATGAAATCTGTATTTGTGATAAATTTAAGATGCACATCTCTGAACATTTCTTTCTGTGCATCAGCTGGTATATCTTCTTTGTTAATATTAGGGAGGTATGTCAGTTGTGTGATCAGAATTTGCTGAACTGAAGTTTATAGCAGACAATTAACAGCTGTTAAATAGGATTATTGCAGACTGTTATCTTCACATTGATTCAAATGCTAATTTAACTGAATTTACTGCTCATAAGGCCACCCTACTACCAGGTACACTGTGCTCATGATGAATGGCAAAATACATCTGAAAAGAATATAACTTATTTAAAATACATATCAGTAGATTTTTATGGACTGGTTTGCTCCTTGACACAGGTCAGAATTCAAGAGTGGCATGTTATGCGTGTGAGGTAGTGGTAGAGTCAGGCCTAGCCCAACAGAATTGTGAGAAAATGACATTTACTATTGTTTCTTTCACCGTGATTATAAATACGGTTTTGGTAATGAAGAGAAATCATGCTTTTCACCTTTTGGTTGTTTCATCTCTTGAAGAATGCCATTCATGCTGGGAGATAGGGTAGAATAGGAGTGATCTTTGAGTGATGTGCTATGTCTAAATGATGCACACCTGAAGAACTGTAGTTTAAAATTAAAAGTACCCCTTTTTCATGCAAAGGTAACTATCATTTCCTTCTCTCTGTTAAACTTTTCTTCCTCTTATACTTCAGACATGCTTCAGTCTTTCCAGATAGACTTTTCTAAGCTTTGCTGTTGGAAGGATGTTGTTATGGGAAGGCAATATTCTCTCTCCTGCCTTTACCACATATTTCCATTGTCAGCCTTTGGCCAGCAGCAGGACTCATACATATTGACCCAATCTGACAGGAAAATAATGCCTGAGAAATGCATTTCTGGTGAAATAGGTCCCTGCCTTAGATCTCAATGAATCCACAAGGCAGTCAAGAAGTACGTATAGTTGTTGGACACTGGGACTGGTGTTTTGGAAACAATCAGGCTTAGACTGGCCCCTCAGAACCAGCTGGAAATATATACCCTTAAGCTGTGATTTCTCATTAAACTTCTTCATCTTTACAGACAGAATACGTGGTCTCTTGGTACTCATGCTGATATCTTGGCAATTGTTCTTTGAATGCTTCTTCACAAAGGAGTACTGAGTATTTTAAAGGAATGTTTGCTACGTTTATGCAGAAATGTTATATATATAATAGTTCTTCTTAGTCTTACCTCTAATGTTTATGAAGGCAGCAAGTTACTTCTTTTAAAAGGTATTTCTCTTAGGTTTGACTTCTGCACTGTTGTCCCTGTTTGGTAAATTTCTACATTTACATGTTAGTTAATACTGTCAAATGTAGCATGAAGAGAATTTTAACTACTCTTTGATTAAGAAGAAGGAAAAAACATTGATTTGCACTTTCAGTTTTGTTGTTGTCTCAATGTGGGGAAAATTATCTTTCATATTTAAACAAGCAAACAAAAAAGTATGTATGAAATAATAAGCTTACTGCTACTGCAGTGAAAGACCATGTAATAAAGTAGAATATATTATATATTTTATACAGTTGAATTCTTCTTCTGATTAGCAACTTGTATGTATTAGGTGTTCTATAGTTAAAGTTTAGACTTGGTTTTCTAACTAAATGCTTGACAATAGTTATAATAAGTATATAAAATATTAAACCTAATTTTATTTTGAATAGTCTTGTATAGCCTAGAGACCCACAAAACTACAGCAATATTATTTCATGCAATACTTCTCAGATTCTTCCTAAGTTTTATTTAAGTGGGTTACGACAGGGGAAATTAAAAGCTTATCTCAATGCATAAAATACTAATAAAAATTGAATAAAGTATTACTGAAAGTGTCAGACATCTCTAGTTTAAATAAACATAGTCAGTCACGTCAGCATGACAGTTTCTTCACCACATAGGCAGCAATGCATTGTTCTTAGTTACATCCAGATTTGTAATGTAGAAAAAATAATGACTAAGGGATTAGAGCTGCTATTTAATGCTCAGAAAATCTTACTAGGATAAAGGGTTTAAGATCATCTTGTTTTCATATGGGTGGAGATTTATCGTGGTCTTGTGCCCAGTGTGTCTTATACTTGCATTACAAACAGTGTTCATCCATTTTCAGTGCAATGGTAAAGTAAAATATATAGTTTTGTGGGCTTTCAACAGTTAAGAACTGAAAGATAATAAGGGATGATAAAAGTATGGCTGTCTGATTATAACTGCTGTAAAAGGAACATATTCAATGTACAATTTTGCAGGAAAAAAATTTATTTTCTCACTTGCTCTGCTGAGTAACAAACAGTTACGTTAAATAAAAATTATTTTTAAGTAGTCTGTGATTTAGAGGACAAATAATCATATGTTTTAGGATTGTGCCACTTGTTAGGCCCAAGAGGTAGGCAAATTTTTATTAAACCAACAATTTTCTGATAAATTAAACGTGTTCTCTATTCACAAAGTATCCAAAAGCAGACTTTGATTTTGATTGTTTGTAATCAGTTGAAAAGCACTTTTTTCCCTCTGTTGATTGATTGCTAGGTATTTGCTTTATTTAGAAGCTACTTTTTATTTATAACAAATGAGCAGTTATGGTAAGGCTCACTTATTTTCTTCTGCTTGTGGAAACAGAAACTTTTTACACTAAAGAGGAGAAAAATTATTACTAATGACAGACAACCATATTCCTCTCCAAGTCCCCCTTTCACGTCCGAAATATGAAATGAAGAATATCTACTCTCTGATATGTTTTGAACAAAAACTCACTCACATCCGCGTCCTGCCAAAACAAACAAATTAAGGTTCAGGTACAGCTGAATAAAAAATGTTTGGGAACTGACCAGGAGACTTGTAGATAATTATTCCCTATATATAACTCAGTCTTGCTCTAACTCCACAGGGCTTATTAATGTTCCCACTGAAGTCACCTGAACTTTCATTTAAGAGAAATCCTAGAAAACAGAGCCTCCACGGGAGTGGCTTATAGCCTGTTCAAGTTTCTCTTGGAGATGATGGAAGCCCTGCAGAGACCTTTGGCAAACGCTGTGTGTAGAGAAGTAGCATATGGCACTTAACCCATCTTGACACAGGCAAGAATAGCTGCTTTGGAATACGGTTTATATTCTTACGCCTTTTTGAGTGAAATCTTGTCCACAGTTGTTGTTGGAGTTCAGTGCAAATTTCTAATGGAAACTTTGAGGGCCTAGAGCCTGCCTTCAGGTATTTGTGCATGGGTCCCATTGACTTAGTAGTGTTTGAAATTCTAGCCTTTCTTAATGTGCAAGTCAGACTTTATTACTGGGGTAGGCAGATAAGCTCTAGCAGCAAAGGCTTGTACAGAAAACACCATATGCTTTAGCACCATAAAAAGCTCTAAAAACTTTTTGAACCAATGGAGAAAACAATAAATACAGCTCCACAAAACTTCAGCTGCCTCTTCAATCTGTAAGCAAAGGCACGTTTCACTCAAACAAGTAATATAGATACAGTGCAAATAAGCTTATACTCAGTACTAGATCCCGTGATTGTTAAGAGCTATGTGATAAGCAGAACAGGTGGGGTGTGAGGAAGTCATCTTTTGATCTTAACACTAATCAGAACTGCAGCAATATGATTCTGTCAGCATTAACTGTAAGTGTTATTAGAAACATTACATTGTATGTGTTTGCATTAGGTGGTGTATGACACAGTACGTTGTGACAGTAACAACTGAAAATACTGTAAGAGTATAGAGGCAGGGTGGATGAACAATGATGGCAGTTGAGGGTATGAGGCAAAGGTACTAGAGGTCTGGATTCATGCTTATTCTTTGACCTGTGTAATTCAAACAAAAATTTTATGTTTAATGTGTAATTAACAGGAAGTATTAGTGTTTTCCTTTACTTGGAAACATCTATTTGAAACTTGTGAGAACAGTGGTTAAGGACAAAATTCCTACTCAGTTGACTTTATTGTCTAAAATCCCAATGATTTCAAGGTGGCCGAAATTTCAGTCTGCATATTACTGAAGTGTCCTGAAGAACACCTCAGACTGTTATAATAAATTAATAGTGGTGTTCATATGTCTTGTTGATGAAGGAAGGCCACAGACACCATCACTTTTATTTGTATTTATATGAAAAAAGTGCATATTCTATAGATGAGTAATTATTATGATTAATCAATTTATCTTTGTTCCTTATACAAATGGTTCTTTTTCTGTGCATGTGAGGGAGTGCAGAATTCAAAATAGAAGTAAAATTAAATGAAAAAGATCATGGTATGACTGCAATCATAGAAAAAGCACACTGTAGTTTATGAGCAAAGCACCTCTGTGCCAAGTTCGGAGCCATTTGTATTGATATTCATGAATAAAGTGGAATGGATATGGCAGTATAACAATCACGTAATATACACCTCCAGGCTCACGCTTATTTTAGAAACAGCCAATAAAAAAGAATGGAGTAGTAAAAAAGTATTTTTGCTTGGTTATAGAATTTTAGAATAAGAATATTTGTAAGTGAATTTGTCTGGTTTTATGGTGTGTAAGGATGTTGGGTAAGGTGAGAGATTTTGTTTAGGAAGAGTTTCCTCTTTACCAGAAAATATTCTAAAAAGCCAAATAACAGGTGTCTGTGACCAACATGTCCAGAAATTCTTATCAATATTCTTTATTTATTGTATCTATGGCTTTTGTTATACCAGGCACAGGTACATAGGCAGAAGTCTATGTGCATGTTCAATAACCACATATTGAATATACAGACTGTTGCATTGTGCATCAGTATATAGTAAAAAATGCGGTGTTCGTTCCCAGTGCTTTGGACACTGTGTTCAGGACTGTTGCAGGCTGAAACCATGTAGTGTCTATTGGTACTGCAATCACTCAAGTGATTTTGCTTGTAGCAATGGAAGATATAACCATAGAACATGAAGCTCTAAGCTTATCTTCCCCCAATTGTCTTTCAGAAGCTACTTAGTGTAAAGCAACAAGGATGTAAACCAATATAATTTTAAAAAATCGCTCACAGAGGTGTCTGAATGACCTCTGACCAACCCCTTTAACTGTTCTTTGAAAGATTAAGCAGAAACCAGGTTTGAATTTGAACTACCTATTATCATCTCATCGGCATTTAGTATCACTATGAGAGCACAGAGAAAAATAATAGAAAATCAAAAATTGAAAATAAAAAGAATGCACTGAAACAAGGGAAACATAATTTATAAGTAGCTTTGTGGATTTTTTCTCTCCTTTCTGGATCCATTTACACGCAATAAAGCAAATGGCATATGAAAGGATCAGCAGTGATTCATACGGTATTGTATCTAGCTGGTTTGAGAGTGCCGGATGATATATTTGCTATTTATGTATAGAGTTCTAGGAAGCTTCTAAAGTGGTTAAGAGACAAAGCATGATTTGCCTTTTCACTAATGACAATCAGTGTCTTATGTAGCAGCTTCAGAGCTCAGGCAAACGGACTAATCTTATTTATTCCTCTCAGAATCTTAATATTAGGTTGTCTGGAAAGTATAAATTATTCTTATGAAGTAAGACCCTGGAAACATAAACTGAAATAAGTATTAAATAACCTTTTTAATTTTGGAAATAGGCAAAAAATGAAAGTCTGGAGAGGCTCGTTGTTCAGATGACAGCACCAAAGGACTGAACAAAAATCCGAGCTCCAAATTACTTCAAACTTTACAAAAATCTGGATCCAGATTTTATGATTTGAATGACTCTTCAGCAAGCCACATAGTTGCTCAAATACACAAGACCAGTCTAGAAATTTATGTATGTTTTTAAAAAAAGAAAGAAAAAATCTGCACACTAAACAACCCAAAACATTTATATTGCTTCAGTGAAGCAGAAGTATTTGGTTATGATGTCTGAAAATTTATAAAATTTGAACTTTCAGTGTTTGCATATGAATTTAAAATTTTCTGGTTTTCAGTGTATCAAACGGTACTACAGGTGGTAACTTTTTCCTATTTTGTCCAACTTGCATCTTGGTTACATTTTGAAAGCTAATTCACTGCTTTCAGAGAAAGAGTGACAGGCAGACAAATTATAGGCTTATTTTTCAAAGATTAAGTGCTTTTGAAAAATTGCACAATGAGATAAAAAGATAAGTTTTAATCTTTGGTACATTCAATGAAACCTTTTGGTCAGATCTAGTCAGATAATTAATCTTTGTTAGCTGTTGCTTTTAAGCACTAGAAATAAAGAAGCTTGTCCTTGTGTCTTGGGATAAAATTACCCTCAGGTTTTTTTGTATGTCACACTTGTTCTGGTAGGTGAAATAGCTTCTTTCTGTGCTTTCACATGCTTGTATTTCAGTTGTCTCAGAGGGATTTATGAGATGCAGAATGTGTGATAGGTAGTTGGCTAGTAAAAAATAAGAAAGAAAAGGCCTAAAGCTTGCTTTAAATCTTGAAAACGTAGAGATTTCTCTGTCTCAAAATATTCCATGCCAAAGCATCAATACTTACTTTGCAAGTAATACTGTGCTACAGACCTCTTTTGAAATTAAAGAAGTTATCTGAGGAAGACCAATGTACTCATTGAAAAAAAAATTAGTAACTGAAACCTCAAAATTGCTTAAGATTTGGGCTCAAATTGAAAAATAGATTTAGCAAATGATGGAATGTCCTCTCTTCTAAATAAAATATTTTATTTTGGAAAAATGGAAAGCATTACAACTTTTGTGAAAGACATCACAAATCTTTTTGTAGTGGAACCAACATAAATTTCCCCCAGCATGACAACTGTGGTAGGGGAAAAAAGGGAACAGGGACTTTTATTAGCTTAACCATCATCCGAAGTTCCTCCCAAGAATAAAAAAAACCCACAGTGGTGTAGTCAACCTGAAATTGTTTTTCTTATAAAAGCCTGCAAGTTTCCTTGCTATTTCAGGGTGAGCCGATTTTTCTGTTTGTATGTGTGAAAGATGGGGATTCACCCCTGAAACTGAAAACTCATGGTTGTAAAGTTCTCTCCTTTGTGTGCCCTTGCCCTTTATTAGGCCGCTTGTTTGTCTGTCTGTGGGTCACAGGTGAGTTCCTCAAGAGCACGTGAAACCTTTCAATGATGTTTTTTCCTTTGAGAAATTAATTATCCTCAAAGCATCTTGGGATGTTGCCTTGTTCTGCCAAAATGGGAAAACACGGAACATAATCTGACAACTAATTTCCACAGCAAATTATGTGCCTGCTGATCTGCATTACGTATTGGAAGGAGACTGAATGAGATTCTGCCCTTTAGGTGGATCCAACTTGCCTTTAATTTGTTGCGTTTTTTTCTTTTGGTGCAGTGTAATGACAGACCTTGCCTAAAATGATGAAATGCTGGTCCCTGGCCAAAAATTTAAAGTGACATATGTGTATTTTCCGCTAGGGAAGTTGATATTACCTCATTAGCATCTTTCACAGCTGAAATAACACAGTAAGCCAATGTGAATCAAATGTTCCCAGGGGGTTAATTTCCTCCCACTGATTGGAGGGTGATGAAAACAAAGAATAAGAGGTCAGCCTGCATCTAATTTCAAGAAGTGCCCTATTGATAAGGAAAATGTCTGAGATCAAAAAACCATCATCCAAGTGTAATCCATACTGACCTGGTTGGTGGCAAACAGTGAAATCAACCATTATAATAATATTACCATTCATTATTATAATACATCTGATAATTTTCCTATATGGCCTTTTTTGCACTTTTAACAATATCCATATTTGTATTATTACACTTTTATTGATAATTGAGTTCATGAACATCTTCGTAGTTATTTTACAGCTGAACTGACAATCTCTACCATCACCAGAGTCACAACTGGTGGGTTACCTGGCTGATAAACACAGAGAGTGTCTTCACATTTCAGGTTCCCCAATAGATTTCTTCCTGCTAAAGCCCAGACCTTCTCTACCATGCTGCATTTTTGGTATAATTCCTCAGCTGCTCAAATGCCTCTGAAATCGGGGGGGGGGAATAAAAAGAGAAATTAAATACTAGAATTCAGCACAACAGATGCACAAATGAATGTTGAGATGAATATAGCGTGGGCTCAGAAGTTAACTGTCATCACTCCCCATTGCATTTTTGTCTGTTCTATGTGCTGTGCACCTGTGGCTTGCAGACAATGGATTTGATTACACTATAGAAAACTGGTAGTCAAGTGAAAGCTGCTGCTGCCTGTCATTGTGTATTCTCTTCTGTGAGCTCTTTGCATGCTTTTTTCCTGTTTTTCTTTCTTTTTATTTTCACATTACCTCTGTGTGGTCTTTTAATTATTATATTAGTACCCTTTGCTGCTGCTTTTGAGATACTATAAATGTAGCAAAGGAATAAAACATGGTTAAGTGAAGCCATTGTAGATTGTAGACAAAAGAAAATGGATATTCAGCAATCTTTGAAGTACACTGAAATAGGACCAGTGTTGTAGTGACTTGAGACCAGTAGGTAGTAGAAATTAATTAACTGCAGACTATCCCCTCCCCCCAGATCCTATCATCAAAATTAAGTGAACACCTGCACTAAATAAAATTGAACTGAACCAGCATGAATATTAAATTCTGAGCTTGATTTACTACTATGTTATTCCAGTTTTATGCTGGCATAAATTCCTTTTAAAGCAATAGAGTTACAAGGTTATGAATTGGGAGTAATGTGATTGTGAATCAAGTTGTTCAGGTTCTTTCCTCTGATGTCAGGTCTTGTTTTGCTTTGGAGTATCGATACAAGTGCCTCTTTATGTCCTTTCTGATAGAACATAGTGCTAGAGATGCACTGAGGACTGTATGATTTGTGAAAAATACGTTTTTGTGGAATTTTCCATTGCTTTGTTTCACAAGATTTCATAATGCTTTGTTTCACAAGATTTTTCAGTTTTGTGGTGGCTTGTCGTGTCTAGGAGAAGCGCAATTTCTCTAACAGCTTATTACGAGTGGACTTGCTCAATGCCCTTGTATCAGAAAACACCTTATATGTGACATTTCCTGTGGAAGGGCTGGCCTGGTCCTTGTTGAGCACTGTCCTTATGCAACCGTTTGTGTAAACCTCTTTTGTGGACCATGCTACCAGAATGCAAAGGAACTTGCATAGACTTCAGTACAAAATTAAAACCATAGAGCATGGATAGTATATGGAGACCTATACTTGTAGCTCCCATGTTTTTATTACATTGTCTTCACAGATCCACCTGGTGCAAGTTTGCTCAGTATCAAATCTGTGTGCCAAATGGACAGCACAATCAATCAGAGTGCTAGATGCTGACTAGTGGAAGCACTGAAGTATAAACACGTGCCAGATAGTTCTACTTTGTAGGCCTAGAGCAAAATAGTTGCCTCTTGCTTGGCAAAGTTTCTTACTCAGCTTGACTAGGCCCAGTTTGCCTGAGAACCCAGGATGCTCACTGGGAGAGAAAAGCCCATCTTGGACTCATCTGGTTTGAGTTTCTAGAGGAAGTTTGGGCTAATTATTTTATAAGAACTATTCTATCCTTCCTAATGATGAACTGTGTAATTTTCCAAGTTGTCATATCCAGCCTAGCCACTTGATCTGTGGTACACATCCTGTTTTCCTATATTTTCTTCTCTATGAAAGAGCTAGGTGTTTTTAAGAAGACAAGTGGTTAAAAAAATAGGGCTGTGTGATAGATGCAAGCAGATATAGAAAAAGGCATGCAGCTGCAAGTAAAAATGCTACAAGATAAATAAGCTGAGACCCTAACCTCAGTTCCCTGTCTCTTATGGCTCAATCTAAGACCTTTTAAAGACTTCCATGGACTTTAGTAGGCATTGTATTAAGCCCATAATCTTTTATTTTAAATGTGTATTGACCCAGATGCTTGTGTAGTTTTTCAGAAAATCTGTGTGATTTTTTTTTCTCCTTCCAGGTGCTGGGTAAATCATTTTGTCTTCTCAGGTCTATCAAGGCTACCTTATCCTCTCATTGAGCCATACATTGGCAGTGTCTCTATTTACTATGAGTTTCTTGCTATCCTGGGCAATTTATAACAAGATAATACTTTCTTAGTTCTGGGAAAGTATTTGCAATACATAGTCATCCTGAAAGAAAACCTCACTTCCTTTTATAGTTTACTTTTCTGCTACAGTTTGCATTGCAATTTTTTTTTTTCTGGAAAATTTTCATATATTATACTTTTTAGATTATTGAGCTAACTGCTCTGTTATTAATTCAAAAGTTCTCCAGCAAATTCTTGCTGTACTAGTCTAGGGAAAATCTTATTAAACCATCCTCTCAGTACCATTGAGCTTTCTATTGATATTTCAGATGATAACAGGCAGAATGTTGCAATAATCAGTGTCATGTCTCAGTAATCTTCTATTCATCATTCCTCTTTTTCACACATACTACTGACATTGTGTTCAGGTCTTCTGTCAGTGTCTGGTTTTGTATGAGACACAATACATTTGTAGGGTAAAAGATAACTTTCCCATAGATGTTATCCTTCTCCCTACATACCCAAATGTGTGTCCCTTGTTTCAAAGGCCTTGGAGTTCTTACTTTGAAATACAGAGGGTGTCTTAGTAATGTATAGGAATAAGGGATTGCAGTTTTTAATGTGGAAAATGCAGTGTGAGATTGGCAAAAGTAAACTGAAGGTTCAAACTGAAAGTGGAAATGGCATCAGCCGAATAGAAAGTGTCAGAAAGTAAAAAAAAAAAATTATTTGACATTTTGTTTTGAAATTTTGAAACAAATTAAGATTTTGCTTGAAACAGATTTTGTTTCAAAACTGGGCTTCAAAAATTCTAAATGTGTGACAATAAAATGTTACTTGATATTTATTTTATTTCAGTGTGCACAGACACACACAGAGAAATTTAAGGTATTCCAAAACTTTTAATCATTCTTCAGTCTCACTCTTGAGCTTTTCAGACACTTTCTCTTATAGGAGTGTTCAGTAGGTGGCCCAGGTAGATCACCTTTAGCTACTCCTGTTATTGATTATTTAAGCTGTATAAAAAGGGATTAAGGAGTACAAGTATTGCATCCAGATTTGTGCACAGCAGCAAGCAGAGGCATGGCAGAGTTACTGACCATGTTGTTAAGCCAGAAGATTGTTTATTTTCTAAATACCAAGATGTCACCAAAGTGATAAATGTGAGCAGCAAGCAATATTAAGACAATCTGTCCCCTAATGGACTAGTTTAATGGGGTACATAAACAACTGAAAAAAAATCTAAGCAGTGATATGTAGTGCCCATTCATAAGCTCTTACTAGTGAGTTAGTCAGAGATCTTGGGAGCTGTAGAGACCGCACATTTTCAAAGAAAGTTTTTTTTTTGTTCTGGGTGTCCACCAGTTCTTTATTCTGTTTGCTTTCTATATTTTCTCTGTATTTGAGGCTGGTAGCTCTTCCATTTACTTCAGCACTTGCTTCTCATCCTCCAGCTATTATGGTTCTTGCTTTAGTCCTCTTTAAGGAGTCTTAAGTTAGGCAGTGGCAGCTGTCCAGCTCATTGTTGGGGATGTTTTGGGCTCAGTGATAGATTGCTTATATTCACTGTTGTCTATACGGCTGGGGGATTTTTGTCAGGTAGTTAGGCCTCCATCTTCCAGTTTCTTTAACTCATAGGGCTATCCTAGGGAGGAGCAAAGAGAAGAGGATCTCCACATCCAAGCTGGGAACTATAGCAGAAGAGTGTGTTCATGTGTGCCCAGATCACTCATTAAATTTCCACATTCATGGCAGTGTAGGATGATTCTGAGTTTGTGCCCAGAGATTTTGTTTGTCTGTGAGAAATGGGTTTGAAAGTAGTATTGGATAGTGTGGTTTTATAACTTTAATAGCCAAGCAAAGGATACAGAGTATAACGGTCACATAATCAAACTTCTGTTCTTGCCAAAAATCAGTGTTTGTCTGAGTGCAGAATAGTAGAAAGTAGTTATAGAGTTCCTTTATGCATTAACAGAAATATAATTGGGGTCATCTGTGTTTCACCTAGTTAATAATTATCTAAAAGTGAATTTGAAATTACCTAATTCTTTACCAAATACTTTTCACATAGGCAGTTCTGTGCACTGGCCGGCAGTGGAAGTTCATCCTGGTTCTGGTACTCATCAGCTAGCTGCTGACAGGGACTGCAGCAATCTGCCAAGAAGATGGGCATTTGTGTTGGAAATGTTACCCAAAATCAAGACATGATCAGGCTTAGAGTAGTGGCTGAAAGTTGTAAAGGTGCCAACAGGGGGGATTTTAATTGAGAAGTTGTGGTGGAGCAGCTTTTGTTGCTACTCTTCGTATGCTCTTTCTTGTCCATAAATAAAGGGCCTTACTCCTTGGAGTGGTCAGTCCTGAACATTTTCTCAGCACCAGTTTACACATAAACTTTTTGTTTCCTCTTAAAAAGAAGTAGTGAACATAATGGGAACGTCATCGTTGTACAGCAGGTATTTAGCATTTTAATTTCAACAATACTGGTTTAATGAAAATTAGCTCACGCTGCTGGGAACTTTTTAGGCTTCCCTCCTTATTGACTCCAAATGGATTTTAACTTGCTAGTCTCAAAACAGACACTAATACAGACTGTCAGTTTCTAGTTAAAAGGAAATTGTTATCAGCCCCCCTGATAATTGCTGCCTGACAACTAAACCTCTTCCTCAAAGAGGTTAGATATACATAACTAAGCAGAAAATACCCCAATGATATGTCACAATGGTTTACAAAAATAGTAGAGAGGGAAAGGCATAACCTACAATACATTGAAAATTATTTCTCTCTATTAATTTAGATATTATGAATTTCAACCAATTTTCTGAAGCTTAAATTCACCTTACAGATTAAAAATGCTCCAGCCTGCTACTGCCAGTTAAGTGAAGGGGAGCTCCCATTCACTTCCATTTTAGAAGGACTGGGTTGCAGTTTAGTGGCAGTCCACTCTACAGGTGATTCTTGCCTGGGAGAGCAGTACAGGACTTCCTTATGCCATTTAAGTTCACCACGTGGGCTATGCCAGGCGTTAGAGGCTGAGCAGATGAGCTGGAATGCTCTTTGCCTGCTGGCTGCTGCGCATCTGATGCCAGCCAAGAGAGAAGGCTTGTAATGCAGGCTGCATGGGAGCAAACCAGCCTCTGGAGCAAGAGCTGATGATGCAGCTGGTGTGATGCTGACCCAGTACTCATTAAGAATAGTCTGGGACAGTTGCAGGTAAAATGCAACTCTTACTTGGTGGTACTTTCATACTGTCCATCTCTCTTGGTGTTGCTTTTAGGTCAAATTTAAGAATCCCAGCTTCTCAAGCTATAAGTGGGTAAAATAGGCTTCCCCTTACTGGAGGATGTACTGAAGGTGAATTACTTCTTTGTGGCTTCTTTTTCAAAACTAAAGATGACATTTAAATTCACTTGTAGTCTAACCTTGGTGACAGTATACTAAAATTGGATTTGGTTGTGTGGCTTACAGTAGATTCTCAGAAGTATGGAACTGTAGGACATGGTCACTGTGAAACGTATGTACATATGGACAAATCTTACACATGGTCTTGCACAAGCATCTTAGATTTACAGGTTTTACATGATTTTTAAAAAGATAGTGGCAAGTATGTTTTATTAGGTATATATATAAGCATGAGGCTTTCCTATGTTGTATATTAAATACCAAAACTCAAGTCTCCATGAATCATCTGTAGCTACTGTAGAAAGAGACACATCACTCTTGATAAAAAGACCATGTTTTTCAAGCAGTTTTTACATATTTTATATTTATTTAAACAGACTAACAGCTTCCAGAAACCCATAGCAATTTGGAGGCAAAGGCAAAGATTTCCTGATCTGCAGTAGGTCTGTAGTTCAGCTGTGGCAGTGAAGACTTACAGCCATGTTTATCCTCTGCTCAAAGAATGAATAGGTAGTTTAGAGATTCCATGAATATGAGAAATGTCCTGATTTGACCTTAAGTCTGTCCCCTTCCCATTGCTGTAGCTGAATAGAAAAAATAGGAAAGCCCCGTTGCTATAGTGTTTCCACCAAAATACTAGAAAGGTTGAAATTTGTCTCTAGAATACCAGACACAGTCACTTTTACAAACCCAAATGATGGTTTCGTGGAGTTTCATCCATTCAGATGATAACTGATAACCCACAGTCACAGTCCAGCTGGCAGCACAAAGCAGACCAAATACCAGGACACTTCTGACAGGGGAAAGGAAAAAACTCTGGAGGAAACATCTCTGTTAAACATGTTCTTCAGAGAGACTGCTGCATATTCTTGATACATTATTTAAATCTGTCCTTGACAATGAAAGCAAGCAAAAGTTAGAAAGCAGTGATTTCTTGACACTTGAAGGGCTTTTAAATGTATTTTTAAAATTTTACCAGAATTAAATCTCATAGATGATCAATGACATGCAGCTATAAGAAAGTATATTGGAAGACACTAAAGAGAATGTTTAGTCCAAACAGAAACATTGGGTTATTTGTAAAATCTGTAACACGATCTTCTACTTTTATAGATAAAATATTTTTAAATAGTTGAAGTCTGGCACAAATCTTTCCCCTAAATTGTCAGATTACAATATTCTAGTTATGGAAAGCTGTCAGTAGTGTATGGAAGGATTATGTGTTCCAGTGAGCGATTAGACTTACACCATTAAGCATTTGGTGTAATTGGAATAGAACATAGACACAGGATAAATGTCTTCTGCTCTGAAAATAAGTATCTTAGCTTCTCATTAATGTTTATTGAAACTGATACTTCTAATGACAAAATGACTGAATGGATTTTTTAAAAACATTTGAAACTTTTTTCCATAGATGCGGAAGAGAAACTTCACCATGCAGGCATGGTCTACTGTACCAAAGTCAGTTTGAGTATAAATATTATTCAGCCCTTTAATAAATGGGTGCACGATGGAGACACCCATTTGGCTGTAACTAATTACAGCGATACAGTTGGTACTTGCATTTCAATCACAAAATGCCCTCACAGAAGTAGAACCATGAACTGTAGGGAGTTTGCAGAAGTAAGCAAAGGAGCGGTGCTCAGTTAGAGAATTTAGAAATACAGTGACTCACTGACAGTTGCTGGCTACCTTCTGTGACAAAAAAGCCAAAGAAATAATTCTGAAGCCTTAACCATGCTAATATGAAAACAGAAAGAATTATCCCTGACTGTCTGTCACACTCGCTAGGCAACTGTGCAGAGAGTCTGGGCTGAGTTCTTCATACGTCAGACAAAGGAAAAAACTTTAGTGATATTTTTGAGTTAGTTCTAATTTTCCATCCACCCTAAGTCTGAGGAATCTTTGATGTCAACATGCGTTGCTGACAAGAATGAAAACACACAGGAAAGCACGTCTCATGGGGTAAGCCTCTTAGTGATGTTGAGGTAAAGTCACAAACCCTGAAAATCCCACAAACAAAGCAACAAACCAAGCCAGGACCCCATTTAGTCCTTTTAGTCCCAACTTGTTGTTTTCTTAGCTGTCAGGAAACTGTCTGCTTTGAGAAGTACGCAGTCTCACTGAGATGGTGTATGCAATTAATGTTTCAGTTCTGTTCTATTTTAAATGCATTCCAGGCTGTCCAAAGTATTTCATTTACCTGGATTGCAGTAGGGTGCTTTTTCACTATTCAGTAACCTTTTAAAATCAAATGTTGTTTTGTAGAAAAACAAACTAACAAACAAACAAACAAACTAAAAAAACCAAATAAAAAAAGAAACCAAGAAACCACAACCCAAAACTCAAAAGCTTTTTAGATATTTCAAATCTAATACTTTGACATCTTCTGAAACTGTTTCAGTTTCTTTGCTCAAAAATTGACTACAATGGATTTGAGATCATCATAGTCAGACTAGCAGGACTAGAGACATGGCTAAAGTTAGGCATGCATACTGCATGGGACAAAACTGAAGCACACACCTCCTGCTTCCCTTAGCTGTCTATTCGTGTTCCAGGCAGAATGTCCACTGAAGTGAAACAGAGAAATGTCACATAAGTTAAGGCAGCAGGTTGCAATCTGCAGAAGGCAGTGCCTTGGTTTGACATAGCTGGAAAAAATGTTGCTCTCAACCTTGGAAATGTTGGTTTTTACCTGACTAATGCATCAGCAAGATTGAAAGATGGACCTCTGTCATGGTTGAATCCCAGCTGGCAACTAAGCACCACACAGCTGCTCACTCATTCCCCCTGATGGGAATGGGGGGAGAATCGGAAGAGTAAAAGTGAGAAAACTCGTGGGTTGAGATAAAGACAGTTTAATAAGTAAAGCAAAAGCCATGCCCACAAGCAAAACAAAACAAGGAATTCATTCACCCCTTCCCATGGGCAGGCAGGTGTTCAGCCATCCCCAGGAAAGCAGGGCTCCATCACGTGTAATGGTTACTTGGGAAGACAAACGCCATCACTCCAAACATCTCCCCCTTCTTTTTCCTCCAGCTTTAGATGTTGAGCATGAGGTTATATGGTGTGGGACATCCCTTTGGTCAGCTGGAGTTAGCTGTCTGACTGTGTCCCCTCCCACCCCTCATGTACTCCCAGCCCACTCGTGGGTGGGGTGGGGAACAGAAAAGGCCTTGACTCTGTGTAAGCACTGCTCAGCAATAATTAAAACATCCCTGTATTGTCAACACTGTTTCCAGCATAAATCCAAAAAGCCCCATAGCAGCTACTATTGAGAAAATTAAGTCTATCCCAGCCCAAACCAGCACAGCCTCCGTTAACAAAAATTCTTTCTAATTTTTATTAAAAAAACTGTAAACAAGTGTATGTGAACAATATGAGACTATCAGAGGCAAATTAAATAGGGAGAGAAAGGTTCACTTTCTACCACTTTGAAAATCTAAGTGGCTGACTTGAGGCAGTTTGCTAATCAGTCCCAGTAGAGGTGAAAGATATCCTGTCTTGCTTTAGACCTCTAAGTTATCAGACTCAGACTCCCTGTATTGTCAGTGGAGAGAGACAGGCTTCTGACATAGTTCTTCTGTTCTTCTATTAGTAAAATAGTATTGATAGTTTTTTTCCTCCCATCCTTTGCTAATTATAATGGTAAGCTTTATGATAAATCTTGCTTCCTTGCCGTATGGATCCTTAATGTTTGCTATGAATTTGAGATGATGCCGTAATACCAGCAATGAAAATGGTTATTAGCTGGTACAGTTTTTACTGTATTTATATAGTTCTGTAGTGTCAGCTAAGATCAGACCATAAATGTCTCTCAAGATTTAGTTCTTAACACATCTTTAGCTAGGGATGTTGGTCATAATCAGTTCTGTACTTAGCTGTGTTTACATACCATTATCTGCAGAGACCACAGCAAGAAGAAAACAGCACAGTTTTTCTTGCTTAGGACACTAGCAAGAGCTGAATCTTGGTATTCACATGTTAACCTTTCTTTCTTTTTCTCCTTACTCAGTTACAGGTTATTAGGTAGTTTAAGATCATATGGAGCCTTTGAAGAATGGCTTTTAACCTGACTATTAAGTTAGAATCTAATTTTGTCTAAAATTGCATTTCACAATGTCATAGTATTCCTGAGGGATTCATGTTTTGTTGAAACATTTTACATTAACACCTATGTTTTTCATAATTGTGCCACACTACTATATGCACTTCTGGTGAAAGATCATAATTATATGGACAAATTCTCAGTTAAAATAATTTTAGTTCAAAGCAGTGTGAACTATACTCAATGTCATCTATATAAGATGGTTACCCAGGAGGTGCTTATACCCCTTACCCGTATAACTGCTATTCAGTGTCATCTATAGTTTTCTAATATCCTGTAATATTAGATATTGTGGTAGAATAGAATTTAATTAATATATTCCTCTACTAATGCAAGGAAAAAACAGAATCTAATATTGTTGGAAGAAGGGGCATTAGGGTTATATGCTCATATCAAAAGTAGAAATGTCTTTAAAAGATTCCAGTCAGACTCTTGGTATTCTCATAAAAACTTCTGCTTTCAGACCTTATGTAGACTCTATGGACAGAGTCCTGCACTTCATTGTTATTCAGGATCAGAAAGTTTTCTAAAGTCTAAATATGATGTGCAACGGGAACTGGTAACTTTTTGTAATAGTCCCAGTGGACATGGGAACAGTATTAGCTTCAAGCATGTAATGGGTTCTAATTATGTTTGAAGACTACTATCACCTCTTGCTTTAATCTTCTCTAGACTAAGTTATACTGTTCTTTCAGTCTCTCTCTGAGACTCATTTTCTAAATCTCTGGTCATCTTTTTAAAGTGTTTCTTTTGTTCCATGTCTTCCTGCAGAAATATGGCAAAATCCACTATGACTTTTACAGAAGAGAACTTAAAAGAAGTCTTGCCATTGCTACCTATCAGCAGGATCAGTAGTATCATGCAAGAGATCAGCAAGATTTTAAAGTATATAATTAGAAATTTCTAGCAATGCATGCTTAACGTTCATGAAACAGACTTCGGAGAATGAATCATGCACATGATGTTAAGGATTTGTCTAAGAATTTACACGACTAGGGTAAAATGCTTCATCTGCTCTGTAATATGAAGTACCCTCTGAAAATGCACTTTGTGTTCAAAAGAAACTATTTTCCCTGAAAAAGTAGCCCATTTTTAAGCACAAGGCTATCTTCTCTGAGTTTTTTTTTTATATCAAATGCAAAGTATTTAACTTTTGTGTGTGTTTCAAATGTGAAAGTAGCATTTTATTCCTATTTCAACTGAGATACAATTTGAAGGTGCAAAGTTTCATGATGCAAAATATGTAAAACTATTTGGCCAAATATGTAAAACTATTTCTGAGACTTTCTGTGATCTACACACTGTGAATTTTACATTACTTGGTTGCTGTCACTCACTGTTTGTTTGCCCTGTGGAAAATGAGTTTGTGGTCTCAGTTCAATTCCCAGTAGGCAGATCTGTACTTCTGAAAATGTTACTCCAACTGCTGAGATCTCTGTTAGTAGATGGTCCACGTAAACTGAACTAGTCTGTGGCTCCTGGGAGCGGTACTTCCTGATAAGTGTAGATATGGATCAGCAGGGGACAGGCTAAAGAAGTAACTGTTCTTTGGATAAACAGTCTCTCTTCACAAGGACCTGTAATTTGGGAGTGTTCAAATACAGGAGATTGGTACCAATACAGCAACACCATCAGTCAGACAACTGACTGGAGTCTTACAGAAATTCTTAAGTTCTTTGTGAGGTTGAAATTGTATTGGAAGAAGGGGATCCATTAATATACATATGCTTGTGAAGACTGCTTTTGAGGAATCATTGTGTGAACATCTCTGAACAGAAATTGAACGTATCGTGGTAGCAGCTGATCATGACCATTGAACCTCATGAAGCAAGACACCATACACAATGTAGCAAGGAAGAGTCTCATCTCAAAATGCAGTCTAAGCACCTTGAAGGCTGAAAGGGGAAATGATTTAGAGCATAATAAAAGGCTAAATCCACACAGGAACCTGTATGCTCTTTTGCATGAAACCCTCACTTCAAGTAAGGAGTAGTAGTAGGATTCATACATGCAAGAAGAGACCCAATATAAAATTTCCAGGAATGTTAAGAGGAGCAGTGCTGTACTGCTTGACAATAGAACAAGGCTTAAGTCTAGGCAAGGCAGAAGTGGCTATCTCTTCTTAGGTCTCAAACATGATCTTTTTCTAGAGTTAGGTGGATAAAGTCAGCACGCTTTCATTAAAAAACAAACACCACATACCAAGAAGGAAGTTTCTTACTCCATTTTAGAAAACTGTCCGTTGGTGTGAGTATTCACCTGGAAAGGAATATTAGGCCAGGGACTTGAATCCCAGTCTTGTCTAGTAGGGGGGAGTGCCTTAGTAGGGGTGCCTAGTAGGGGTGGTGTGCTTCAAAGAAACCCACACAAAAGCTAATTACCTGGTGGTTTGGCATTTTTTTGCAGGTTAGCCTTCAGAAAATACAGGTGTTGCAGTTGCCTGCTACTCTCTTGGAGCTATGGTCTCTGTAAAAGGCAGCCTGCATGGCATCAGTTGGGAAGCAGCTGATTAATCACAATGTAACCAGACTCCTATATGCCAGCTTGCTTTTTAAATGTTTGGCTATAGGAGATATTCTAGGGGAGAACGACTGGACAATGTCCTTTGTTGCAATGTGGACACTTCTTGGGCAGTGCTTGGCCTGCTGGGAGATACGTAGCCAGCGGGGCATTAGTCTTAAAGGCATCTGAAATAGTCTGTGCCAGCTTGCATTATTAGGAGGTGGGATAAAATTGTCTAAATGAGTTCTGAGGCACTTCAGATGTAGACCCTGAAAACTCTGTGAGTTCACTGCTTAGTGAATATGACACTGCTGTTGGGGGAGGGGTTATATTTTTGCATTGGTATGAAATTGTCCATCTCCCAAGAAGTTTTAGTAAGGTATGTGGGCTATTTTTCACTAGTCATTCAATAGGTTTTATTTATGTTCCCAATAACTAAAAGGCGACATTGTTTCTTCTACACTAAATCACTTCTGAACCCACGACAGTAATTTTCTAGTTTTGAAACAGTATGGCTAAGAACCGGTCATTGCTCACATACCGCCTAATCTTTTCCCAGTTGGCAGGAAGACCTGTTCTTTATTCCTTTTGAACCTTTTCTAATTCTGCAGGCTTTCACTTAATTTCAAAATGTGTAGATGTCTTTAAAATATTGCAGACTCATGTTCATCTAATCCCAGGACAAACAAGTTTGAAAAATTCATCTGCCTGCACTAATAGAATATAACCCCAAGAATAAAAATGTTACTCCACTTAGAAAATAGAATGGGCATTCAACATCTCTAAACTACTTTAGCTATTCAGTAAAAAACAACCTGTGCAATCTTGTAAGCTGTATGAAAATGAGAAATGCTGAATCAAGAAGCAATCTGTGTTCACACATCATGTTGTTCTTAATCACTTTAGTCTCAAATACGCATTGATGGGTTTTGTACTTAAAGCTGCTACTGTTTATTTTTCAATTTCTTCATTAATGCCAGATTCATACGGCATTAGGCAATAATTTGCTGAGGTACTGGCATATATTTTATTGCAAAAATGTAATCATGCTTGTCAATTATAAAACTGATTGCATTATATGTCCAAGTTGCGTTTGCTTCATATAATTTAAAAGAAAAAGAGGGTCTTTAAATCTTCCTGCAGCAGAATAACTTAAAAAAATGTTTAAATTATTCATTAGTCACACTAACATTAATAGCATCCAATGATTGACAAAACTATGTCCTGTAACAATGTGCAATTGTTTGTTACTAAAAAGGATGCAATTCTGAGACATCCGTCATCTGATAAACAAAACTTTATTTGTGTGTCTTGAATCCATGTTTGCAAGTTTCTGCTCTGTTCATTGAAATTCTTGGAATGTGATAAAAAGATTTTACTCTGTATGCTGGGAGTGATGCAGCCACTCCAAAGTGAGTATCATTGCCTGGGTTATCCCAAATGACTAATGTGCCTGGTACATCATTGTACATTATGCTTTGTTAGACAAAAAATCCAGTTTATAAAATGTTTTAGGATACTTTCAGTTAATTTATTTGAGAAGAAGATTTATCCATTGATCTTGTACTTTTATGGGTCTTACTGTACGAGGCTTACAGAGGTGAACATTGAAAATTTGAGCTTTGTAATGTGAATTCTCAGGCATAGCACGAGCATTCTCCGTGAAAAACTGGGAATTTTTACTTCATGAGACTGAATCTCCTGGAAGGCGTTATCAGGGTTACCTACAAGACATCAGAGTTCTGAGCTCAGGTTTGAATGTTTGTAGCAGGCCTCAGACTATGGCCTTTTTGTTTAGGTAGTGAGTAGGAGAGAGGAAAGGGACAAGTACAGCTAATGGGGGCACTAGAATTGGAAGGGGAGAAGAAAATACTACTGGGGGAATCCAGCAGTAGAAATAGCCCCAGTTTAAATTTGCTGTCCTTATGCAGCATATTAGTGGGTAAAGTGCAGAAGAACCTACATATACGTGTATTTCATGTTTTGAATACATTGTTATGGTTTTTTCACCAAAGGGAGAAGCAGGTTGGCAGGGAGTGAGAGAGAGTGGCTGACCTGCCAAGCAAAGAGCAGGGCAGAGTAACTCAGCTAGGAGGGGCCAGGATGAGTGAGAAATCCCATGCTCTGAAACTGCAAAGAAAGTCTGCATCGCAGGTGAGCTGCATGCCTGAACTCACAAAGTCCAACACAGAGGCAAGGCTCACAATGCAGAACAGACAGGTAATATATGTTGGATATGTCCTAAACCTTGTATGGCTCTAAATAGTCCTGTGAACAACTGCAGCCTAATTTACAAGGAAACCCCTTTGTTATGAGATCTTGGTCCACGCTGATATGTTACAGACCTAGAAGAGCAGCTGGAAGTGAACCATGTGCCACCTTTGTAGGACACAGCTATAGGTACCTTAGAACTTATGAGGCGTATTTTAAATTGCAATTCTATCTCTCAGAAGACAGGCAGGGAAGAATGGAGAAATAACTTAAACTTACTTGGTGACTTACTGAAGAGAATAGAATGTTTGAAGAAATGGATGTTAATATGCTGACCTCAAAACCCGCGTCATTAATTCCTCTGTAATGCTAACATGTTATACGATGCTGTGCAAAGAGAAAATTCAGGCACTCCTGTAGGGATTTTGAACTGGAGCTGGGATAGATCCTGCTAGTTTGAGAAAGTGTCATTGTTTATGACTGTGGTTTTTGCATTGTAACAAGATGTTCCTTCCCAACATCACATGGGTTTTCTTAGAAATTACGGGAAAACCAGTGGGAACACACCTGAGCTGGCTTATGCTGAATGTGTTCCTCTTCTCGGGAGGTCAATCCACAAGGTAAAGAATAAAAAAGGAAACAAAAAAATTGCAGCTGTACATTTCTTGATGTGAGTTTTGCAGAGAAGCATGTGGAGAGGACTTTTGCTCTGACTTGGGTCAGCTGCAGCAAGTAGTTTGGCTACCTCTTCCTGAAGACTGAAAAAGGAAGAGACAGTTATGACTGAGTGGTTATCATACACGTGTTTACACAAAAGTGTGGAAATTATATGCTACTTGCAGTCTCATCTTTCCTACTGATAGCTTGCTGCTGGCAAAGCAGATGTTTCTCACAGGGTATTGCTTGGCTGTTTGTAAATATCTTCTTTCAGAGACATTCCCAAGAGCATATACTTTGCTTGCACACTGCTATCTTCCTGCAGTAGTCCTTAACACTTTTTGTGACCCTAACTGTTGCAAGCCTTGTTTGAAAGTTTCATTTCTTCTGAATGCCTGTCTGGTTTAATTATTATAATTAACTCTGCAGCATGAATCTCTCTATTTAAAACTATTTTAAATTATTTCTTGACATATCTGTAGTAGTAATGCTTAGTAACTAGTAGTATCAGTTTCACTACACCACCAACAGAAACACTTCCTGCTGGAAAAATATTCAGTATATATTAGGAAGTAGCTGCTTTTGTGGACCTAAAGCAATAGAAAAATACGAGCAAGTCATATTATTATACCAAGACAGTAGTATTAAAAAGGGGAAAGTTAAAATTTAAATACAATTTCATGAAACCTGTTAAAATCCTTAAGCATTTGGGAAGTAGAGCAGGACAGGATTTATTATTATTATTTAAATTAATAAAAATTTGAAGTTGCTCTCTGTCATGGGAGTTTTAGGTTTTAGCTGGCTTTAACAAGGTCTGGATCCTCTTCAAGTCTCATCAGTTTTACAACATCCTGTTTAATGTCCTGCTTTCCCTCTGTCTAAGATCAGGATAATATCTCACTGTCTTACTAGCACAGTGAGACATTTACTAGGATGGTGAGATATTTTACTAGCATAGTGAGCCATTAAGTGTGACAAATTAAGCTCTGCAAGTACTTTGAACTTCTCATGTGGAAGCTCCTATTGAAATATGGTCATTGTTTTCTGAGCAGGTGGGACAGTAGAAGACTGGTTGAATTTTGAAGATCTTTAGCAAGGAAACCCAGTTCTTAACAACACCTTTACTCTCAGCTACTAGTTATGAAACTAGGAATAGCCATATTATGGATTTGATGTAGGACCCTTGACTTTAAGGGTGTATCAAGTGATTCCAGCCTTCTGTTCTTGCTGTGTTTATAGTCTCAGAAATAATGGCCTCTGTATTTTTTCCCTAAAGTCTATATTAGAACAAAGTGTAATAACATTGGTGCTCAATTCAGAAGGTGGTAAGGCATCAGTGCCTGCAGCATTATTCACAGTATGAACACTATATCTAGTGCTGACTAGATGCTACTATATCACCAAGTGACAGCAAACTTGCTTGTCTACAGTCGATCTAAAACAGCTCTCCTGAGCACAGTCCTACAGGAAAGCACAGAAAATTGTGGTTTGTGATTAATGTTAATCCAGTTTTGGTTAATGATGATCTATACAACTAGATGTTGTATCAGTTATTTTTAGGAGATCAAATATTTATTGTTTAAATTGTCATCTTTATATAGCTTTAAGTGTTTTGAAGAACTATCAGAAGATGTGTTTCCAAAATCAAGACATCTTAGCTCCCAAAATAGGTCATGGGGGAACAGGCAGCTTACCAACTGCTCTTTTTGCATAGATAACTGGCATAATGCAAAGGAAGGATGCAGTAAGATCCTTAGCCTGTTTTATGATAAGCTGATTCTTGATTTTTCACAGTTTGCCCTTTGAAGTATCATAAGGCATCATGAATTTGCTCCCAATGAAATCAGTAGAGCCTGCTATTGATTTGCACGGGATCAGAGCAGGCACACGTTGTAATGAATGTTTCATTCTGCTTCTGAAAATAGTTATTCTAAAGCAAAAAGTATATTTGTCTTCCCTATATGTATGTCCCTCCAGTCTCAAAGCCTCAACAATTGTTAAATTTCTGCGTGGAGGAGTAATTGGAGAGTGAGTTAAGCAGAACTACCTCAGAAAATTTACTGGTAACTATTCTAAGTTTTTGGCTTTTTTCAGGATGATTCAGTGAGAACTGTCTTGTCCCTTTAAAGCAATGCAATCTGCTTAAAATAGTGTCTGATTCCTCCACATCATTCCAGCATCCATCAAAACTCCTTTTGAATCTTTTCTGACCCATGAACAAGGCTGTACTATTTTCTAAAATGTATTTTAGGGTTTAGTTTCCAAGGTGGCAAGAAGATATTTGCTCCTGATCCCTCATGTAGTTCCTCAGCTGAAAGGTGCCTTCAGCAGACCTGATAAAAAACAAATATCAGACCATTTAGAGCCCAACTTCTTTCAGCCTTGTTTGTTCATTGGGGATAAGGTAGAATCAAATGTAAATGATACAGGGCAAACCAATTCATGAGTGAAGCCTATCAAAATGACTTGACACTTCAAACCCACAGGACAAGACATGGGATGTGCTTTGGCATGGCTGGGGATTGAGGAAGCTGTTAAGGAGAATTACAAAAAGTAGTTGGAGGAGCCATAGGAATGTTTTCTTTCTTACATACGTTAATTGAATGAGGTTGTAGAACCCTTTTTCTTCTGTAGATAAAACAAATAATCTAAAAAATAACATTTCTAATTTTCTTCAGTAAGAAGCAATTGCTTCTGTGTGTGTGTCCCAGTAGTCCCAAAGTCTCTATAGACAGCCAGAAGATTTATATTTGAGTGAAAACCACTGCATCACACATAGGAGCTTGCGAAAGTACAGTAAACATCCTTCAAACAAATTCTCATGTGCCCTGACTACAAAGTAAATGAAAAGCAATACACAGGGTTGGAAAGAAACCACTTCTCTAGGTTGGTTTCAATAGACTCTTAGTTTTCCCAGTGTATTAGTACTCACTCCAAGTCTGCCGCATCCTTCTTTCTCCTCCGCAACACAGCTGAATGGCACTACGTCTACCACTGTGACATTTTATGAAAAACCAACTTATCAAGAGGGTTTATCTTTAAAACAGTAAAAATAATAACTCTTGGTACTTGTGTGGGTTGTTGTTAATTTAGTCTCTTAAAATGTAGTCAATAGAGGCATAAAAATAACAATTTTCTCCCCATGCTAAAGAAGCAGGAAAGAAAGTAGATTAAAGCAGAGTCCAGGGTTAGTTTAAATACCCTGAGCCATACTGTGCCATTGATTTTTGAACAGAAATCCCCATCGAGCTCAGTGGGGATTTCTGCTAAAAAATCAATGGTGCAAAATGACACCCTCAGATTAAGATACAATGATGAGAATGAGGCTTAATTGGTGCATTCTTGTGGGATAGGTTTCCCCTATAGAGGGACTAACAGATCTTTACATTAAAAAATAAATAGTAAAACTTGGAGGAATTTTCATGCAAGAAGATTGTTATTTTAATGTTATTCCTATTGCAAATCTTACTGTATATTAGATTTCACAAGTTTCATTAAAAACACAGAGACATATTAAATATTCTTTTTTTTTTTTTTTTTTTTTTTTAAGTTCTAGGTAACATGAAGAATCTCTACCAGGAACTAGTGTGTACTGCTTGGACAGAGGGAGGCGTAAGATTGTAGAGCATGCTGGAGTACTCTACACACCTAATAGACTGAGAAACAAACTAAGAATTTTTCTGCAATATGAGTAATTTCATATCCATTAGTTAATATATATCATATTCTGTAAGAAGAAACAATTGGCCTCGCGTCACAGATGGGGAAATAAAGTACAGCATTGCTGCATGACTTGCCTGTGTTCTTTCAGGAAGGGAGTGGCAGTGGCAGTGGCTGAAAACTGTCCCCTTTTCTGGAGGCAGAGTTACAAAATCTGCTGTCTTCTCCTTGGAGGAATTCATGGCTGTTTTTTGAGAAGGGCATGCTTCTTGTAAGGAATAAAGATGGCCACAAAATATATTTTAGGAAAAGTTAATTGCAACTCTTATTGTTAAAAAGTGGATTAGATGATGGAAGGCCTTTCTGAAAATTCTGCAAAGAGGGGGAAAAGAGGATGTGTTTGAAGAAAAAAGTTCCTGCAAATGGTTGTCAAACAATGAGATAAAAGCCAGCAGTAGAATGCCAGATAGAATTCTTATGAATTTGCTTATTATTTGATTGTGATTAAGGTAGCAGGAAGAAATGGCGCTTTGAATTATTGCTGTAATTCATCTTATTGTTCCATAGGGCAAACAAAAAGTTTGGTGACTTTTATTGCCTTTACAAGAAGCAGTTCTGGGCATTATTCAGAAAAGAAATCTATTGCGATATTGTGAAGAAATAGAAGTTTACAGATGCTGAGACAAATTTTGACTTGAGGCTTGTCCTGTTGAAACAGACTCTTTACTTTAATACAAACCAACCAACCAACCACTATTTTCCTGAAACTAAATTAAGACAGATTTGATGGGAGTCATGCAGTTTTTATAATCTAGTAATGGACACTTTGAAACATAACTTCACTGATTCTTGCATAGCCAAATCAGATCTGTCCAGGATTTATTTCCATTAGAAATGTCAATCTTTTTTTCCTAAAAGAAAGCCTCTCACATGAAAAGGTGGGCTTTTGTCTCTCACTTCTGCAACTTGAATGTAAAAACTCAAAATTTTTGTTTCCTGAAAAAAATAGGGTAAAGAAAACAATCTTTGCTTAAAACAAAACAAAAAAGTAGGTATAGGCAAAATGAAGCAGTATTTTTGTTTCCTTTCAGACTTCTCCATACTCTAATGTTTCAAAGCACCTGTAGGGTGCATATGTTGTTTAGTTTATTAATACTAATAAATACACCCCTAAGATACTGTTTTGCTTTGAGGGCATACTGGTGTTTCAGATTAGTAGTTTTGTCTGAGGTATGACTGTACTGCAGGGAGTTTTTCTAGTCTGGCTGCATGGTTTTGTTTACTTTGTCTTCTATGCTTTGTATAAATTGTTTTTAAGTGGTGATTGAAGAGGAACTCATTCAATGGGGAAAATATGTCTTCTTAACTATGCTTTTGACATTGGCTCTGATGCATCCCACTTCAGCCTAAGTGAGGCAGCTATTATTTGGCAGGTCTGCACATAGCTCAGCAGTGACTAATGCAGCTGTGCCCATTTGGCACACAGGTTTTTAATTTTGCAGTTGGTAGCTAGCCAATAGCAAAAGTTCTCTGTTTTCTTGCAAGTGGGTGGGGAGGGAGTGGCTCATGGTTGTGGTGTATGCAAAGAGCAAGCAATGGTGTGAGGGCTGTAGCCGTATTCTTCCCACTGATGGCCTTCAGGATTATAGTGGAGGAGAATATATGTCATCTGGGAATAGGCAGGTGTAAGGGATGGAATACATGCCTAATTTCTCTGAATTCCTCATGTAAAGGGTTGCAGTGTTTCTTAGGCTTTTAGCAGTTGACTGAAGAAACTGCAGGGTGTGAGTATGCATGTGGTTTTTCTAAGTCTCACTGATTTTTCTAAGGTCCTTTGTAAACACAGTTGTTTTCCAGACAGCTTCCTTAAGAAATTGCACAGAATTTCAAGAACAGAGGACTTGTGTACTTTAGGAAGTATAGAAGAAGAATCTGAAGAGTGCCAAGTCTATATTGTGATATTATCTAAACAACATGTTCTAGATCTGGTGCTGAGGACTGGTGTAAGTCTGTGTTGGAGGCTGCATGTGTCCAGAAGAGGCCTCTAGCCATATGTTATGGAAATTATTTTTCCTGTGTTTCTGTAGTCAACATATTCTCCATTTCCGTTTCATCCTCTGAATACAGCTATATTTTCATCTTACTGAATATCTCAGCAGAACATCATTACTAACAGAAGCATGCAAAATGAAAAAGTAAAAAATATAAAATATTACTTATGTAAGGGATACTGGGTCGTTGCCTCCTCATAGATGAGATGTGGTGACTTGAAGCATGTGTCTCAGACTGCCTCACTCCAAATGTGAGGGTAGACAGTCAACGTGTACCAGAAGAATGGGCACAACTGTGTTGTGGCACAAAATCTTCACCAAGAAACTTGTCTGTAAGAGGCAAGGAGTCAAAACCTAGGGATCTGGATAACTCATCTGTCTGCTGCAGTTTGTGTGTTAGAGAAAGACATATATCCTTTATGTTTGGAGCACTGAGCACTGATTAAATTTTTATTGTTATTTATTGCTGTCCTCAAGCATGGATTAATGTTTGAAGGTGTGGTATCTTTTCTAAACCTTTGTTTTATTGGAAATAAAAGTTCCTCTGGTGACTTCACTCTTCTCATGTTCCTTTTCTAAGCCTTGCTGATGCTCATAAAAGGACCTGAAGATGTGAAAATGCTTTTTAAAAAGTTAATTCCATTCTGAGTCATCATGTCTTTTCAGGTTCCTTGGCACTTGAGCCCTAGGTCACAGTACAGAGATTAAAAATATGTATGTTCATAATTAGCTTATAAATAATGCAGTGTTCTCATTCAGACTTCATCCTTCCAACATGCTCATGGATTATTGTTCCCTGTGCAGTTTAAATTTCTGAGCTCTCCGTGGGCCAATTTTTCTACAATTTGGAAGGTTAGTTCTCTATTACAACACACTCAAAGCCCATAGAATGCAGTGGTGGGGAGTCTGGGTAGGCATTATGTTTAGTTTTCATTTGTTTTTCTGTCAAGAATGTAGCAGATAAATGATACAGTGCTTGTCTTCAGGTATGAGTTTGTATAGCTGGAGTCTGAACTGTTGATGCAGTTAGACTCATGTTTCACTCCCCTCTAATCTCAAAGGTTTCATACTATAGATAGAACAAGATTGAGGTTGGTTGAGTCTGAGATACACTAATAGGGAATTTAATAGAATAAAGAGCATGAAAGGGGTACAGTGGTTACATGAAATATTTGGACATAAAAATGAAAACACCCTTCTTCCCTGCAGTTTCTTGGTAAACAACCTTCAGTGCCTCTTAGAAAACCTGAAAGGCAAGCCCATTTGAGGGGAAAAGAAAAAAAGAAAACCCAACATTTATTAGAGAGATACCTTTTCTTCGACAGATGTTTGCTACTCAGATTTAACAAACCAGAATATTTTTAATGGCTAGTAGCAATTTGTTCAGAGAAAGAGAGGGTACATGAGAAAATTTGCCCTAATTACCAATTTGCTTATATGTTTGTTTAGTAAGTGCTGCTATTGCTCGCTGAACATGGATCATGCTGTCATTTTCAATGGGGATTTATGTGGTAAAAAGGCAGAGGGTCAGAAAAAGTCCTCGATGAAATATCTAGAGTTTTTTATTATGCATCTTCCCAAAGGCGACTTGATTAGAGGGAGGGAGAAAAAAGAGGAGAAATGTCCTATAAAAAGCAAGAACCTGTAATCTCTCCCTCTTCTTCCACTCCTTAACACCTCTCACATAACTCTGTGGTGGCCTGTTCCCCCTGGAACTCAATATCACAGGTACCCAGAAGCCATTCTATTAATACAGGAGCCTTCCTCATGGTCTAGTGTATTTACAGAGCAGACTACCATTGACAGGAGACTGAAAACTAGCAACACTTAAATGCCTTTTCTTTTGCTTTTGCTTAGATAGAAAGGTGTGAGATCTAGTCTAGAATAGGAATACCATTGCAGCCTCAGACCACTACTTAACTTTGAATTACAGAAAATGATCAAGGTACTGGAAGACTGGAAAAAAAAAAGAAATGGAAAACCTATCATTAAAATGAAAGGGGGGCGGGAGGGGAAGGAACCCATGAGCAATATTCTAGTCCTGTTTTCTTAAGTATCTGAAATAGAACAAACAGTGAAATATTGTTTGGATAAGATAACAATTACATTGTTAACAAAGAAGGGTTCATGGTCAAAATTAAGGAAGTATTGGTTGAAATCCAGTGTCACACTGCCTTGGTTTGGTTTCACTCAGTAAAACATAATGAATAATGATGTAATGAAAGACCGGAGTGATGGAACAGGGAGTAAGTTTATAAGGTTTGCTGGAAGGAAACAACGGTGTGGAAGGAATAGCAGACATTTTGCAGGACAATATTAAAATTCAAGATTATCTTATTCATTTGAGGAAAGAATGGTCTGAAAAAATAGCATAAAATGCAACAGGGATAAATGGTGTTGGGTTACCCCATTTACACAGAAGTAATCAGCAACACAAATATAAAAGGAGGAGCTACTGATTTAAGAGGATTTTTTTATTTTTCCCCTGAAAAAAGTGATGGGATTATGACAGTTTATAAACTCCTCAAGAATCAGGGGTCTTGTACTGTAGCAAAAAGATCAAACAGTTCTGGGATGAAAAGAGCATGTATAAATGACACATTTTACTAGCCTTGAATGAAAAGACTATAGCTATACTTTACACATTACAAACCTACTGTTCTCCAGTTTGGCGACAAGAAATCTCAAGAAACATTCCAACCATCATTTATAGAGGACCTAAAGGGAAGCAAGATTTGTCTAAAACCATGAAATGTGAAGAAAGATTTTAAAATGTCAGGATTTTTAGGTTGAAGAGGAGTCTAAAGGGGGCATGATTATAATTACGTACATATTGTTGCGAAATGAAAAAGTTTGTGTGCAAGTCTGTGGTGACTATAATAAGTAATAGACTTAAATCACAGCAAGAAGGATTCTTTAGGGAATGCTTTCTAAAGAATGATAATAATGTACTGTTTGGGGAGTTTCAGTTAGTGGAGTTCTCTAAGATTGTGATGGGAAGTGTTTGAGGAATGATAGAAGTATAATTGATCCTGCCTTGGGCAGTGCAGCGATCAGTGCTGTGCAGTGACCCCTCAAAGCCCCCTGGAGCTCTATGTTTTTATGCTTTTATGCAATAGTATGTTGGAAAGAAGTGTTATAGCCAAAGCATCTCATCCATTTTTAAAAGACAATCTGCATTGTTCAGAAAGCATGTAAGTGTCCCATATTCCCACTATCAGAATTATTAGTGAATGGTTCGTTGGACTGTTTAGCAAAATCACCATTATCTCTGATAAAATATTTAATCTCAGAGTTCCTTTGACTTTATTATTTTACAATGAAAGAATAGTTTGTGGCATAATTCCGAGATCAGATAGCACTCAGTAATGTAATTCCTTGAATGTGTGAGTGACACTAACATATTTGCTGTGTTGGTGTAAATATTCGTAAGGAGATCTTTTTGCATTATCTAGTCTGTACAGAGAGTATATTGTGGTTTTGTGGAGATTTCATAGGGATAAACAAAGACCAAATGCTCATGCAGCAGTAAGTGATGGTGAATAAGAAATGGCAAACTTCCACATTCTTTGGTTTAATAGAAAATACTTTTCAAAAAAGTTCTCCATTGTTTTAGATTATTTGAGGGCCTTGGCTAAAGTTTATTTAATCTTTTAATTAAGTGACCAATGGCAAACATAAGACAAAAGGTTTCTGTTGTTTCACAAGGAGAATTAATTCATTGATAAAATTGACAACATAGATTAAAGTAAACGCAAATACTGATTTGTTCAGTTATACAGAGAGGCATTCAAAGGAGAGTGAAACAGAACTCCTAGTTGAGGTACGGTGATTATATACTATATGAAACTGCTTTAAATTGCATTGTGGACAAGTCCAGACCTTTCAGTCATTTGCTCTTTCTGATCAGGAGTTCATTACATTTGTGTTGAGGTTAATGCTGTGTGTGCATTCCCAGGAAGTCCAGATTTTGGTTCGAAATATCTTAAGCAGTGAAAATGAAAGTTTTTTGTCACAGGAGACTGATTTAAACCTCTCATCTTTAGACGCATCAGATGATCAGGGAGATTTTGGCAGCATAATGTAGTTAGATTTCTTTTTTTTTTTCTTGCTAATTATGTGATGTGTGCTTTGCTGATTATATTGGGGAAAACCACTGTTGGTAGACTTGTAGCCTATTTCACATCAGTATGAAGATGCCAGTGTGCTCCTTATCTGCTCCGTAGACCAAGGTCAAATGTTAAACTTCCCCTGGCTACATGACTACTTTCCCTGGCTGATACGGACTGATCATTTCACAGGATGATTAGTTTAGATAAAGAATGCTGATATTAGAGAAAAAAAAAAACAATAACAAAGCAATACTGGTTAGCTTTTGTGAAGACCAAATGTAGAATAACGTTCTGATTCTCTAAGACGATATATTGCTGTCGAGTTCCTTGTTTTCTTAGTTGCACTTTTATATTTCTGAAAGGGCTTTCGCAGACAGAAACCTCCATAGGAAGTTTTTCTTTGGCTATACTTGAAGGCTTTTTGGTCAATTTATTATCACAATAGCAAGATATGCACATACAGTAAATCAATGTAGGTTAACTTTTTAATAGGAAAGGCATTCTACATTTCTGGCATCAGTCTGTATCTTCTTTCAATTATAATGTCTCTCACTGGGCTAAGCATTTGTCTGCTAAGTGTGTGTATTGGTGACAACTTAATATTCAAAGGTCAAGCTGTAAAGATCTGACCAGTGTGATGGCATCTTTGCTTTTTAATAATCAGATGGGTTGTCTGTGATGTCTTGAAGTGCTTCTTCTAGGTGGCAGTGTACCACTGCAGTGGTTAATTGCCTGTTAGCTTCTTGGATCAATGTGAGAGAGAGATGTGAAGATTTTTCCAAAGTCTGTTTTCTTTTTTCCTCCCAACACAACTCTATTTGAGCACTTTCCTCTGATTTATCCAAGAATAGCCTGAGTATGTGAAAGGAAACTTCAATACTCAATTTAGGTAGCTGACTAGGAGTGTTTTCCCTAGAGGTAGGTAGAGGAAAAGAGAAAATTTTGCCTTCTCTACACCAGAGATTGGTGATTACTCACTACATAGGGTTACTGAGAAGAGGTTCTGTATCCTCTCAGCTGCCTCAAGGCGCCTTGGTGACGTGTCTCCAGTGGGGTCAGTTGTTCTATATAATTCTAAAGCTTTCTGCCATGGACAGCTGAACTGGTTACTGATGTGTTCTGCAAATATTTTGGAGCTAATAGAACCTATATAGGCCTGCTTCCCTGCCCACTCGTTACTTATTTTTTTCTTGATTCCTCTCTCTTTTCCCTCAGATATCAAATGGTTCCATGTGCAGTTAGAGTCTCTGTTTGCAGCTGAGATGAGCATGCTTACTTCCTGGACTTTTAGGACAGGCTTCACTAAACTATCCCTGACCTTAATGGCCATTAAGGAGGTTATGTTTTAATGCTCAGCCATGTGCTATAGAAATAATTTGTATGGACGTAAATTTGCACCACTGTGGGTACAGCATGCAGCTGTGCGTGTTGTGTATAGACTATGTCCACTGCTTGTATATTTAGGTAGGTATCCCCTAAACTGGTGTCAGAAATCTGGACTAGTGTATATAGGCCATGAAACTGGCTTGTTTTCTAACATACCTCCCTGAGAATCTAAGAGGTGTGGGATCCCAACACTTTAAGAATTCTCAACTCTAAGTTTTTCTTGATGTGAACTTGTATCTTGAAATAAGAAAAAAAAATAATGAAAGCAGTAAAAAAAGTGTCCTGGCCTTCTTCTCTTTAAAGATTTCCTTCTGTCACAGTCACAATTCCCAGAAGATTGCTGGGTTTTTTTGGCCACAGTCATGTCATAACATCCAGTGTAAAAGTTAATATCAGTTTGGGAGAGTCCTAGTAGCTCACAGCTGCTCTACCTCCCTGCAGAATCAAGGAGCTCTGAAGTACAAGAAATAAAGCACTGTGATTTGCTGATTTGGGGATTTATTTCACCACTTCAACATTAGGGGGAAAAAGGTAATCATTGCTTCACAACACATTTTTCATTTTCCCCTTCTCACTGTCAGGATGATATGACATACCAAACTACCAGTCAATATTGTAATAACAGTTCTTACCAGGATGCCTTTGAATGCCTTTCCGTTCTAAATGACCCTACCTTTCCAAATACCTATGACTCAGGGGAGAAGGAAGAATTTAAAGTGAATCCAGTGTATTTACAAGGATGTGCTATACTTATAAAATAAAGTAACTTTTGGTTATCTTATCACTGTGAAACTGATCAAGTACTTTCAGCAAAAGACTCCAGACACATCAGTGTACCTATGTGAAAGCTTTTGAAAAATTAAGGCTGATGTGTTGACAGCTGTAATACCACTAGCTTTTAATCCTTGGTTTCTTTTTTTCATTATTAGGGATTCCAGGACATGGGTAGCAGAAGATTAGGTTTATCCACTAACAATATAAAATCCTGTAATCCCTTGAAAGTTTAAAATCTTCCTTGGGCTGGAGAAGGAAACACTTTATCAATATATACAGCTAGTGGCCTCTTTAAAGGATAAAAAGCACATCTCCTAGCTTGGGAGAAGAAGAATCATGTTATATTGGCCTAAGGAATTTCATTTTTTAAACTGTGACTCAATTAATGGGAAAGGCTTGGGTGAAGCTACTAATTTTTGGTTGTTTTGGGTTTTTTTTTCTCTTCATTAGGTATTATTGCAATTCAGGGAAATATGTTGCGTTTCTCCTCATATATTGCTTCCCATCCGTAGCTTTCCAAAAGCTTTACAAGACTCAATAAATACTACGTAACACTTCTGCTAGGGTTCTGACTGGCTGCAATGGGAGCCTCTGCAGGTCCTTGCTAAATAAGAACCCGCAAAGAAATAAGTACCATCCAGATACCTGGGAAATTGAATTTAATTGTCTCAGTGTTGTCTAAGTGATACTTTCTCACTCACAAGCGATGGGTTAATCAAATCAGCTTAAGCAAAAGAAACTCCTTTTGGAGTGCTGGAAACATGAGACCATATCATGAAAAGTTGCCATAAGACAAACACCCCACCCCGACAGCTAGTAAGCTAGTAGTCTCTTTTCCAGTTATGGCACACTCACAAGTTATCTCTGAGAGGGTTGTTGAGTTTCTGTGACCTTTAAAAGGCTGGTGAGGGAGGTGGGACCAGACCCTGAATCAACTGAAGCATGGAGGTAGAACTAACCTATGTCCCCTCTTAGCATGGAGCTCAAACCAGCAGGACTGCTGGGTGTCCAAAATGGTGTTTCATGAAACATATGCTGTAATGAGGTAAAAAAAACTCAGATTGGTGAAGCCACAGGAAAATAAAAACTTCTTAAACAGCTTTCCTCCTACCTTCTCTCAGTAAGAGTCCTGTCCTCTGACATTTTGGGTGATGTCCCACTTTGTATCTTAACCTGGAAGCCTTTTGATTTCTGCCTGTGCTGCAACAAACTCTCCAAGGACCCCTGTGGTTCACTATGGAAAGTATCTTTCAATCCCCTCAGTTTTGGCCATGTCTGCTCTTTAAGGTACATTCTTACCACAGCCTTGTTTACTGTACTCCCCACCCTGGACCTGCTGTGTGCTCTAGATCTCTCAGCAGTCCAACATGCTGAATTTCTCTCTGGGAAGACATACCACATCCTTCCTCTCCCTCTCCTTTCCAAAGGGACAGCAGTCAGCTGAGGGTGACTAAGCAGCCTTCCTGTCAGTGACCAGCCTAACCTTTTTTTAATAGAGCACACAATACCGATACACTAAATGGCAAGTCCCCAAGTAAAAGGCACAGCACACCTCATAGGAGGTCTCTCCAGACTTCTAATCCTGGCATTTCTCATTAGCCACTGCTTCTTGTAGCCTCTCATCAGCTTTCTCATCAGTCCCCACCAGATGTGGTGGTTGCTAACTGCTGCCCTTCCTGCTGGCTGTGCCCCCTCTTGGCTGCTCCCACTGACTGCATTTATTGCCAGGTTCCCCTCTGCTGTTTGCTCTGGGAGCTGCTTCAATCGTGGTCTCTGCATGGCTCTGTCCATCGCTGTGAGAGCACTGAGTCTGCTTTCCCACAGCGCTCATCTGCTGAGCCACAACTCGGGTGGCCCCTGAAGGTAGTTTGGTTCTTGCAGAAAGCTGCAGTGTTTAGCAGCAAATGTCCAGATTTCTTGTAACAAAGCACAGGCTTTCTGGATGGAGTCTTTCTGATAAATCCTGGGATCTTTGCCACAGTATATTTGTCACGAAGTTGCAAGTTGCAGTATTCAATCCTGCTGACTCCTTCCCCTGGCACCACTGGGCTTTTATGCTTTGCACAATGTAATTACAAATGAAATAATTTCTTCAAATTCGCAGTTTAGATGTTTCTAACACAAAAGTCTCAAAAGATGGTATATAAATAGGTAAGGAAACTGTTCCTGTTTGTACTGTTGTTCTCTTGTTTCTGCTAAAGGCCCCAGAATTTGTCCTATCCACATCCTCCACCCTTTGGACTTGCTTTTCCTGCTAACATCTTTACCCTACTTTAAGAGAGTCAGAAGTAATGTGTCCAATGAACATAGTCAGTTAATAGCCAAATACACAAGAGGTACCAAATCTTATGACTTTTCAGCATGTCTTTTTAGCTGAAGTACTTGGAGGTAGATCTCAGAAGCAAGAAGCATTCATCAGTTTAATCCATATAGAAGAAAAATATAACTAGCAACCAGTGCTGCTGGGACCTGACAGCCATGCTGTATGAAACAAGAACAGTCAGCCATCAATTGCTTGAGAGCAAAATACATCCTTTTCTGCAGCACAGCACCATACCCCCAGTGCCCAGAGGTAACAGCCTGCTTGTGTGCCTGCTGCTACAGAAGCGACCTTTATTCTTTATAGAAACCTATTTGTTAGATTAATGTAATGAAAATGCTGTGATATCCCAATTTAGATATAATTTCCTATCTGTTTGCTTTATTGAAGTTATCCCATATGTTTTTATAACCAAGAGCTGACCCTATTTATGCAAATGCAGAATGTAAACTGAATGAACTGAAGACTGACAGGGACTCCGTTTTTTATGCATTTTTCCAGTAAGAAAATTTATATAGAGTTCATTATTGAAAAACTAGACTTAAAATTTTCTTTTTAAAATTTTGTTTCTTTTTAAAAATATAACTTTATACAACAATTTCTGAGATGGGTTTCCATGTTAAAATAATCAAGCCTAAAAAATAGTTGTACATTTTCTTAGCTCTGCTGATTAATTAGTAGTAAGACAGCCATTGCAGTCAGGAGAGCCAAGGATGTGTAAACCCCTCCAAGGAATAATTTGCCTCTTGATTTCTTATATAGTTTAAACTGAGATTTTTCAGGAAAGCAAGACAGTCTTAATGTCTTACTATTATGAACGTAGCTTCTAGAATAGAGGGATTAAAATATTTGCTGCAAACCTAGACTCACAGCAGCAATAAATTTATGTGCACATCAAAACTTAAGTCTTCTTATTCGTGTGAATAAGCATATGGTTACTTTGGTAAAACAATGCCTCAGGCCCTGAACTTGCTACTGCATTGTGGGAGTTCAAAGGTTTTTTCACTGTAACTTTCTGAGAAACTAGGGCTTTGGAGAGAAAAAAACCCTTAAAAGTCCTTTATAACTCGACTTCTACAAATATAAGTGACATGTATATACTCTTCTGCCTCAGGAGATTCTAAAAGCCTTATAGATTCGGCTGTATTTTTTTTAATGTATTTATAATTAAAGGAGCAATAGCTATAGACTGAGACGTCAGAGAAAATTCAACACCAGCTTACAAAGAAGTGATAGAACTTGTTTCTGGAATCTGAAAGTTTTAATTTGCATCAGTATTCATTACATGTGTATGTGTGTGTATAGATACATTTATATGTTTTGGCTTTATGTTAGTCAGAGAAAACAATTCTTTTACTGAATGATATCTTAAACAGAAATGTTTGCTGGTGTCCTAACACAAATTGCTGAATCTGTTCTTAGAAGTTAGAAATTAGTTTTTTTCACACCTCAGTAATTTTTGAGATATTTGGAAATACGATCCCAATTAATACCTACAGGAGTCAGTAGGAGTCTTTCCAATAACGGCAGTGGGCATTGAAACAATTTCATTTGGATCTCTCTACTTTTCAGCCCATTACTTCTTTTTTCAATTTAATGAACTAACCTTTCTTGGTTTAGGAAGTGTTACAGTAAAAATGAGCCAAACCTCCAAATACTTATTTACCTTCAGACACATGAACAGTTCTGCTGAGTTCTGGGGGTTATCTGTATACATTAACATCAGTACTGCACTTTTATTTTTGAGGGATTTGGGACCCTAAAATACATAAGGGATTTGGAAGAACGTTATTTAGCAACTCCATTGCTTAGGTTTCTTCTCTGAGATGTGGTCCTAATGGCCAGTTCAGAAGAAAAAGTCTCTGATAATAACTAGGGAGAAAGGGAAACCCAGCTGCACATCTAAATAAAGTTGCTCAGTAGAATCCTCTGAATGTATTTGGAGAGACACTGAAATTTCAGTATGATCCTCCTGAATCTTTTTCCCTGTAAGGCTCTGCCACTCATATTTTTAAAGCTTTATAAGTTTTTAGTGGTTCTACCTTATGTGTTTGAAAAGAATAAACCTCTAGGTACACTCCATAATTGTCTCAAAATAGCACTCTGTGATTTAAAAAATAGAAGAATATCTATAGCTATCCCTTGAGTTTTTTGAATCCTCAAAAATTAGGAGTCATGGTGAGACTGCAACATATATTTTGTCTTTACTTTTCTGGGTATGGATACAATACAGTTTATTTTTATGTACTGCCCTTCACAGAGAAAGTCATCACCAGAATAATGGCTTGAGGCTTAGCAGGACTGTGCTACTGGAGATATCTCCAAATATATTGTCCTCTCAAAATCAGTCTTTTCTCCAGTTCCACCTCTGCCAGTCTGGAAATTATTGGGTTGTGTCACTGATTCTGGATCTAGAATGAAAAACTTAATAAAAGGTGTTGAAATTTCTATGGAATAATGATGTCTTTCTCCGTCTTTGTCATTGTAAGTGATACTATAAACTATACTGCCAAAAATGCTATACCTTTTGTACTGCTTAAAGTGATATTTCCTTGTTTTCAGCTGCAGAGGAAACGTTTGCTTGCTTCCATTTCTAAATTTTTTGTTTCTCAACTTGGCATACATGATATTATTTTGATATAGGCAGTGTGTTATATATATACACACACCCACATGTACATGCTTACATGCGTATAATCATTATACATCCAATTTTCTCTGAAAGCTGCTTCTCTCAAATTTCCTCTGGTTTAAAACTCACTTATTTTTCCTGTGCTTTTTTTTGGCAAGGAAAGACTTGTTATTTCTTTGCACACTGGTGTATGGATGTACTGGCTGGGTAATAACAACAGCCAGCCATCAGGTGTGTAGTGTTAGACTTCTATGCCAATTCCCAACTTCACCATTTCCCAGAAAAAAAAAAAAAGAATGGTTTTAAATATTATGACACTTCAGAATAATAATGCATTTGTGGATCTCTTGCATTGCCTGTTTCTTAAACGATGCATTTGTGGACCTCTCGTGTTGCCTGTGTGTCTTGTGGTATTCATTGTCACGCTTCTGTAGCTTCTTCTTGTAACCCAGAGACCTAGGAACATTGTTCCTCCAGTCATTATTAATGATGGTTGAGGTTATGTTATACTGATTCCCCATAGTGGAACTATGATGCAAACATTGCCTACCTTGAACTAAAAGTACCACATGCTTTCCCCTCCTGGGGCCTGCCTTGTAATGTCCTATAATTGCTAGCCCCTCTTCAGTGAAGCACACAAGCAGATGCTTTGTTTCGTTGTAGCTCTGCTTAAGTGTTCTCTCATTCATGCAATTACTGCTACCATTTAAATACTTGACTGTTTCTTGGTTGCATACACATTTTCTAGGCATTTTTCCACAATAGGTGAAAAGGATATATAGGGCCTTCAGGTGTTTAGGTTGTAAGTCCAAGCTTCAGTTTTCATGTCAAGAAATATTCTTTCTTAGCTCAGTAGAAAAAAAGCAGAGAGATATTTTTTAATTATCTTGCCTTTTTGTAGTTTATCCTAAGCAAATGTTTGAGCATCTGAGACATTTCTATTTTTGGTGAGTAATAGTGTCAGTCTTTTTTGCTTCATTTGCTTTTCATGTAAGATTCTTGCCAGGCAAAAGCAAAATATTCAGGTCTCATTTACATTGAAAATTACTCTCTCATGGTTTAGGGGGAAAGATAGAGTTGTTTTTTTCTGACAGGTGTTCTTTTGTTGATGATAGTACATGCAGCTATAAAGTGATGTTCTATAAGGCTTTAATGCTTTCTCTAAGTGTATACCTAGTCTTTAAAGACTGTAAATGTTAAAGACCCCTTCTCCAGGAAAAAAAATGACCTGGAAGAAAATGACCTGTGACAGCAGAGTACTTTGATTGTGCAAGTTCAAATCCTTGAGAGATTCAATCATATGAGAAATGTAAGAAGCAGCTATAGGTGAATTTCATAATTTTTTCAGTCTGAGCATCTAAAAATTCAGATGATTAGCTACTACTTCTTGGCCTGCAAGTCTCACGAGAGAAAACTTTAACTGGTTTCACCGCGGCTAGTAATGCAAGAGAATTAGGGTTTCATGTAGCTTTTGAAGAGATTTCAATGACTGACTTTGGCCAAAATAATTGAATGTTTTCTAATAGTATTCTAAATCTTGAGCTGTTTCAGATCTTGAATGATGTTTATTTTGACGGGCTTAAATTTTGTGTTTGGCAAATTTTTCTGTCCTTTCAGAATGACAGACATTTACATTATTTTTCTTATTCTTAAAACACCATCCTGCCACTGTAGAATTTTTTTCTTCAACAGAATTTTTACAGCTGAAAACTTTACAGGTCAAACACATGAAAATTTTCAGTGGTAGGAATGCATTTAAGTATCTTTTAGGTGATTTTCCAGACAATAATTACAGCATGCTTCACAGCTTCTGGAGACCTCAAGGCTGTAGTTTCCTGGTTGTCTGACCTAGATACCAAGAACCAGAAATTGGGAGAGAAGAAGTGGTAAGACAAGTTGAAGAAGAAGAATCCCAGTGCACAGAGCCCTTCAGGAAGTTCAGAAGCTCTGGAGAACATTGATTGGTGTGTGGATTGATTTTATGAGTGGAAAAGGTTTGATACTGAGTAACAGAGAAAATGCTAGGGAGATCTTTGCCAAACGCAAATCCTATGAGACCAGGAAAACAGGAGAGAGGATAGATCATGAAGCACTATATTTATACTTTAAAACAGTGAACTTCTGTGACTACCTATTGATTGTAGTGCTTTAAGTTCCCCTGTTGTGCTGGCATCAGCTGCTCACATCTTCCTGTATTAATCTGCTTGTCACATAAATTGTTTGATCTTTTCTTGTACTTTTGCCATAAAAGCTGGTATGAACTGGACAGAACACACGCAATGATCTTGCCAAGCTGCGTGCAGACAACAAGGCCAACTAGTGACAAGCTCACTTGATTTCGTCCCTGTGCAACATTACAGAAGTTCAGTCTGGAGAAATTTATTGGATCTTAGAATGCTTGAACAGAGGTGATAAGCCAACGATTGCATCTGGATCCATAAGCTGTAAACCAAGAAGTTTTATTTGGTTCATAAAATTATCACTTTTATGTCAGCTGAAGAAGTGAAATTGATATGTATTGCTGAAATTAAGAATGGTTGATGATGATGATTAAAAAATTACAGACTCTCCCAATGACTAAGGCTTTGTTACAATGTGAACTCCTTTGTCCTAGCACAGGAAGGACAATCTCGTACGCCAAACTACAGCCTTTTTTTTGACCTTATCTACAGCATATTGTTTTCAAAAGAGAAATGTTGAAATGGGTCTTATCAGCTACCACCAGGCTCCACCAGCTTCCTCCATCTGTGTTTAAAAAACCAAAACAAACCAGAAAAAACTGAATTAACTCAGAAGCAAAAGGGCTTCTCTCCTGTAAATCTACTAAAGGGTGGGACAAGGTGCACTTCCAGTGACTTGTAACACTACTCTCTATTTCAGCCATAGACATCATGTCCTTATCTGCTGTGCAGAAGGTGTTTTGAACTCACAGTGCTCTTCAATGCAGGAACAAATATGGTGTATGAAATCAGATTGATCACATGTGCTACGGAACCATGGCATTTGTCTTATTCAGCCTAGTGCTTATGGTTTCACTCAATGATTTCTAATGCCTGTTATGTTACTGACTAGGTCTGCATCCTTCACAGACAACGTGTTATGGTCACTGCATATGTGGTGTTTTGGGGTTTTCTCTCTGTATTGTTTGAAACATTTCCATGCTCTGTTGCTACCTTATGTATACTAAGAAATTATTAATGATCAGCTAGTTATTGCAAACTCTTGATTTTTATGCATTATGTTCTACCCTATCAATATATTTTATTATTTTTGTGTCCTATTACTTCTCCTCTCCAGCTGCTACTATTAAGGAAAGCGATACAGCCACTGCATTAAGCCCTTCAGACAGCACTGCAAAGTATTTAAGCAGCTGCAAAGTGGCGTAGCATCCACAATGCTTAGGGACCCTTTATTAATGGGTAACAGGCACTTAATAGATAAAGGGTCTTTAGATAAAATCCTAGAATGAACACTGATAGTACACATGGTAGTACTAAGGCAATAAAAAGGGCCTGGGAGAATCTCACTGTTGGGTCATTGTAGGGTCTGATTTCGGGATGGACTAGGCTAGGACAGTGGTACTCACTCTTATGTCTTCCTGTCTGTGCCTGACTGTTATTCTGAGACCTAGCTGTTGGCCCTTGAGACACTGATAAATTTAATTGGGTTGTGAAACATGACAGAAGTTCATTTTTCAGGCTTTAATCTTGGGGAGCTTTCAATGTATATGCAAAGTTGTAATTCTCACTTGTTCTAGAGGCCTAACAGATTCTAAGATCATTAACATTATGTTCTTTATGGCACAGAGTTTGGCCATAAATTATGTTGGTGTGAGCTTGAATAGAACTTTATGAGCTGAATTCTGCTGATGTCTTCAAACCTTCTGCTGTTACAGTTGTAAGCAAGGATGCAAGAATTAATTAAAAGGAGAAATTCCAACACCAGTGCAATTTTTCAGTAGGATCTGGTAGTTTAGAGGAATTAAAGCTGCCTCTTTATCAGTGCTGGCCATATCCTTGCTCTGTATACTTTATTATAACTGCTAGAAGGTGCTTCTAAAAGACTGAGTTCTGGACCTGTAGAATCAGGCTTCCAAAAGCTGAGGAAAATTGAAATGTCACTCTCTACACAGAGTTTTCGGAGTTAGACTAAGCCTTTACCTCAACACAGACTATCCATTCTGATGCCTAGTTCAGAAACTTTCAAAATCAATTTAAAATATTTTCTTTATAGGTATCATATCCTTTCAATCTCATATTTTTTATTATTACTGAATTGCCATGGCGAGAGGAACATTTGTGAAAGACATTGATTTGTTAGCTGCAGTGACTACTGTTCTTTCTTTCTCTGCTGTATCAGGCACCAAATGGGATGCAGAACTTCACATTTTGCCAGATGCATTAGGTTGTTGTGCTGTTTGTCAGACAATTCCTCATATCCATAGAACTAGCAACACTCTTCAAAGCCAAATTAGATTTATGTGGAATGGTAGCTGAGCTGGCAGCATTATATATCTCTAAGTGGCTATGGTAATTATCAACCAAAACATAAACAGTATCATCTCTGCAAGAAGAATACTGGCATGCTAACTACATCTGTGGCAAATCAAATTAAGAGAAATCCCATTATCTTGCTTGGGATTCTGCTTTCTACTGACCACATGTTTCAGTGTTACTGCAGGCCAGTTACTGCAGAGAGATTTCATTACTCGGATATGTTCTCTTAGAACAAAGCATAGAGCCATAAAAACTAAAACCAACCCTTAAGAATGCTACTAGGATCATTATTTACAGTTGAACTAAATAAATGGATTGCCCTTTTTCCTTTCTGTATTGCTGATATGGGATCACAGAGTCACCAAAGGGCATGGTATGTTCATAATTTTAATCCTGTATCTAAATACCTTTGTTTACATGCTGTTATCATGATAATACCAGTGAGCTCTTTCAAAGACAAATATTTTAAATAGTACTTATAACTTTGTCTCACTCTGGGGATTGTTTTTAGCAGTTTATGAACATTCTCATAGGAACTAAGTATATTCAGCCATCTATGCATCTCTTATTTTATAATCTTTCATGATATTCTACAAAGAGTATAGAAGCCATTGAATTTGCAGTCTTATAAGTGAGATAAAAGCCTGAGAGTGAAGGACATGCACATAAATAGAAGCACATGTAGAAATTTCTTATGTACAATAATCCTGGGGTTAGAGAAAAATAAAAGCAAACAGAAACATGTATTTATCCCTTTGCACCTTCGCTAAACTAGAATAATTATATTCAGTTTGATGGGCAAGATCTGATGATTAAGCTGCATATTTAGCTAGACTTTGGCACTGATGTTTTCCAACAAGGAGTAAGAGAATGATTAGATTTTCAGGATGTAGTATTGCTATTTTAAACATTAAAGATAATGTATTTTATTTTTAACATTCTAAATGCATTAGAAGCAAAATATCCTCAGAGGGACAGAAGTTCAGATATTAAGTACTTTGCCTCACTAAATTTTAATTAGGAAAACCTGAAAATAAATCCTGCTGCTTTTTTGCAGCCCCTTTCCCCTTTTTGTTAGAGCTTTACCAATGAAAAGGAGTCTGACATTTTTATGTAAAACAGCAAGTGGTAAAATTAAGGACTCCAGTAAACCAACCATATTATTTCAAATATTCTGAGTTTGCAAACTGCTGGGGGGTACCTTCTCCCACAGAACGTAGACTGAGTTAATGACATATACTTATGCAATTCCCTTCTGTTCTGATCCAGATTTTAAATTATATTGACATGTACTAGCCTGGCTTTTTACTTCTTCCACTTGTAATTTCAAGGAGAAAAATTATAATCGTTTTAGAAGAAGAATATATTTATACGTGGAAAAGCAGACCCTTTCCACCTTCCTGGTACGGGCTGCGCACCGAACCAGTGTACTAGGTACTCTGTTTTGATTCTGTCATTTCAACCCCAATGTGGAGTTAAAGACCAATGTTGAAAAAAATCTATCATCATGTTTCTGCTACCATCATGAGTGTTATTATATTTATTTACCTTTATTTAGAGGGAATATTTCATTTTCACAAAAATACCAGATTGAGAGCACTAAAACCCACAATAACTGAACAAAACCCCCAGACTTTTGGTGCCAGTTTTCAGGTCTGATTCTGAGGGATTATCTGTTAAGAACAAGGAAGTATATAGCCAGGAGTGTTTGCCAGCTGCTGCTATGCAGCAATCTCTTAGATACTTTTTCTCTGCTGTGCTGACTACTGCGCAGTATGTGTCATTCAGTAGTGTGGTACATGACACTGGGAAATGAGCTCTTTTCTTATATTGACTTTTTTTTTTTTCCAGTTCCTATGTCCATTTGATATTTGTCTTTTGCTTAGACTGCTAATGATAAATAAAAATTGCGGTTACCAACTGTACTGATTATAGCAATTTACCATCACCATTCTAAAAACGAAACATGCTGCACCTCTCCAACTTTTGTCAGTGCAGTAGAATAAGTGTGCTCTGCCCCACTGCATTCATTCTGAAGTGGTGTGTAAAAGTTGCATACACAGGGCAGTTGTGCATTGCAGCCAAGGGGACTACTTTGATAACAAATATCCAAGCAATGTATTATTGTGTCATAGAATTTGGAACCCTTCCTCTGCGGGAACAGCAAGGCAGGTTTTGGTTGTGGACAGTAACCATATGCTACAGGGAGTAGTTCTCGTAGTTACTTTTCAGCCTTTGGGGAGTATCCTCTGTTCCTGGAAATTTGTTATTATTCTGGTTTGATTTCCCGCCCCCGTAAAACCTTTACTATTGAAATGTTGTCTCAGACTCATCTCATACTGGTGTGGGAATATTCAGGTGTTGTCATCAATGAATACAGGTCAAAAAGTAGACTTTTTTCTGCCTTAATTATCTGTTGATCACAGCAAGCCTCTGTCAGCCTTCCTCCTTCCCTTGTATTTAGAAAAGCTTTTGTTACTAGCTTTTGTGCCTGCAACAAGTTATTCCCCGAAATCTCTCACCTGCTTTAAAAATTTTACATTTAAATTGCCAGAATTTAGGCTTTTTTTCATATGCATTTACATATGATTTTTACTCTCTCAATTAATGTTCTACTGATTTTCCTTACTCACCTTTTAAAATCTGCTAGCTTAATTTGGTAGTCCTTTCAGTCTTTAATGCCTGATATACATTTATTCTGAGACTCTAATATAATATCTTTAAACATTATCTGTGCTGCTTGCAAGAATTTTACTTTCAGATGTTCTCATTAATGGGCCTTTTCTCTGTTATATAACTTTTAAAGAGCTGAAGTGTCACTGATAGAGATTATTTTTTTTCTTTTGGCTTTTCCATCTGTAAGGATGCATTTAGTTGTCATTACGAAGCTAATTTCCATAGTTAGCTTTTAGACCATGGTCTTTCCCTGATTGTGGCTAAATCAAAAGCTATTTCTTCAAGACTTGCCCCTAATGGATCAGGTTCTTCCTGTTATCAGTACCCCAGGCCCTCTAGACAGATGATGTCTTCTCTGAACCTTGTTTGCTTTTATGAAATACTTGAAAAAAATGGCAAAATCCATGACTATCCTTTCACATTTTTGGGTAGGAATTTTCCAAAGAACATTCTCAGTGTGTTTGTGCCAAAGGTCAACTAACAGCTATCTTCATCTCGAAACTTCTGTTAGAATTACATCAAGCACAACATGCTTGTATCAGTTGCTTGACTTATTAATGTCCCAGATAACCTTGCACACTAACCAAGATGCAAGCAACCACCACCCTACGTGCTGCACAGCCACTGCTAGGCCTGAATCACTCACACTTGCAGCAGGCTGCTGCAAGCTGCACTGAAGTTGGGAAGCACATCTCCTTGCAGAGCCTACAGGAGACCCTCGCGGACGGTATAATCTCTGCTTCTGCATAGTCAGGGTTCTGCCTTTGCCATGAGTTTTTGGTGCATAAACATTCATTGACTATGCACTCTCCTGGACTGGAGCAGAGGAGGTGTCCTCCTCAGAGTACCAAAGGGGCTAAGGAAAGGGGAACGAGAAAGGCGAATATATTTACAACAGATCTGTAATGTGTGCTTACATCAGATAACGTGCAGTCTTATGAAGCACACTGTAAGTACTAAAAATTGTACTCAACATGATGCATGTGTGCATACGCAGATTCAGTACAATTGGTTGGGTATGTACAGGAAACCTGATTTCCCAAGGCCAGCCACGAGTACTTTGTAAGTGGCAGGTGCAATAACCTTTGTGCATCTGAACTATGTAAAGGTTAATTATATTCCACTCCACTGCAACTATGGTTACGTTCATGGGACTTTGTGCTTAATGCTGCTTTTTAACTAATCTGTCACTGTTGAGATGAATTATATTAATGCAGAACTGAGATTGCTCATGTCAATTATATTAAGCTGTTACACTTAAAAAGCAGATATGGGAAAGATATTTATTATAAATTATTATGAATATAGTATTTTTTGGTTGGCAAATTTTTCAAGAAATTATCTTTACTTTCTGATAGTACATTTGTTATTCTTTAATATTTCCTTGCTTGTCTGGACAGATAATTTATGGGTTATGATCAGTAAACTCTGAGAATTTCTTATTTGCTATTTATCTTTTTTAATGTTATTTTACAGACCAGTTAGAAGAGTGGAGCTTTCTAACAATTATTGAATGAAATATTTTTCACTAGAATTTTTGTGAGTATGGGCAATTTTTTATGTGTACCCAGAATTACTTAAGTGTTGTTTAGTATTAATGTTATCCAACTGATTGGACCAAAATCAATGCCTTTAAAATTAAGTTTTACACAGATTTTTTGCTACACTCTTTAGAAATATTTTCTATACATCTTTAGGCTGGCTCAGTTTAAAGGAAATGATAGATCAAGTACTCTGATTTCTTAAAGGCCTAAACGTTTCCTGCTGGTTTTCTGTGTTTAATATAAGAGCTTGTTTCAAAAAGGAAGTTGGATCTGCTCCTACAGATCTGGCTTTATCCATTTAAGGTCATGCATTATCGCCTCTGTGTTCAGCTGACATCATCATGCAGAACACTCTGTGACCTCCCTTGTTAAAATCCTGTAGTAAGGGGCTATTATTCCCCACTGCCATTGGAATCTAGGTAAATGTGGTCACAAAATGAAGAAGAACTAGAAAAAATAAGTTCTCCGTTCAGAAGTTCTCTGGCTTGGCAGAATTAAGATGAGTAGGCTCCTTGTAGACTTAAGTGCTGCACTGCGGTGCTAAAACCTTGAGGGGGGCTTGCCAAGTTAGAAGCTGTTACTTTTACGTGATTATGTATTAGCACAGGGCAAAAAAACCCCACACAGTCCCCTCCCATCTCAGGGAACTATGGGATATTGCTACCTTCATAAATGCATAAATGCATAAATGCATAAGCCTTGTCTTACCAAAAGCCTAGCAGTAGCATCAGAAAGCTATTTCAAAATCTGACTGCTCAGAAACAATCTTACTATTTCCAGCCTAAATTTATTGTGGTCGATTCATTCCTATTTCTTGTTGTGCTAGTCTTGCTTATACTTAGAATGTCCTTTTCCTTCCCAGTGTTCAGGCTGTTTTGTGATTTCTAATAAAACACGTTCTCCACTGCTCAGGTCATCCTAACATCATTTCCCTCCATGCGATCCAGTTTACCTTTCTACTTTAAGGGCGCTCAGAATTGTATACATTGTTTCCAGCTCAGATCTTGGTGGTGTCATTAACATTAGCTTTAATGATTCCCCAACTTTCCTTAAAATCCCTCTGTTCATACATCAGGGATTACAGTGGCCTTTCCCACAGCCAAGTCAAAATGTAGATAACGCTTTACTTCATTTTTCTGTTCCTGTGTCCACCGTCATTGGCTTTAAAGGATGGAGCACATAGTTTGTTGATTGCTTTGAGATGTTCAGATAAAAGGGAAAATGTGCGAGTTTGTATTACAGCAGGACTTAACAGCAAAGTACTGGCGTTGCTAGAATCTTTTTCCAAATAATACAAATAACTTTTCATCTTACTTTCTTTTATTGTAGCAACTGTCTTAAAAAACAAAAACGTACCTGTTTGAGAGTGTATTTTAGTGGCAAAATATGGAAAACCAGGAAGGTAAAAGAGCAGCTACCTGTGAAGATAATAACCATGATCAAAAGAAACTGTATTGTAGCTAAGGCAGGTGCTCTTATTAAGTGTATCTGTGCCTCTGCTTTCCAGAATCTCTGTATGTATTTTTCCTTTAGGAAAGGTTCTCTGTTGGTCTTAGCCACTTCAGTGATAATTACCAGATATTCTGCTATGTGATGTGAAATATCAGAGCTCACTCCTGTGATCATGCTGCTTCTGCATGTTCACTTGGACACATAAATTACCACAGACTGGGTCATGACTACTGTAAGGTTATCTATATTAGGGAGAGATATGTACACAGACATTGAACGAACAGCACTGGTTAGCAGAGATGTAGGGCCTTTGAGCATCCTTACAGGGAGCAGATAATTCATTAGCGCCCATTTACGATAGGGCCTTCTACCAAAATTCTTCACTCTGCTACTATATCTGATTTGAAAGAGTTAATGTTGGTAAGGTCCTTAAGAGTGTGCATTGTGAATGAGAGTGAGGGCCAGGTCCAAGCCATCTAATTGTGTGTTAATGCTAAAGACATCAGCCCTCAGGCATGGTGAATCTGTACTTAGTTATCAAAAAAGCTGCTGGCATTCTGAGTACGTTGATATCAAACCCTGCACAAGCCATGATGCTTAGGAGAGCAGTAGCTCTCAGGACTCGAAGGTACATGCTGGTACTTCTGTTGCAGTATTTCTATTACTGCAATTTCTGTGGGATCTAAACTAGAACCAAAACTAGACAAGAAACCTCTAATTGGAAGAGAATGCAGTTGCTTTCAGGGTACAAGGTTTAGGCTACACTGGAGAACTGGTAAGGAAGAATAATACTGGTGTACTCTTGGCCACACTGCAGCAGTCAAATAGTGCTATTTATTTTGTGTTCTGCTTTATGAGGCAGTTTTTCGTTAGTCAGTAAGCCTAAAGACCCACTGTTTTCCCTGGGAGCCTAGAGTTTGCGATGGAGCTGTGGGTGGTTTTGCTCTTTAAGCACCATCAACAGAGTATAATAGCAGAAGTTACTGCAGGTGGGAGCCCCAAAAGCTTATTTTTCTGGACATGAAGCGTGCCACATCCAGCTATTTCTGTGTATATCACTTAGGATGCTTCTGAATCACAGAACCTTATGAGTGCTACAGTTGAGTGATATTTCATTATTATGCATGGCGGTATTAGTATGCTGTGTTTTGGAAAAGGAGATTCCTGTATTCCATTAGTTTAAAACATCTGTCTTTTCTCTCTGAACACTTGTGTTTGCTAATATACAAGAAATAATTCCTTCCAGTTTTTCCATAGTAGATATTTTACTTATTTAGATGTATATAGCTGCTAAAAATTCAACCAGTTTAACCGTTAGAAAGAATCCTTTCCCAAATGTTAATGAAACTGTTTCTTCTTTGATAAGAAGGTAGTTTTTGCATGCCTGCACCTTGAAGATCATCAGGAAGCTGCTGCAGTAAACCAGCAAATTCTTACCGAAGCATAGACTTTTTGCTTAGTAATGTTTATGGACCAACTTAAACTCAGAACTTTCCCCGATTCTGTAGCTGGTTTGGTTACATTTCTTGCAGGATGGTGGCGACTGTTGTGCTGCATTTTGTGCCTCCAAACTTAATGGAGTTTGCCCCTCAAATTACTTCATAGGCTAGGGCACTCCTCAGAAGCAAATAATTGGTTAGAAAGAGCGATGTTTCCCTGTCAGAAAGCTACAATGTCAAACAATATCAAACCTTTCAAGTGATGCTTTGCAAGGACACATCAGAGAGAATGAGGTGCATGTAACAAAACTGAACAAGTAAGTTGTCAAACTGATACGAATCTGAAGAACTACAGCTCTTGCCTTAAAATGGTACATAAAATCTGCAAGATGTACTTCCCCCTGGTTTTGGTTGTTACCTACAAGTTTAGTTACCAAAGAGCCTGGATTCACCACAGCATGAGGAGACTCAGAATTGTCATTCATCCTGTTGCACTGAGGTGGCAGCTTTGACTTCAGCTTAGTTAGTCCTGCATCCTGTGGTGCAGGGTACCTTACGGCACTAGAGTTTGGAGTTTCTTCCTGCCATTGCAGTGGAAACACACATTCCTGGTGATCTTTCTGAACTATTATAAACTATGAAGCCACTATAATGCAATCACAATCTGAAATGTCCTGTATGAGATGCAGGTTGGATGCTATGAAACATTGCAGGTCTGTGTACGGAGCAAGCATATATATAGCCATAACATATTTAATTGGACGATCTAAACCCCCAATTCTCCTATTTAAGTTTTCATAAATGAATCCACACCTTTTCTATAGTAGATCGAAACTCATTCACTTTGTTTTGATTACACACCTCTCAGTTTAGGAGCAATGAAACAAATTTTTGCAAAGATGAGAATGTTGAATGCCGTAAGTTGCTTCTGATTTCACAAGAGTATTAGACTGGCATATTCAAAAACGACCAAATTCTGATCTTAGCTGTTGTGGATTTCAACTTGTACACCACCTGGATTCACCTGGATTCCACCTGTTCACCTGGATTTACTTCTGTCTTTTGCTGGTGTGCATGAGAGCAGCTAGACCCTTTCTATACTAGATGTAGCTCTGTCACTGTTGTTTGTGCATTTTAAAATGGCTGAATGGCTGATGGCTCACCATTCATTTTCCCTATCAGGCAACTCAGGGTTCTGTGGCATTCTAGTCACGATATATATCAGAACCTCAAAGACAGATTATGCATTAACAATGATGAAAATTGATTACTAAGCACTCAATGAGTCATCTGCCTCAGGAAGTAACTACTTCAATCTATTATTGTCGATGTCCTGATGGGTCAACCAGGACGTGAAAAGGAATTTGCATTAAATTGATTTGAGTGTTTTTTTCTAGAAATAACATCACTCAATCAAAGGAAACATTCAGACAGAGCTAGGGAGAACTGGCTGAATTTGATTTGGGAAGGCAGAGCAGCAAGGGATGAGCAGGCTGATTCAGATAAAAATATAAATGGGATTTAGAGCACCATAAATCTCACATTACAGAAAGAAGAGTTGGAACAATTCTTAACAATTTCTGCAATGCAGATTAGGCTGCACATTTTGGAAATCCTTTATTTGCCTATTGATCTGTGTGTGTATATGTATCTGTATACACACATCACCCAGTTATGTGAATAGTGTGTTTATGCAAATATTGTGCTTATATATGCATTCACCATAACAATTTGCCATCAAGTAACATAACAATATGGCCAGTTTCCAGTTATCTTGGATGATTTTGCTGTATTGAGCTCATATGAAAACTGGAGAGTGGAATGTTTCTCTTCAAATATTTTTTTCTTCTCAGAGCTGAAGACCTTCAGAATGAGCAGCCCACCACTCACTAAAATTCAATAAGCAATGAATCATACTGAAATGTCACTTTCTTCTCATCAGTCTTAGTCTTAAAACAATTCATCCTCTCTCTCATGCTTGTAGTGTGGTGTGGGTGTGCTGGCATCTTAAATTGCAGTGGGTTTCTGCTATCATGTTATTCCCAATAGCTTTGTATCTTCTTCCAAGATCATTACTTACAGCATTTGAGAGTCCAATTAAAATCGCATACTTAAAAGAACTTGCTCCTTACCATACACATGGGTTGTGAATTGTTCTCTTATTGATTTTATACAGTCAGTCTTTATGTCCATTCCAATAAGTTTTACCTGAGTAATGATTTTGTGATTTGGCCTAAGAAATCACAGCAAGGTCTTAAAAAAAAAATATTAGTGACTTCATTTGCTTCACTTTTTTGCTTTCCACCATAAGACATTTATAAAACTGTGATAGTTAGGGTGGATATTATTATAACTGTTTCAGAGAGTCAGGCCTCTCAGAAATGCCTCAAGCTGGAAATCCTAAAATTGTGGCATTCACAGTCATTGTCACAGTTGAAACACACTGGCTTTAATCAATGAAGCTTAGCTCTGAAGCAGTGCAAGGGGGGAAAGGACAGAGAAGACTGATTGGAAAGGCATATGCTAATCCACCAGTAAAACTGTGCAAATATCAGAATGTGCAAGAATCAACTCAGTGTCCTGGGTCCAGGATGAGCAAAATCTCTCAAAAAATAGAGGAAAGACCACAGACACAATTCCCTCTGGCTAATCTATAAATGTCATCTCCTTCTTTAGTGGACTTAGCCTTATCCTGCCTGTTTCAGACACGCACAAAGAAAATGGAGAAACTGCCCTGTAAGGAAGGGGATTGGGGAGGTGCCCATTATTCAGGCCAACAGCTCAAAAGACCAAATTATATCATAGTTCTCACTAGAAACCTGAAGAACACATAGAAGGTTTTATTGTATAAAGGGTTGTACCACATGTATATATTACATAATTAAGATTCAAGGTATTCCTGTCTGAGTCATGATGTACATATACTGAATATACAGAGTTGTGCCTTTTTTTGAACACCACCTATATTACTTTAGCAGTCAGGAGCCTAGGAGGTCACAAAAAGTGATTGTACTATTGTCAGATAAACCCTACAGCCATCATATGCACTATATTTCTGACCAAACCCAAAACAAACCAGTTGGAAAACTTGATGCCTTGATTTTGGTATATTGCTATTGCTATTGACTAAAGAAGAAAAAAGGAAGCGTGAACTTAGGTATCTTTTCTTGTGTTCTTGCTTTATTTCACTCATCATTTTTTCCAGTATAAACATGCTACTTCTCCTTTCCCCCTTTCCAAATGCAGGTGCTTATGTTTCTCCTTCAGGCAGTTAATTGGTTGTTATTGATGAAGATGCAACATTAATAGACTATTTATATTTTCTCCCAATTTACACATATGAGATTAAGATTGAGTTCCAGGCATGTGCAAATGATGGGGAAATGGAGTTATATGGTCTTGATAACAGCATGAACATATCCAACAAGTAATTACATATTTGGGGATAAATGGCAAGTCATTGTCAAACTGCGTTAAATGTACGGTGGGTCACGGATTACTGGGTAGTTCTGAAAAAACTAACACTGCCACTATGAACTGCCATAGCTGTATTACTTCATTTCCCATAAACTGTGATGGATTACATGAGGTGAAGTTTCTCTCTAATGGTGTATCCAGATAGCCAGTTCTGCAGCGTCTATTAAACTTAGTAGCCACTGAAGGAAGATTCTAGAAAAGGCCTTATAATTTCATTTTGTGCTAAGTGGTTTACCAATTTGTAATTGGAGACAGTGTCTGTCTGGCATTGCATTACCTAAGTTAAAAACAGCCTGTGAGCTTAAAAGCCCAATCACTGTATTAACAATATAATAATCACCTTTGAAATCTTCACAAGCATGGAGTAAATTTGGAAAAACATAGGAAAAAGAAATAAGAGTGATTCTTTCCTACACTGGGGAGTCCAAAAGTGCATCTGCATTAGTGTTTCTGTTCAGCTCAGAAGAGGAGTTGCCTGATTGTCCCCATTAAGCATGCTTTGGTTTGCATTGGAGGGTGATCTTGGGGTGAACTCAGATTTCCACTGAAACTAGAATGAAACTAGACTGAAAAGGTGTTCCAGAAATGTGCCTATTTCATTCCAACTGCTAATAAGCATTAAATCCATGGGACCAGACTAAACCTAGTCCAAAGTAAATCTCTGAAATATGTAGTGCAATGCTGAATCCTGGGAACAGCTGTTTCACTCCACAGAAGCACTTCTGCTGGCCTGCAGTACCTGCTAATTTAGATATATCATGAGGTTGCACAGCAACTTATGTCCCAGTTCAGCAAGACAATTAAGCACACGTCTAATGTTAACATTTTTGATGTACAGTGGTTGCTGGTTTAGGTTCCTGGCAAGAATCAGAACGTGAAGGAGCCAAAATGAAAAATGCTTGAATTTTAACAGAGAATGACAAGGAGTCAAGACAGAGAGTAATCTAAAGCTGAGCACAAGCTCCAAGATGGAACACAGGCATCGATCAGTTCCCATAAATAACATGGATAAGAGACCTGAAGTACATTAAACATAATAAGTAAAACTTCTAAATTATATCCCTGCCTTCAAAAAAAAAAAAAGATCGATGAAGTTTCTTAATCCAAGAGGTAACATGATCAAAATGAGTTTCAGGACAGCTAAGTCAGGGCATGACATTACAAGCAGCTTGAGTCTGACAGACTGAAATGAAAGTAGGTCAAGCAGGAGGGCTGCAATACAGGGAAGGGAGAATCCTCACAGAGGTTTGGACCTGGAATTTTGTTTTTCCTCCAAGTATTTCCTGAGTTTGAAAATGCTGTTAATCAAGGTTTAGTTTGGTTTGTGGGAGAATTTACAGCTACTCAAATACCCCTGTAAAAACATTGTTTTGCCGCCTTTACCCAGGAGTTCTAATAGACAGCAGGATCCTGTAATGACTATGTGAGAGTAAGGGGACAGTGAAGGGCAGGCAGGCTGTGATACCTTCCTCAGCTACAGCGACGGAAAATGAGATAACTTCTCAAAGTCAAGGAGGTGCATCTCTATCAGTGCAATCTATGGGAGAAGCAGTTCCAAATTGCCTTCTAGTCTTAAGCACATGCTGTAAAGATCAGTTACCATCTGAAAACTGCAGTTTGGTCTTGAGTAAACCCAAAGCCCTGGAATAAGACAAAACCCACTGTTCTGCACATACAGATGTAGCAGAATAGAGCCCTTACAGCATTTTTATTTAAATCAGACTCTTGTAACTCATTTACTCTGGAACTCCTTTAAAATTCTGTCCAGCTGGTACTTGTGGGAGCATAACTTAAATCATGCACCCTTGCCTGCACACTGTTATTGTGTCAGGCAATACAAATTAATGCAATAAACTTTCATAATGAAGAGAGCATGAAATTTGCAGAGTAACAAATCTATCATGCGAGGATTAGTACTACAAAATTATGCTCACTTGTATTTACAAGAATAGAGTTGCCTATGTATAAGCGAAGACTGCTAGCTGAAAATTTGACTGATAAATAATACGAATTAATATTTTTATTACTGTTATTTTTAAAATAAGTAACTGGTTGGGATAGTGGTTGGCTTCAAAGGCGGCAATTCTTCATTAAAAATGAGCACTAAGAGTTTTTATAGCATATTCTTTGTGGAAAATATTCTTTCCCTGTTATCGAGATTGAGCCACAAATGAAACCATCCCAAAGAGTCCTATGCAGCATCTCTGCAGTGATCCTATCCCACTGAAGGGTCATAATTCTATTAGCAGATCTATTAGCATCAGAGTTAAAGAAATTGAATAAAGAGAAAATTCGTCTCTACCAAAAATGTTAGCACTGAATGTCTACAAATTTTGGCATTCAATATGAAGAGCTTGGTAAGGTTTGAACACATTACATCAGCAATGTAATTAGAAGAGCATAACCATAACTTTGTAATGGCTAGAGTATGTGCTGGGATAGGAAAAGTGACGAATTTTACATTATGTCATTTGAAGGCACATAATTTCTGAAATAAAACATGATTTAAATTCTGTCATTAAATATGCACAGGTGCTGTCCAGTCAAGTTAATAAAATCATCAGCTACCTGATGCCAATAAGTGCATTGCATTGTAAGCAGAAAAAAAATGGGCTAGAGATATAAATTAGGATGAGACACTGTCCTACATTTGCTTGTCCTCTTGCATATATAAGTATGGCCAACCTTTGTGTAGTCCTGTCTCTGATTTACTAGTAGCAGATGCCTATTAAGGTCAAGACAAACATACACAGATGTATTCACAGAATATTCTCTTAGTCTCCAACAATGTATGTCTTTGGGCCTTCCTGAATCAGAAATGTGTCTTTGATGGACACTTCTGCTAGTTCTAGTTATCTGCAATGAGACTACAATGAGTTATACCTGGAAAGCAGGAATGGTCCCATAGTTGTCACAGAATAGAAAGGAGGAAGAAGATAGTCATCTAGAAACAAGGCAAAAAATTAGGACTTTTTTTTATTATTTTAGCTGCAACCTCATTGTCTCTTTCAGAAAATTCCATAAGCAACTCTGAAAAGTGAGGTTGGAATGACTAATAAATAGTCATGTCATAGCATCTCTTAGGTTAAACAGCAGCTTCAGGATTCCTGATTTCCAGACTGCCACTTCCATCAGCAAACCTAGTGGAGGATGAAAGAGATCTCAATATGCATTCACTCCAGAATTGGCTGGAACAAGGAATTGAGGTGAGGGTTCCATGGTCATAGAAACAAAAGAAAACAATATGAACTTAAATAACTGAAACAATGAATCTCAGTTTTCTGTATTTAGCCTGCAGAGACCACTGTTAGGAGAAATAAATATTATTTCCATAAGGTGAGCAATGCTAAATGAGGCTGAAATTATTTGAAAATCTAAATAAAAAACATTTGCTTGAAACACTGTGAGGTAAAAAGCAATGATGACAGAGAGGCCACTGTAAGAAAGCCATATCAGTTTTTCTGTGGCTGTCCACTGTGATCCAAAGTACACATATTGTCCCAAGAACTAGCTAAATAAAGCTTCTTGGTACCTGTATAAGCATCAGTGCCACTGACTCATCAGTGATCCAGAAGCATTGTACCAGGACCTCCAGTACAACAGAGATGTCCATAGAGTAAAATACAGGAGTGAACTAATAGTTTTTAATTTTCCTGTTAGGAAACGCTCAGGAAACCATATCTGATGTACATTAATGGCTAGCCTGAAATGTAAATGCTTGAGGTCAGCTTAAAGAGAAAGTAAAATTCCTCTTCAGTCTACATTCTTTAACTGGCAAGACTTCCATCCTCATAGAGAAATGCAAATCAATTCCCTTTTTCCAGACTGTATCTCATCTTGTAAGGTCTAGATTTCCCAAAGGCAAGCAGCAGCTTCCCATAGAGAAAAGATAGTTCAAATGGTACTATTTCAGCATTTCCTGACGAAGTGAAGCTGTCCAATTTTTTGAACCGTCACAAGCAAAACAAGATGAGATTATTTCCATGTACTTATTTATGTTGTCTGGCTTGCTTTGAGAGCATCAATGATGGGTTTCCCACAATTAGCCAAGATTCAATTTTTACTGATTCTTTTGAATTATTTTTTTAATGGATTTTAAAAATTGTTTTGGTTCAGAAGCAGTCTTTTAAGTGTTAATCAATATAATTAATGAAATTTAATGCAACTATACTTATTTACAGTGGTAAAGGGCTTGTCCCACTGTACCTCTGGCAAAGAGGTTATCTTTCAGGACCTGAATGAGTGAAGTATCAATGACAGTTGTAGAAATTGCAAGGCTGTGAAGTGTTTGACTGTTTTATGTTGCCTTTTTTATTAAAGGAAAGAAAGGCATCTGGAAAGAATTTAGGTCCAAAACCAGTAGGCAAAATAAGGAAAGAACAGCAGGATAACAGAAGGCCTGAGAGAACAAAACTAATACCCAACTGCTAATAACTTGTTTGTGAGTGCAATTGAAAACTGTTTTCAGAAAGGATGAATATTGATGGCAAGACATGATAGGCAATGAAACATACTGTCCAGATGATTTTGACCCCAAAACCCCTGATGTCTTTCAACTGTACAGGCTAAACTTTACCGAGAAACCTCTGACTATACATATTACACACTTCAGGATGGTGGTGCCTATTAAAGTAGTTTGGAAAGTGTCTGAAAATGAGCTGTAACAAGTCTAAATTTTCATTCCTTTACTAAAACCAAATAAAGTTTCCCTTGCATAACTAACATAAGGAACCACTGTGGGCATTGTGCACTAAATTTGGATGCAAAATAAATAAATATGACTAACCTGCCATACCCTTTATTAGGAAATCAGTGTGAATATTACACGTTTCATCTTGGTGGTCAGGTGCAATGAGTGAACCTATTATGTGCAGCTGACATAAGAGGTAACATGAATTGAAAACCTGACACCTGTAGGGGCTACTTTTCCTTGGCAGGGGGATTTAGAAGCCTAAGAACACAAGTGATGCCTCAGACTGAATGCTGGTTTATACTGACCTTCCATTAAGCCACTATCAGCTCAAAAAGATGAGGCAAATTATTACAAAATTGTTTGCTTATTACCTCAGTCCTAAATAGCTGAAGTTTTTCTTACCAATTCTATAAGGCTCCTTTACAGACTTGTTAAAGTTGTCTGGGTTTTTTGCTATTATGTACTGAGTGACTTTCATATCGTGTTTTTAGGTTTGGGTTTTTTCCTACCTTAATGCTGAATTATCAAGTTCAATATTATCTTATATGTTCCAGAGGCTAAACATGCATTGTATCAAGTACTGTACTTTATCCTTTTATAGATACTGTCTTTCAATTTTCTGTTTCAGTAGCTCACAGTTTTAGAAATTTTTCAGTTCTCTTTCTCCAGAAGGAGGAAGTCTGAGGTCATAGGCAAGCTGGTTTTGAAGTTATGTTCCCTAAAAGTGTGGGAATGATTATCCAAAACCTTATCATTTTCTTAGAGAATTGTTTTTGTTTTTTTTTTTTAATGACTGACCTGAGACTGAAAATAGGTTAACAACTGCCAAGTTACATGTAAGGAGACAGTTTGATCTATTGAGGAGGCCATTCCAAATTCAATAGGTCACAGTAATTTGATATTTATGGTTTCACAGAAAAACTGTGAAAAACTTGGAACTACAGAATAGTTCTTCAAGGTCACTTTGTACTTGAGCAAGGAGGATAAAAAATAATAGATAAGTTATATATCTTATAAGAGGTAATACAGTAGTGTTTGGTACTGACTTGATTTTAGCTGATGTTTTCCCTATTAAAAGCTAGAATATGTAGCTCCAGTAAGCATATGGAAGTATTTAATTTACTCTTTTCATACAGAATAAGGTCTGTGAATAGGTCTCTAATGCATTAATTGTATTGTTTTAGAACAATCCAGCAACCTTTTGGGAATACAGATATTCTAGTAAATAAACAAATAACATAGGAATAGTAGCATTAATAGTACCATGATTATAACAGAAGAAAAGGGAATATTCATTTGACTGTTCAGAAGAATTTGTTAAAATTGTATTTAAACTTTTCTTACATTAAGTTTTCCCTAACAATTGAGCCTTTTTTGCTTTAAGCATCCTCAGAAATTGCCTGCATTTTCCAGGTCCCTTCAGCAATATTCTCTTCTGGCAACCATATTTTGAAAATAATGCTTTGCTAACACAGTTACCAAGCCAGGGAACAGAAAGTATACCAAAGGGCTTGATGAAGCAAAACTGCCCAGATGGTAAATACACTCAATCATTCTTTAAGTAAAAGATTAGAATCTTCCATTGTTATCCTATACAAAGAGACAAAGTTTCTTGAACGCTATGTTTCTGTGAAATATTAATTCCACTTCAATTATAAATAGATTTAACCTGTGACTTTCAGGGCCTACAGAGGTCATTGCCTATATAGAAGTGAGCTGTAGAGGTCTATAACATAAGAAGAAATTATATGTTAATACCACAGAATCATAGAATGTCCTGAGTTGGAAGGGACCCGCAAGGATCATCAGGTCCAACTCCTGTCCCTGCACAGCACAACCCCAAATTCACACATTGTGTCTGAGGGCATTGTCCAAGTGCTTCCTGAATAGCGTCAGGCTTGGTGCCACGACTGCCTCCCTGGGGCGCCTGTCCCAGTGCTCCACCGCCCTATGGGTGAAGAACCTTTTCCTAATATCCAACCTAAACCTCCCCTGGCACATCTTCCTGCCATTCCCTCATGTCCTGTCATTGGTCACCAGAGAGAAGAGATCAGCGCCTGCCCCTCCTCCTCCCCTTGTGAGGAAGCTGCAGACCGCAGTGAGGTCTGCCCTCAGGCTCCTCTTCTCCAGGCTGAACAAACTCAGTGACTTCAGCTGCTCCTCATATGGCTTCCCCTCTAAAACCTTCACCAACTTTGTGGCCCTCTAGACACTCTCGAGTAGCTTTGTATCCTTAATGTACTGTGGCGCCCAAAACTGCACACAGCACTCAAGGTGAGGCCACACCAGTGCAGAGTGGGACAGTCACCTCCCTCAACCAGCTGCAATGCAGTGCTCGATGCACCCCAGGACATGGTTGGCCCTCTTGGCTGCTAATATCATTGTTGATATTCCTGGATACACAAAAGAAGATGCACGCCCCTATTTAAAAAAAAAAGAACAAAAGATAAACATTTTGAACAATATGGTCATCTGCTTGAAAACCACCTTAAAATTGCCTTAATGTGGAGGGATGGGCATTTTTCTGTGGTTTTATAATTTAAGACTTTCTAACATAATACCTCTCTGCCTTGCAATTTCTTCATGAGCAAGGTTCAAAGGAGGCAAGGCTAGGTAAGCAAAATATAATATTGCCAAGGGAAGGGCTGGTATAGCATAGATAAACTTGAGGAGTGTTGATATTCAGTCACCATCTTCAGAATATTAGAGGAGGTGAAAGGGGGGCTTAAGTCATTCTCTTATGCTACTTATCGTAACCTCTACAGTAAAGATGGTGTATCTGCTATTTATGAACTTGCAGAACTACTACTTGCAATGATTAACTGTGAGAGGGTGATTCCCTTTCCCTTCCAACCATTCATTAAGCATCTGAGGCCGGTGAGAGAAAGTTTCTGCAAACCCATGGCTTGGTTGATAAGCTCCCAACTTTTGGCCCTTCAGGCTTAGAAATATTGTCTACAAGACTATGAGGTAATCTTAAAAGTTAAATACTGGTATTTAACAATTGTGGGGTGGTTTTTTTTTGTTTATTTGTTGTTTTTTTTTTACGAGGCCTATGGTTGTACAGCTAGCTTACTTTCTTTGGTTATGCAGGTTCAGAATTTTCACAATTATGTTCTGGCTGAATGGTGTTACTTGTGTTCTACTTTTGAGCAGAAATGCTTGTAGCATTTTCTAGGTGGTTAAAGAAAAGCCATTATTACATATGAATATCAAGACTTCAGAAGCTTGCTGTCAATACAGAGATAACTGATACTGAGAAGATAATATGGATATTATTTTCTCCAGTGATGTCACTTTTAATGTGAATTAATTATGTTTAATGCACAGGTTTAGATTTGCATAAATTTTGAAGTGATTGGCTTGTTCTGGCAAAATGTCAGAGCAAAATTAGTCTAGATGTATAAATTAAAATCCTTCATGGCTGTACTTCTGCTTAATGATCTCAGTATTAATAGTTTTATAGTATTTATAGTATTTATAGGATTCATAGTGTATAACAAATAATGCAACTTAAGTAAATTAGGAAGCAAACTGGTCTTTCCTGGTTCATTTCTTAAATATGCTTTCATCTCCTAGTTGCTTCAGTTCAGGTAGTTTATATGTAGAGCTTGGAGGGATGCTTTCTTTTTTGGGGAAAAGGGTTCCTTGTTGCAATCAGAAGAAGCAGTAGGAAATGGAAATGTACCAATGTAGCTAATCTGTCTCTCAGCAGATTTCTTCAGGTAACATATGAGGTTGTCAAATCCCCTGTCATCCTTTGGGCTAAAGCAGTTAATAGTTGAGTCTAGACCTATTAAGGTGATGGGTGGTACACTGGATTTCATAGTGCATTGGTATGAATCCTGAGGGGAGGGCTGATATTTCCAGAGATGCCCAGAGACTGTGTGAAACAAAGAAGACAAAGATCTCAGTATGTTGCTGTCAAGTCAAATCCCCTTAGCTTTTGTGTTTGTTGAAACTTCACAGAAAAATCTCTTTCTGAAGAAGCTCACATTAACATTGTCTGGTTTGATAAAGGCAGAACATCTCCATAATCTGCAGGCTAGTGAGTCTATGACAAATAAGTATAGTACCAACGCTTTACTTCTCTCTTTTTGGCTGCTGTATAATCAGTGGGTATTTATGCAGGTTTGTGAGAGTGTGTTGATCACCTCTAGTAACAAGGTAATTTTGCTAAAGCAAGATCCTGAGAGAAACACTGCAAGTCAGTTGGCTTTACTATTCACAGTATGGCTCTGAAGAAACAAAAATAATGTAAACTTCATCTGTACTCTTATATTTTAGTACAACATTTTATTGTAGCTGTTATTGACTGAGTTTCCAGGAGCCAGTTAAAATTGAGAGAAAATATTTTTAGATCTAGTGTGAGTCAGTGTGGAGAAAAAATAGACGAGTGCAAAATCTTGCAAGTGGGTGAGCTATCAGATGTTCCTGACTTTTTCTCTTCTCTGTTAGCAGGAACAAATATTTTACCAAGCATTATAATGCCTCTTTAGCAAGTTCTGGCAAACAGTTCTCACTTAAATTTCTTTGCAGGAATAAAGGCAGACTAAAGATTATATTCAGTGGCAATATTAATACTGTTTGTGTGCCACAGGTAAAAATAGATTTCAGTTTATGTTGGTGTATTTTTACATAGAGTATATTGGGAAAATAGTTTGTCATATTCTCCATTTATTTATTGGATTGTTATCGTAAGTACAGGAAAAATGTATACTTTGATGGAAAGTCAATTATTAAATTGCTGAATATCATTGACAAACCTTTAAAAATATCTATGGCTCCAAGCTTGTTGTTGCATTACTTTAAAAAGAAACTTTTTTTTTTTTCATAGAAAAGAAATTTTCTTATTAGGGTTTTGATGTCTAGTATGGCTTTGAACCACATTTCAAAATCAAATAAGTACTGTGTGATAAAAGCCCTCTGCTGTAGTGTTCCTGCTGCAAGAAAAGATTGGGATATACAAATGAGATGTTGAAATAGCATTGCGGAAAAAGGGATGCTGAAACTACTTCAGTAATCTGGAAATCACAGAATGTGACAAATTTCTCCTGAATTATTAGAAAATCTTTGCTGTAAGAGAGGGTAATGGCATCTTGTGGTCTCTCTATATTTTTGCCTTTCCTTTTAATCTAGCTTTATTCTTTCAGAGCCTTTTAATGTCCTTATTTTCTTGCAGTCCAGGGTTCTCTCATATCCTACAGTAGTATCGAGGGTGCTATTCATCCGGCCAAAAGTAGCTGTCCAAAATGAGCTAGTTGTCTAGATTCCCTTTAGAGTCAATAGGCACATTAGAGTCACGGTTTACCTTGTTCAGAAGTGGCCATCTAAAGTACATCAGATGAATTGATCCTTTAAATGTGCAGATATTTCCAAGTTGAGCTGTAAAGAGGTCATAGTCTGATTAGCTTAACTGTAGATGACTGCATAGGAGATGTCTAATGCTAAGCAAAACAAATCTTACCCCTGCTGGCAAGTGATAACTCTGTTATCTTACACTATGAACTCTCTTAAAAGGAAATTCAGCCTAATGTGGATGGTCAGAACAAGCTTTCTAGGGTGTATTGAAGTGCAGGAGTTTATTTCTGGCCTTTTGCTAGAATATGAATTTCACTCCCTCTATCTTTTGGCTGGTGGTTGCTACACCTGGAAAAGGTTAATCCATATAGTTTGAGGTTATAATACCTTTAAGGGCTTATTTTTAAACTGGGCAAAGGAATGAGAAATATGGTGCTATATTTATTTAGCAATGCATTCTTGTTATCCAGAAAGGAGGCAGTACTCTTTATTTCATTTTGTATTCTGTCCTGTACAGATCCACAATTCTAATCTTCGCCACAAAAAATCAGATCTTACATGAAGGAAGTGGTTATTCAATTTGTGCTTTTCCTTCATTATGCTGCCATCTCCTTTAAAATGCTAACTATTTTTAATGGCATAAATTACTTTATGTGTATTTTGTAAGTATTATAGTAAAAATATCAAGTTGCAGTGGGATTTGGTGTTTTTCTTTCTCAAGAACTGATTATATACAACCCAAAAGTATGGTTGAACAGTCTTTGTTAGAATTGCTCAGCAGTCTGAACTTGGGAAACAGACTGTGGTTCTTCAATCTTTTTCATCAGTTTAGGACTGTTAGCTGTTTTTAGCTCTTTTCTTTCGGCATCCATCTGTCAGTAATGCTCTCCTTCTGGCTAGCCACAGCAAAGCACCATTATTTCATTATATGCTAGGACAGAGGGGAAAATTGAGTCTTTTGAAGGATATCTTGAAAATAAGTTCTAATCCTTGGTGCTTCTGATAGCCCTTACATCATACACTAAGGGCATGTGTCTCGAGTACTATAATGCAAGGATTACGGAAGTAAAGGGGAGGAATTAGAAGTCTTTACATATATCATAATGCTAATATAGATAGAAATTAATTGTCCAGGAGGAAAGATGAAGTTTTGCCTTATATATCAAAGAGGAGTTATTTAAAAAACAAAAAAATTGAGGCATGCAGAGGAAGCTATTGGGTAGAAATTGATATAATGATGAATTATATAAGGATATTTAGTACACACTGCTCTGATGACCAGAATATAGCAAGAGATAGACCCAGAGATTTCCATCAGGTCTCTCATATTTTGAACAACCAAAAGAATAGTAAGCCAAGGGTGCTGACAATGCTGTTGTGCAGTAATGTGGGTCATGAGCAAGCCACCATTCTGCTGGAAAGGAATCCAGATGGCCCAATATTTGCTTAAAATGTTTTGCCGACAGTTTTCAGGTTTTCCAGAGTGAAGAAAGAGTTAAAGGGAGGCTCATGGATTGTGTTGTGACAATTAAAGGTGAAGAGGTGAAAATGCAAATGTGAAAGGTGGGGTGTGTGACAAAGTTTATGAAGTATTGACATTTGTGATACAGAAGAAGACAGAGAGATAAGAGCAAATTAAAAATACTGGACTTAAAGAAGGGATACTTAATATCCTTAGATTACTGATATGGATACTCTGTCAGAGCAAGAGACAAGACATTCAAGAGAACTGGCAATTCCCGAGAGGCTTTCTAGTAAGGCCACAGACACTAGCTACCCTTATGTGAAGGTCAGCTAAATCACGAGCTCTTCAAGCACTTAAACCTCAAGAAGGAGTTGTATAGGAAGTTGAAAGTAGGTCAAATTGCTTAGAATGACTGACAAAGAGTAACAAAAGTATGTAGGGAATATATGAGAAAGGCTAAGAAGAACCAATCAGCCAGGAGCATAAAATATTAGAAGAAAACATTCCGCATGCCAATAACCAAGAAATCAGTTATTGTACTGCTTAACAGGAGAGGAGAGATAGTAGCAGACACTGGTCAGAAGGCTGAAGTCTACTTTTTGCCTTGGTTTTCACCAAAATGTGTTTTAGTCATATGATCAAAACCAATATGCAAGAAGTCATGACAGATCCTAACCTGATGCGTAGGCCTTGTATCTAGTGGACATTTTCAAAATATTTAGGCCTGCAGACATTTTCTCTAGGGCACTTACAGCACCAGTTAGAGAATCTTGGAGCCATTTTTAATTGTGTATGTGAACTCAGAGGGAGTGAATGAGGTTCCAGAAGCCACGTGTAAAGCTCTAGAGCAACTGTAATTGAAAAGTAGTTATTAATGTCTTTGTTGAATAGGAATCAGCGGGCCCTCCAGGCAGTCTGCACGGGGTTTGAGGCTACTAGTATGTTTATTAAGTTTGCACATGACACCACATGAGGATGAGCTTCAAATCTATTGCAGGATTGGTTGGTTCTTTAGAATGATTTTAAGAAGCTAGAAAAACACCTCAAAACAAACAAACAAAAGGTATAATTAAATACAGTAAAGGGAAAAGTTCTCCTCACTCGTAGAAATACTATTTAAGTGCAAGAATGACAGATCTGTAGAAGAAGATCAGGCTTGTACTGACTGAACATGAGTCAAGAGTGTCATGTGGTTGTGGTAAATGTAAAGCTCATACTGGGATGTATGAACAGGCACATGTATAAAAAGCAACTAAGCATCTCTCTCACACTATTGATGATGATCTGCTTGCTGCCGATATGCATGTTTATTCAACAAGTGGTTTCATTCCCTGTCCCCCACATTGTCTTTGTGCTGGACAAGATCATGCATAGTAATGATCTTTGGAAAAGCTTTTTGCAGTGCTCCCTGTCTTTGGAGACTGTGTAATTACAGATTATCAGTCAGAAAGGAGCATGTTTGGGATGCCTGCTGTTGGTAACTTAATGTCTCAAAGTTGTTCTTCCTGTCACCTCCTGATACAGCCCTTTCATTAGTTAATTAAAATAATTTTAATTTTAGAGTGAATTGTGTTTTTGAGGAGAGAATGTGGAGGCCAGAAGAATAAACTTAATTTGCAGGGAAGATTAGGGAATTCAGCCTAATCTTGAAAATAGAGAGCTCTGGAGCTCTTCAGATCTTTCAGCATCTTGGGACTCTCTCACCTATCTGGCTGCTCTTTGCTGGATTTGCTACAAGGAGGCTTTTACCAGTGAATGCTGCTAATTTACAAAAGCAGGCAGGGCATCCTTTTATTTTTGTTGGTATGGGTGTTGGGTGAAGCTTCTATTCTTTTCAAAAACAAAACCCAGACTTGGCCCCCAAACTGTCTTGTTTCATGGTTTTTTGGTTCTTTAGTATATTTTCATTACAAAATTCCCCAAAGATATTCTGCTATCAAAATTAAATTGCATTTGATTGTCAACAGGTTAAATCCTGAGGGAGAAACACCAACTGAAAAGAACCTTGTTAAAACACTCTAATGGCTCTACACTGTATTTTCTGCTGATTTTACCTACAATAAGTCAAATTACTTCTTTTATTGTTGTATCTAGCAAATATTTTATGTAAGAGATGCTGCCTTTATGTTGCTTTTTAAATCTAATTTGTTGTTATCACTTAACCCTTTAGAGTTTTTGCCCCAGGAAGCATATCTCATGCACAATTTGAGTGACAGAGTGGTAAATGCAAGTGCTTTTCCATTGGAGCAAGACCAAATTACACTTGTATATATTTATTCTCCATCTTTTTTTCAGTGGCATAGCTGAAATACAGACAAATAGTGAAAAAAGATATTTGCTGTAAGAATGCTAGTGAAGACTTCAGAATTAAAATAGCATTCTTGGCAACTGCCTTTTCCAGAAAACTGTTTTGAGAATGAGTTCCGGAATGATAATTAGATATTGAAATGCACCCAGTTTCACATTTCAGCGCTCCTTTCCAATTAGAATGGCGTTAGAGTGAAAGTGTAGCTATATAATTGTATGAAGAATAGATCCAATTTTCTCAATGTCACTGTAACATCACCTTTCAGTAGTAACGGCACCGAATGATTACGCATATCATTTAGTAATAGTATTTTATCCATTTCACAGAGAGAGGTTTTTCTTTTTTTTTTGTTTTTTTGTTTAAGTGGACATGTGATCAGACTGTAAATGAGCATATAAAGTGGAGGCCATGCTACGCACAAATATGTCAGCGTTAACGTTACTGCATCCTGAACTGCTGGGAGTAACATGATACTGTGTTTGCTAACACACAGTGTTTGCAGGCAGAGTACATCTTAACAAGCTTTTTAATGGTCAAAAAAGCAATTGCAAAAACCTCTTAACCCACAAGTTAAGGAAAAGATCTTTACAATTTATTTTTGGTCTGCTGCTGTGTGGAACTACAAAATGAACACTGATACAGGTTTAGGATTAAATACTCCCGTTAGCCTTGCTGGTTAGCAGGCACTTTGTATGCATCCTTCCTTCTTGGTCTCTATCATTCCATCTTGCTGCAGAGCAAAGCAGGCTGCAAAATGGATAATCCCTGTGAGAAGGTAGTGCTATAGAGCTCAAATCAATCATGCCAAATGATACTAGAAATATTTCTTATAGGTCATGATTGGAAATTTATCCGGGAATTTGCATTTAAATGACAGCTGCTAGAAATAGAGTGTATAGAAACAAGTATATCATGTTTAGGCTTTAAGATACATCCCTTAGGGCTCTAGGAAAACATGGGGCTCTTTAGTTTAGTTTAACCCCCATAAATATTAGTACAGCAGTGCCTTGCACTGTTGAAACTGCATTATCAGCTTAATCGGAGTCACCTGAATAGGTTAAATTTGATACAGTATGTTTGTTTGTGGGTATTTCCAGGATTTGGATGGTCAGGGATCTTTTGCTTTAACAGCTGATGCAAAAGCATATTGAGATTTAACTTTTTGCCTAAGATTTTAAGTAATAGTTTTTCACATTTATGATACTTATTTTTCTCTCTGGTCTTATCTGCTTCTCATGCCTTCCTTTTAAATTCATAGATTTACTTGAGGCAGAAACAGTCTCTAATTACGTGTGTGCTAGTTCCTGGAATTGCTGTGACCCATCTGACTGTGTTCTATCTCAATGTTAAGTCTTATTTTTATATTGGATCTCAAATGCCACTAAAATAAGTCAGGTGTGAAAGTTGCCCTGGCTTTACCCCAAATTTCTAAAATAATACTTTCGTTAGTCCTGCTTATACTGTATTAATTTAAAACTTCCCTGAAGTCATATCCTGTGATATCAGCACAAAACAAGGGGACCATTTCTGGTGGTATTTTGATATTCTCCTAAACCAAACTTTAAATTAAGAAAAAAAATTATTCTTACATCTTACAGTTTTAAGCAAGGGCTGTAAAAAGTGGCTAATTGCACATGTCGAGTAGATTGTTTTGAAAGGCCTAAGCATGCCTAATGGGTCTTCTGTCATCTCTCTTCTAAAGAGTGAATATGCCTGTAAATGATATCTCATTATTTACTGTAATTATGAATTGAATAAACTAAGAGGAGTCTGAAGGATGTTTTCAGAAAGTTCTAGTCCTTACTTTCTGAGAAGCTGAAATAATTAAAAGAAGGTAATCCTTAGCTTTAGGTTGTAATAATACATCACAAACAACAAAACTGGGTGGGGGAGAGAACATTAAGTATATCTTTCTAAAATACATTTCAAAATTCCAAGGAACTAAACTAAAAATTGATGCTCCATTTTAACTACAGCTGCTGTTGGTCAGTTACACAATAGCAGGTTGAGAGAAAAAGATATGTTGTCTAACCTGCATGAATTTTCCACCTTTTCTATTGTTGACAAGTGATTTGCCTTTTCTATCTATCTGTGGTTTGGGGTTTTTGTTTTATTTTAATTATGATCATTACAAAGAAAAATGTAATGTAAGCAATTGGAAATAGCAGCAGGGTTCTGACATCATTAATGTTTTGTTTGCTTTTCATATTGAGAAATACAACACTTTCAAAGCACGGTATGTTCAGACTGCTATAAATTACAGAAGAAACTATTTTGATACATGGAAATCTTCCACCTTGGTGTCAGACAGAAACCTGGCATACAATTGTGCCAAATTCATATTAAGTACCAGAGTTGTAGTACTTCAATTTTTATTCTTGTAGTCACTGAAAAAAATACTAATGGGGCCCCTTTAGAGATTCCTTTTGTTTGTGGAAATAAATTTGTGGTTTGTTTCAATCAGGGCAAGCCTGGTGCTTCCAGCAGCATTTGCCTCTTTGGAAATGCTGTGTCAGAAGCAAGGACTTCAAAGTGTGTCATTGTTTTGCTGCCAGAAGTAATTCTTGTACTTATCATTCTAGACATCCTTGAACTCAGCAACAAAAAGGACAGATGGCCAGTGAAGGGGACTGACTGACTTGAACAAATTCAAACCTCTTAAGACTATCTCTGTTGACTTGGTTTTTATTTTTATGGTCATACTTTTTGTCACTTGTGATGGAAATGATGAATGCAAACCAACTAGAATATACTGATGTAACATGGGTCACCAGAGTAATGGAGTTTGTAGTACAGAAACTGCCCTTCATGTAATGAGGGATTTTCCCAGATAAAACATAGTGTGGGTGTGTTCTCGTGCTTTGCACAATGCTTTTGTTGTTTGCCAGAGTTAATATGGTCTTGAAAATTCTATTCATCAGTATTTCCCCCCAGTGGACCGTGTCTAATGTTCTTTACCTTAATGTATTCTACACATCTGCATTCAAATAATTTATTCATAGGCTGAAATCTCTAATCCCAGCCTGAGGTGCAGAGATGTTTACTTGGTCACTTACATTCTGTTAATCTGGGACAGTGGCAGGCAGGTCACACAACATTGTCCTTTTCATACAAGTTTTTGAACAGTGGATTGTTAGTAATTTTCTCAAAGAGCTAGCGGTAGCAGTCTGTGTAGATGTATTGAGAATCAGCTAATGGACAGAAAGTACCTGCTCCGACACATTAATTCCCTTCCCTGTCAGCCTGCATCATTGTAGCGTGTGCATGATGGGAAGCAAGGTCCCATCGCACTATGGCACCTGCTGCTTTTCCATCTGCCGAGTGCAATAGCTTCTTTGATTGCCCATTTTTCAGCCTAATGACTTTATTCCTTTTCTCTTTGTAAAGTTTTTACATTTTTTAATTGTTATTTCAATAGTCATGGTTTGTAGGATTTTTTAAAAATTCCTTCTCTCCAGTGGGCACTTAGAGTGTTGATAAAAGAATAACAAAATAATATTCCAAACCTGTGCCCAAATTCTGCGTGCCCCAAGTGTTGTGTTTCATAATTTATTCTGATAAAGTTGTCATGGTGATAATGTCTCTTGAGAATAAAAGTGCCATGTGCCTGGCTGATTACAGGAAACAGCTCAGATGGTACATAAACTGGTAAATATTGAACCCATGGGCAATAATTCTATCCCTATTTTGTCCGTTCATTTATTTATTTGATGTAGCTCTGGTCAGCTTGATTATGGAAAGAGTGTGACAATTCATATTTTACTTTCGTTACACTTAGATTTATGAGGATGGGAGACAGGCTTTTGTTGGGTTATTTCAAATCCAGTGAAGTAAATGTTGGCGGAGTTCCCTGAAATAGCCTTTGAATTCTGTCTAAAGCTGTTGATTTGGCTGGATTAGTCAAAGCAGCAGATCATTATTACATATCGAACATCTGTCAAAAATAGGACTTGCAATTAACAAATGTATCATCTGTAAGTTGTGGCTTCAAATTCTGTGTGAAAGAAGTACCTTTAGGATTCCTGATAAATGCTGATTTTGTTTATTTCAAATATGGAGATAAAAGCCACACTTTTAAACATAATTCTTTTCCATCCAGGAGAAAACAGAATGACATGTTTTTCATTCCAAACACTGACCATATTAAAATCAAAGCATACTAGTGTATTCCTTGGAATTCATCTCAAATTTTTTGGTGGTGAAGTTCAAAATTACACCCTCCAGAAGGGAAATTTTAGATTCGGATATGCTTTTTTTTGTGCATTTGTCATGTAGTGTAGTCTTTAGTCTGTATTTAAGAAATGCAATTTTTATACAAATAAGCACTATTAGTTGCTAGCAAGATTTCAGTTCTTCCTGTATGTCTTTTTGCATAATACTTCTTGTTTATTTCTGTTAAGAGATTTAGAAAGGCATCAGCTAGATTTAATTGCACTGTGTTTGGGGGTAGGAGTCTTCCACACCTGACTTCCACTGTAGCTTTTAAAAATATTTCTCAGTTCTAACTCTATGCATAAAATTTTTCAAATATTCCTAAAGAACTTAGCAAATGAGCTTTCCCTACTGCCCATTAAGCACCTTGGGAAAAACCTCTCCTTACAGACAGAATTTTAAGGCTAGCACATATATTTGAATGATATATGTAAATGTACTGATAAGCACAGTTTTGAACAAGATCCATAACTCATCCAAACCAATACCAGATTATACAGGGGCATGGAACTGGTTGGGAGATTCTCCTGAGCAGATGGGAAGTGGTATTGGTGTAGCATTTTACCAGCGTAGCATGCATGAGCTGAGAAGAGAACTGCGGCCAAATCCAGAGGAGCTGGTGGACTTGCAGGTGGTGAGAAGCAGCTTCTGAGGTTTTTCAACAGTAATACAGCATTTGCATTGGCAGGAACATACGGTCGCTAGTTTTGCAGGGAAGATGGGTCATTCAAGGACACACCTGATGTTAGACCTAGACCCAGACCTACATCTGCTCTCTGTATGTGCTGAGGAAAACAGAGCAGATCAATAGTTTTTCAAGGTAAGCCCTGTCTAGAAGGGCAGCAGCAGGGATGGCAAAGACATGGCACTGAAGTCTTTCAAGGTCACATCTATATAGATACAGACTGCAGTATCGTGTGATGGACATCTGTGCAAGGTAGCAGCTCCCAGTTTCTAGTAAATGCTGAATTCCCAGGAAGGGTCTAGATCTAGGTCTTTCTGCAACTTCTTTTAATAAGGACCCCTCTCCTGGTAAGCAATAACTTATTTATTAATGGAACATTCGTACCAGAGGCCCTCACCCAGTCAGCAGCTTGTTTAGCACGGTTTCTTGCGCAAGGTGTATGCTGACGAAAGTGAGGGGTGTGGAATGCACAAAGCCAGTGGATCACCATATCACCTGGGGGCCTGTGCATCTCTGTGCACAGCTTTGGTTATGTAGGCTGAATGCCACAGGCACTATCCACCTGCCATGCTGCTGCTTTGTGGCTGAGTGACTGAGATGTCACAGCAACCACAGTACTAAGGTGCCTGCAGGGCACAAACTGATGCAGAGCAGGAGGTGTCTACCCTTGAACTGAAACAACCCTACTGTGCTCAGGGCTTGGAGAGAGACGCGGAAACACAGAGCCTTACGAGATATATTTGCTTCCAGATGACAGGTGGTATCAAGTGTGCACATGCTCATCATTCAGCATGTGTCTTCGTGTACTCCTTCTCTCATCTGCTGTATGCTTTGCTATAAATTCAGAGGTGAGCCAGTTCCTTACTAGTGTTATCACGAGCAATTCTGAAACCCTATTCTAGGAATGGCTGTTGTTATACAGGACAGATGTACCACACAAGTAGCAGAGGGTGCCTTATGTATGACTATTTAGTTTAATTGCAAGTTCTTTGGAACATTGTGGCATGATTATATTGTAGAATTATGTGGGAAGATAATGACGCAGAGAGGAGGAACAAGGAACTGAGCTTGGGAATAGAAGGCTTCTATAATAAATGTGAGATATGACTTCATTAAAAAAATGTGATTGTTGACTTGAAAAACTTTGCATTGTGGGTTTCTTTCCCCTCTACTACCTATCTTTTCCTTTGTTTTGAACAAGTGCCTGAATAGGTTTGCTTGTTGACCACTGACTCTGCCACAGGAATAGATACTTGGAACAGACAATTCTTATTCACCCTTTACTATGTAGAGCAGGATTTTCTAGACCTCTCATATCCTTCAACGCTGTCTCTTTCCCATGCTGAAGAAGCACAGCCTGCTTTCAGTCATTCCTCGCTGATTCAGGAGACATATCTGACTATATGTTTCAACTGCAAATTTGTAATCCCTAATTTGAAGAAGAGAAATGCAGTTTGGCATATCGTCATGGAAGGACCTGGGTATCACCATTGCAAGCTACATCTGTCACGGAATGCAGGGCTTCCCGGCTCTGCTACAGGGAGCCTGAAGGGCTGACACTCAGGCCTCTTGGTATTTCCCAGACGTCCTACTACTGGCGCGAGAGGCTGGGTGGCTCAGCTTGCAAGTCTCTTAATTCCTCTTGCTAAAAATCACCATCACTCTGCCAGGACTACAGGTGAAAGACATGCAGTTGTTTAGAGTCCTGGCTGCAACTTTGTTTACTTTTATTCATTATGTTAAATTAGTAACTTCCCTTTTTTTTAACCAAAATATTGCCTTGTAATGGATATTTTGCTTCTTGCTCTATGACAGAACTATTGATTTCTCCCTAGGAATTTGGAATTATTTTTTTTTTAATCTTGAGGATGCTCCACTTTTCAACAGTCCTTTCCCAACATTGGTCAAGTCAGTAATCCTTCCATGATCTGTAAGGTTTTTCACACATCTGGAATTTAACCAAATACCCTAATCTTTTAACAGTCAAGGAAAGTCATAGCTTCTGCCCTCCCAGGATGTCAGTCACAAACTCCTATTGGGCTAGGAATTTTCAGTAGGGCCAGGATTTCACCTATGTCTGTGCAAGAACAAATTAATTCACAACCCTGAGCTGCTGCACCAGAGGGGAAAATGAACTGCTTCTGCAAGCCATCAAATTGTTATTAAAAAAAAACCCGGAAACTTATTATAAAGTCAGTGTGAAAGTATTCAGTCCCTGACACTTTCTTTTCTTGTGAGAACTTGCAGTATATTTAGCTCTTTGACAAGGTTATACATTACACCTAAAAAGAAAGGGGAAGGAAACACTCCACACTGCAGGCAAAGCCTAGAATTATGTTTAATAGGTGAAAGACAGCTGTGACCCCAGCTCAGTGCTGTGATGGAGAGCTGCCGATGTGACAGTTCCTTTCTGCACTCTCAGATACAATGAGACAGATGGAAGCAGAGTGACATTCTCCTACTTCCCATTCTGCAGGAATCAGAGGGAGAGTCAAACTTGGTAAAAGCAGAATAAGACTCTTTCAAGGTACTCTCAAGTAACAGTTTATTATTTAAAGATCTATAGATGATAAAAACAGTGAAGAAAAAGTTTGGGTGGTTTAAAATTATTTATAAGAAAAAATTAAACAGCTGTGAACTCACATAAAACTGTGCATCAATCTGATGTGTATGTTATAATATACACATAAGACATAGTTCGAGTGGCACCCCTCCTGTGGGTTGCTTTATGAGCTGAGGTTCTAGGCCTCTGTAGTTTAAACCCCTTGGTCCTGAAGCTCTTATCTGGTATTTGAATCAATTCGGTTGCCCTTGCAGACTTGCACACATTGTTCCCAGCAAGTTTCTAGCCGGTTTTGAATCCCAGAGCAGATGTCCCTTTCCTCTAATAGGACATTTTGATTTTCAGTGGTCATAGCAACAAAATGCCCTCCTTGGCCTTCTTGAAGAAAACCTCGATAGGAAAAGCATTTTAATTAAGAAAATATACTAATTAGCTACCACCTGAAGTGACGATAAGAGTTTCACTTCATTAGCGAGGCTGGGTGTGTTTGGAAAAACTCACCTGGCAACAAGGGGACTCATTTTTCAGGCTATTTTCAATATTTCTCTTCCTGCAGGGAGAAAGCAATCTTAATTAAAACCTGTGAAAAGCCGGGCATTTTTAGCTGGTAATTTACAGAAGTTTGAATAAGTCAAAAGAGGAAAAGACACCTTTTGGCAAATGGTGCATATAGATGTCTGCCAGCAAGCCTGCACTTAGCAACAGGAGCTTTTTATAAACCTGAGAGAGGCTGCTGCACTGCAGGAACTGCAGGGGGGTTCTGAGATGAAGGCTGGGGTCAGTGGTGTTCATGAGCGTGTGTCCCCTAACCCAGACAGGGCCTTTAAACCCTTCCATCCCATACAATTTATAATACACGCTATTTGTGCGCCTGTCAGGAATAATCTGTGCGACTACAAACCAGAATTTCATGGTCCCGTGTGCAGTCTGTGCACCCATCTCAGGGCTATTCTGCCTAATTCAGATATCTTTGTCTTTGCCCCCAGCTTTTTTTTTTCCCCCCAGCCATTTTCAGAGGGGGAAAAAAAAAAGGTTTTGTTTTCAGTATTTAATGCTTGATTCGTGGCCTTTGCTCTTTCAGTTTCTTGCACTGACACATACAAACCCAGCCTCGGGCATAGCTCAAACACACACTATTCAACCATCATGCCTACAATGACATTGCAATGCAGTGTGATCTCATTCAGCACAATTCTTTCATGTCAATAGCTCCATTTGGTGCTTGCTCCTAGATCAGTTTGAATTTTTTCACTTGTATGGGTTTCAATGATTTGTGTTTGTGGGATTTCTCTTCCTCCCCCTTTTTGTCAATTAGAAAGACTTGGTCATCCTTCCCAGCCAAATGAGCCTATTCAGGTGCATGATGGGGGACTTACGGTCCAAAGTCACCATGTTTTGACAAGCCTGACTGTTGGATTAGAAGGTCTGGCAGCCCTTTCAGGAGGCTTCTTAAGAAGCCTGATTGAAAATTTGAACTATATTGTTAATGCTGGATTAAGGGAGGGTCTTTAAATACTGACTTGCTTTTGCAGATACTGAGGGAGGTATAGGCAAGTGCTGCTGGTCAGGTAAATGCTAAAAATGGGCATTTATTGGAAGACTTCTGAGCTGACAAGACTGGAGCTTTCCAGAGGAGGTCAGGAGTGGCCAAGACAGGTGGCCTTGATTTGAATACACTGAAGGTTTGGTGAGCGTCAAGGCTTGACTGGAGGAGAACTAGAATTCCCCTGTGTTCTACCCTGCTTAAACTATCTGCAAATCCTCTGATTTCCTAATAGGATATGGTGATGTTGGTGTTGGTGTTCATCTAACGCAACCGGTTTCTTTTCCTCTTTCATCAGTATTATTTTAAAAATTAATAAAAAAAGATTTGGCAGCAGTTTAGATGTCTGGAAAAAAAAACATAAATAGGAACATCCTTATTATGTGGGTGACAACTGAGTCAGATTATTTTGGCAATGCTATTTATAGTAAAGCTCTTCTTAAAATTGTTTAATTAATGCAAATACTGCAAACTGCTGATAGATTTTCTCCATTTAAAGAAGGGAAAATAGGATTTTTCTTTTTTAAACATCAGTCAAATGAAGCCAGATGCATAGACACTGAAGAAAAAATAGTGCTGACATTTCTACATGTATTCTATATTCTGTCTTCAACAAATATCAGCTAGAGTCAAACAGTACGGCATTTTGGCCCTTAGCTAGCCAACCCTCAATGCTTTAAAATCAAGCCATTGTCTGACAGGAGTAGCATACAGCAACAAACACCAAACTCTCATTTTTCCTTCTCATGGTTCCTATTGAGGGCACTTACATGATAATTGCTGTAAATGCAAAATCTGTCCAGGCTGTAGAGTTATTCTTGCTTCCAGAAATGTGTTGATGCTTAAACTTCAACACTGATCTGTGTTTGAGGGTGATTTAAAAATATGCTATACATTCATCTTCATTTGTAGCACAGAAACTGTAAAGAGTACTCTGAAAGATCCAATATTTTATATTATTAATATCCAAGCTGATGTCTTTCTTCCTTTTCTCTTTAAGGTCTTTCAAAGTAGATGGTAAGCAAGTAGGCTTTTCCCATTCTCCTCCATTTCTATGAGACAGATCCATATGGATATACTTTTCCTTGTTTAGTGAAACAGGGCTGCCTGCTGAAGCCTGTCTCCCTCTCAACTGGATATCAGGTCTATAATTTAGATGTGAGCCTAAAGACTTGACTGTTTCCTGGGGTGATGTGTCAAACATCATAGCAATGAAAGTGCACATAGTTGCAAGGCAGCCATGCCTATAAGGTGTCCATTCAGTCTTATTCTAAGACACTCCATCAGCACAAGAACTTTAGAAGCCCTTGCAAGGTCAGAATAATATGCACTATGATATCCTGAGAACATAACTTACCAAAGCATTCACAGTAACTAAAATACCTTGAAATTATACAAGTTGGTGATTCTCGGAAGAGCAGAGTCTGTACTTGGCTAAGTATGGAGGTACTGTGCTGCTTTCCTTCCTTCAGAAGAAGCTGTTACGTACATCCCCTCACTTAACAAGAATAAATAATAATTTTGCATAACTGCCTAAGTATTATTGACAGGACTGGTTAGATGATACACTGTGCCCTTAAATTGGTTGTTTTCACTTAATGGGTAGTTGAAATTTTTACAGGCATAAAATACAACGCCAGCTTGAAAAAAAGCAAGTCACTGAATTTGCTTAGTCTCCACATGAGTAATTTTGTTTCACTGAAAATAATACAGCTTTGCTGGAAGCTCACTTTGGAAGTTAGGAGGATATTAGCATAAATTGCTTGAAAAATCTCCTTGCTCTTAACCTTATTTCTTCTCTCTGTTCTTGCCATTTCCATTTCTAAGCATAAAGCCATGTGAGCACAATTTTTCGCTATTTTAAGTGAAGCAAAGTTTATGAGGAAGGTTAATATCTTTTATTTGCCTAACTGGTACAGTTAGGGGAAAAACAGACAGACCTTTTGGCATACCTCAGATCATTGGAGATGGTCTTGGGTTCCTGAAACCTTGTCTGTCTTCTTCTAAATATGGCAGTCTAATAAAAAGGTATTAAATGTCCCTACATACCTTCTTTGTTTAGGTCCTTAGACCATAACAACATTATTATTTTAATACATCATAATTGTATATGAATAATACATTCTAGACAAATTATCCTCAATTTTGTTGCAGAACATATCATCTGGAAGCTAAAGTGCAAACTGGCCTAATTCATTCTCTTTCAATGGAAAAGCAATGCTATGTGCTACCTAGATTCTTACTCAACGCTTTTCTCTAGCTAATGACCAGACTATTTTCCCAATCTGTGGGAGTCTTCAGAGTCTAAATAGAATTTAAGTATCCATTCAGAAAAATCCTAACTGGGGTGCCTTATGATTCTTCAGTTGGCCAAAGCTGTAAGATTTTATCTCATCTGTCATAAGATTTTATGCCTGTCGTGGTTTAGCGGCAGCTCAGCCCCACACAGTCGCTCGCTCACTCCCCACTGGTAGATGGGGGAGAGAATCAGAAGGGCAACGCTCATGGGTTGGGATAAGAACAGTTTAATAATTAAAATTAAAAGAAACAACAGTAGAAATGCAATGTAAAGGAGAACAACGAGAGGCGCAAAGCCCCGGGGGAGGGGGAAAGGAGGGCAGAGGGGGAACGAACCGCCGGAACAAACTACACGCGCCGCAGCCGCCCGCCGACCCGACGCCGCGCCGCCCCCGCGCTGCCACTGCCCCCCCTCAATATACTGGCCATGGTGTCACATGGTATGGAATGAACCTGCCATTGGCCAGTCGGGGTCAGCCGTCCCCACCATGGCCCTGCCCCTCCCAGCCCCCCCCCCCGCCACGCGGCAGAACGCGGGAAGCTGGAAAGGTAGCCGACCCCCACAGTGAGGAGAATTAACCCCTTCTCAGCCAAAACCAGCACAATGCCATATTGTGTTACAAACCAAAGCCCTATTCACAATCGGCACAGATAGGTTAAAGCTGCAGGTGACATTGTTTACAAAGGTATTTTTGTTCTGAATATTCTTAAAATTTCAACTAATAATGGTAAACAACAGTCAAAAATAACGTGCAGCAAGATTCCAAAAATGTCCAGTGCTTCTCAGTTAAAGGGTGGCCAGAGGCCACTCCATTAACAAAGAGTTGTGGCTTAAGGTTTTTTGTCTCCCTCTGACAACTATGACATGATGTAAATGAGAACCTATGCCATGTTTCCATTTCTGAGAGGAAGTTCAAAGGTAGGAGTTAGTAAGTAGCCCAGTTAAAAACACTGATATTACTAAGCTCGTAACCAGACTGTCATTATAAAGTAACTCTAAAAAAAAAAATGAAGTGCGTATACATCTTTAAAATAAGTTGGGTTTTCTGGTTTCTTGTTGTTGTTGTTGCACATGTGTGCTGGAGGTATATCCATGGTATAAGAAAAGTGGAATTAGTTTTGTAGCAAGCCGAGAACTACTTTGTCTTAAAGGGGTAGCATCTTATCTGCTGAAACTGATTACTGCAGGGGTCATCATTTCAAGTTGAAGCTGGTGAAGATGTCTGTACGGCAGCAAGAGAGGAGAGGGCCGCTGCTGCTGAGAGGAAAGGAGCTCCATGTCTCAGATCCAAACTGCCAGAGGCAGGAGTGGCCATACAACTGGGCGTCAGGGTTATTGGTAAGATGGCTAAAGCCTCCCTTTGTCTTAACTGAATATGCCAGCCATACACACCTCCATGCACAGCAGTAGTGCTGTGGTGGTTTACTTGGGTAAGAGAGGTTTGTAGGGAGAAGGTGCATAATTTATTGAAGCTTGCCTTGACATCTGCTCCCTTGTACTTTACATCACCTCCCTTCATGTACAGTATCCTAGCTTGGAAACTCTTAATGTCACAAATAAAAAATGGCATGTAGTGTGATGGCACAGTATAAAACTGGAAAGAAAGAAATTTTTGCCATAATAACTTAGTTATCAGAAGATTTTGACAGTCACCCCCCATCGCTCTCCTTCCCTGCTTTCAGAGGATTTATTATTCTTTCTTCCTCACCAGAAAAAGTAGTTGGAAGCTAGAATTCCTTTTCTGAACAGGAAAGTGAAAGAAAAAGTGTAGTACAATAACTGAAATTTTGTTTCGGGATAAACTGAAATTATATTTTCATTCAGGTGTATGAAAATGTTTCGCAAAGTCAAAACAATACTCTCAGATTCAACTTTTAAAACTACATTCAGTTATAAGGTGTAATAATAATGCTTTGATACTGTAGTTGTAATCACAATAAACTAAATATTTTAAGTTATTTAAATATCAGAAGACAGAACTTCTCTTAACAAAAAGTTTCAGTGATTTGCCAACATCATTCATGAAAAAACCCTTGCACAATTCCAAAATGTTTTAATTTACTCTTTCATGGAAAATCTTTCTTTTCAGAATTCTGACTACCCCTGTCTACAATGTAATGGAATTCTGGCTCTGAGTATTCTTGCACCATGTGCTAGTGAAGTGCTTTGAGAGATATTTGGGCATTTTTTTTGACGCCTGGGAGTTTTGGGAGGATCCGGTTTAAAGCCTGGAAAATATTGAAATTTTATGGGCTGATTTCCAAATCCTTTTGCATTCAGTGGATTATTCTGGTTAGATATTAGTTTTGTTTAGTTTGGGTTTGATTTTGACTCAGTCTGGTTTTAGATTAAATATCTGTGCTTAAAATGCCCACTGCATGCTCAGTGGTTAGGATGCATGTGAGGTTCCAGGAATATTAAACCCTAATACAGCAAAATGTGTAAGGTTTTTTATAATCTTAAGTGTATGAGTTCTGTTAAAATTCTAAGTGTTGTTCATATAGTCCAATGCATGAGGGCATTTAGAATTATAAGCAAGACCTCTAAGGAACATAGAAAATGCACTGAAAATGTTGGACTTTGATACAAGGAAGATGTTTGCCCCTAATTTTACCCACTTTAGTCTACACCCTTCTCTCCTTGCAAGAGGCTCACTAAGGTTTACTGAAGGTATCTACCACAGGCTGTTAGTTTTATCATGAATGTTGTTTGTATAAGAGCAAGGATTTGTATCCTGATGTCATCACGCTGACCTTTGCTCTTGTCACAGAAATGGTCTAATCATGAAGCCTGACTGAGAGTGGTTTTAATAAAGAGACTTGCTAATTCTTTCTCTAAACAATCCCTGGATTACTTGTTGTAAAATGGTTGTGGTGGGACCTAAACTGCAGTGAAGGACGCCAGGTGGTCTTCTTTGTCTGGCTTTTTATCTAATCCGACATTTGTTAACTACCTTTACATGACAATAAGAAGAGTGACTACCCAAATGCTATACAATTACATTTTAAAAGATTCTACTTTTTATGGTGATTGCTGAAATAAAATTCGCACAGGCAGATGCATAAATATGCTTTGCTATATTTGCCGAAGTCTTTTTGTGATGGCAAATTTAAAATAGTGTGAGCACCTTCTTGGTGCTTGGTGAGAAAAGACTTGGTATGTTATGGGTGAGCCCACTGTGCATTCCTCCCATTGCCTTAAGATTGCCATGGTAATTTTCCTTTTTCCTTATAACTAAACCTAAAAGAAATAATGTGGTCATCCTGATGGCAGAGAAAATGTCATTAAAATATACATGATTATGACAGATATTGTATCAAAATTCAGTATGCCAGGGAATTACAAAACAGCTGGCTGCTAAATGTGTGTGAACTTCAGGACTTTACACATACTTCGAGGGCTTAGATATAAAACAGGATGCTTTTTATCAAAAAAGATTCAGCTGGTTGGACTGATTACTTTGCTGTAAGTAGGATGTTATAATTGGGATTTAGTTTTAAATGGACAATGCCTCCTTAAATTCTATAGGAGAGTAGATGCACACTCGTAAGACCTGACTGTGCTGTATAACCATATTATTTGGTAACTGGCTGTGTTAATTTTGGTGAGTCAGCTAGATGGTGATTCAGTTCAGGATCACCGTTAATCCACTGATCTTTATTAACTCCATTTCAATTTTGACCTTTGCTTGTATCGTCTAATTTCAGTTTAGTAAAAGTTTACAGTAGAGAACTGTAGCAATTTATTAGACCTTGAGTTTTCTTCTTTTTCAGCTCTTAAAAAAGCCTGTGAAAAATAAGCAGAACCAGCTATTTTTCCAACATAGGAGCTTGAATGAAAACTTCAAGTATCTAAACAAATGAGGCAAGGAATCTGAGGGCCACTTGGATTTTTGTCAAAGGATATATAATTTGGCATAACTGGATTATCAGATCAGAGACTTACCATCCAAATCAAATGTGGTAGAAAATGCCATCTGTGGCCCCAGAGCTAAATCAGAAATATTTAGGCTGTTATGAATTTATGAGGGTTTTGGAGGGATGTAAATCAGTTTTACAAAACTTGTTTCCAACTGTAATTACTTCATAAAAACAAATGATACAGTACTGCACCTAGGCAACAACGCCAAACTAACAGGGCAGAATAAAGCATGCAGAAGAGAATGACACATAAGAGATAAGTAGTCATAATTTGTTTGCAGGCTTTGTTTCATGATTCTATAACATGTTTATCAGGAAAAAGCAGAGGGATTTCAAAGCAACTATTCTGGGCACTCCTCCAGAATTAAGTGTAGCTGTTTATGCTGTAAAGTAAATTATTTTTTCATGTTTTTTCTCTAATCATTCATTATTTGTAGATGTCACAAAACAATCCATGAAGAGCTGACAGAACAAACATTATGCCCTGAAGATTTTTTAAAAAAATATTCATCATGTGCTTAAAGTTTGTATAAGGTAGTTCTGTGAACTCAGCAGTACTGAAGGCGGCGAGGGCAGCAATGTGTGAATTTAAAGCCTTTTGGCTCTATTAAAAATCAAAGTCTTATTTATTTTTAAAATCACTTGGTTTATGTTTTCCCTTTCCTTCTGGCACATGTTACTTTTGGGATGAATCTATTAAAATATGGGCTGAGGTAGTGTGAATCTATTGCACTGTGATCCTTTTCAAATTAATATTTCAAACAGGATTTATCTCTGTCACTGTAATGGTACAAATATCTTTGCCCATCCGATGCTGGCTTGCCTGCTGCTGGATCCTCACCTTGAGAATTTCAGTAGTGGCTTAATTATTAATAGAGGGCAGATATGATTCTTAGCTACAATGAAAGAGAGCTTTAATGAAGAATGCTCACAGCAATCATTATGGCTTTCAATTTAGTATTGTGAGCTTTGGATAGCCTGAGTAAAAGCCTCATTTTTACAAATATTAATCTCAGAAAGTTGTGTTAGATTTATTGCCTGAAATATGTATAAAAATAGTTCAGATGGGTCCCCGTGGTCCCACATCCATTAAATAGAATGTACCAACCGAAAAGCATTTCAGGTGCTACTAGGTGACAAGTATGTATTGCAGCAGTACCTCTCCCTTCAATACTTAGAGCAGCATTTCCAGGACTGGTATATCAAACCTTCCATATAGGATCTTGTAGGACTGGCTGACTGAACAATGCACATGAAGAAAGCCCTGTGTTTTGTTTCCTGCTGCCTCTAGTTCTGTAAAAGCAGAGAGAACAGGGGGAATAAACAGTCTAGTTGTGCCTGTTAAAACTTACCATTCTTTGTACTGGAAGAGAGAAGAAATATACAGACGCAAGGGCCAGAGCCACTAGTGGGACAAGAACAGCTGTGGCATTGTACAAGAAAAGAAAAGAGGAGGGGGTAGTACAAGAATAAAACCCCAAAAATTCATGGGGAGAGAAAGAAAAGATGTCCAGTAACAGAGAAACATGTGTAAGAGAACAAGGGAGACAGCAGGGAAAGACCTACAAAAGGCCGGTTTTCTACTTGACTGCCCTTGTTTTGGATGCAGACTGCTTTCATACAATAAGACGCTGGCATTTAGAAATAGAGTTCAATAGGACTTGAAGGCAGCTTGTATTTGAAAAGCTTTACCATAAACCCAATCCTTTTTTCCTATTCCAATTTTGATTAGCCCAATGGAGAGCCTGGACTTCCTTTTCATTTGGGTGAGGGGTAAGCAGAAAATTTTTACTGGAGTAATCAGTTCAGCAGTAGCACTGAAGGTGCTTAATTCAACTTGTACTTTCCAATGTAAATCAGGGAGGGTGCGGATGAAATAAAATGAGTGTGAGAGGGGAGTAAAATCCTGGATCCATTGCCCTTGTAGAGGCAAGAATGGGACTCAGTGTCCTCTTGACCATACATCTCTGCTAGTGCATAAACGCAAGTGACTTGCCTGTGTTGTGTAACATGTAGGGAGCTACTGGCCATATCTGGGGTTTTGGGGGGCTTGTTTCATATTCAAACCCCTTTCTCATCCTTCAAAGCTGTTTCTGATGACATCTTCAACGATAATTAGCCTCATTGTCTTTCCATTTAAATCAAGGACAAAGCTTCAGTTTTGTTTACAGTCTACCCTCTTTATGTCTAATACCTGCAGATGGAAATAACAAGCAATAGAATCACAATAAATCTTTTCTTATTCTATCAAATCACAAGACTCCAGTTTGCTCTCTTGTTTGTATGGTGTATTAGTCTTCTGATTCTGTTTTTAAGGGAAGGTTGGGGTTTGCTTTTGAAAGGGCTAGCAAAAGGCTAAATTCCTTGCAAAGAACAATGTGCCAAGCCACACAATGGCCCATCTCAGTGACTGCACTGACGCCGGATATGTAGCTCTGGTTCTCAATGCAAACTTTGCTATATCTTGCACTTCAGGCTCTGCCAGATAATATGATTTCTAGGACATATATGTGCAAGATGCTTTATTTTGTATCTCTTACCATGAAAGCGGATAAAACCAGGAAACGTAGCAAAACGCTAAATAAATGCAGATTGCATGTTTTCTAGGGTATTATTCTGTTAGCCACCAACATATTCAGCTTTGAAAATAAGCTGTTGCACAGGGATAGTAGCTAGCGTCCATAGCAATTTTCTTGCAAATGAAACTCATTTACTTATGTATTGATTAAAATATTGCTTAAGACATTTTGGAAAGATGAGTATTTAGTGGACGGTTTAATAATTTACCTACTCAGCCTAGTCCTTTCTGTCCCTCACAAATTCCAAAAAAGAAATGCCCATAAAATACAAGTCAAAAAATGTCATTACACCGTTGGCTAATACAAATTGTATGATGCAGCAATGTCAGTCTAAGAATGAGTGATTGCTCTGAGGACAAGTGTTTTCGTCACTGAAATAAAGAGATGCTGGGGGCTGAAGCACCTGCAAAGTGATGGGTGGATTGAGTACTTTATGCCACCCAGAGTCTAGTATATACCCAGGAATCGGAAGTGATGTTGCTAGGTAAAGTGAAGTATTACAATAGCACTCAACCTTTGCAGACCCATGGTTATATCCACTGGAAAAGATACCAATTATTATAATAATTCTCATTAAAAATGTGTTTCTATTTTTCACCCACTATGAACATTAATGTGGGTGTAAAAATACAGCAAATTAGCATACAATGAAATATAATTCAGAGCAAAGTCTGCAGGGAGGGCAGTGCTGTTAAATTCTCTCTACCTACAGAATGGAGTTAAATTTGAGTCCACTTTTGATGCCATAACTAGGAACCTATCATCTTTTATAAATGCTAGCTTCATTTAAAACCAACAGCTTGGGGTGGGGGGGACGGACACAAAACCTCGCACCATCAATTCATCTAGCTGTTTGGTTGAAATAGTAGCTGTGTTCATGCAGCAGAAACACTGATTTTGTTTTCTGACAATTGGAGGCACAAAGACTATGGATGTAATTCTGCTTATACTCTTGTTTCAAATAAAAAATATAATCCAAATAATTTCTATGAATCAAATTCTGGCCTCAGTCCACTGAAACTGGAGATATTCAGCAAAGTTAGGAGAGCAATTGCAGGCATATGCTAGAGTAAGTGGAGAATTCAGCCAAGTAGTTCTGTAGAACTATAAAAGAAGGTTTAATGATTAAAATCAGGCTCAGCGTATAATGCAGTGTTCAGTTAAGCTCATCTCATAGTTGCTATACATACTCCTGAGGTCCCAAGCACAAAAGATAATGCACAGAATGCCAATCTTAACTCTGAATTTCTTTCATTTGGCTGGCAGGTGTCATGATGACCTGAGCATCATTTAAACTGAAAAAAGGGGGGTTTGTATATGTTAGTCTCTTGTGGCATTATTGTACGTTATATACAACATGCTAGATGTGGAGAAATTTATCTGTTTTTATAGAGGTGGTAACATTAATTTTAATGTTAGCCTTTGGTATGACACAGACTTTGTCTTCATTATTCTGAAATATTGTTTGAAAAAACCCTCACAAATCCATTTATGTTTTCAATTTGCTTTGAACTATTTTTCAACAACTCAGGTCAAGACCTAATTTCTACAGCAATCTTCACTGTATTTTATTGTTCACCAGTGACTTGTACATGATTAAGGAATCAATCGGGAAAATTCCCTTTTTATTCTTCCTATAACATCCCTTTTCCCACTGTCCCACTTGCACGTTTGGTTTGGTTTGGTGATTTTTTTTGTTGTGTGTTTTTTTTTGTTTGGTTTTGGTTTTTGTTTGGTTTTTTTGGGGAGGGTTTAGTATGGGAGTTGGAATAAAATGTGAGGATGAAAAATGGACGCTATACTTCAGAAATTGGCAAGTTCATTTCAACTACCCCCTTTCTAATTTTGCATTTTGTAACGCAACATGATATTTCGGTCTTGTACATGTGCAAAACCTCATTCAAATATCTGCAATGCAACGTCTGCTGCAGTTTGCATAAGGCACTATTGTTTGCTTTCAAGCAACAGAATCCTGTCAAGAATCCTGTCAAAAACATTCATGCTGTCAAACATCTGAGTGACCTGATTCACCAATTCATCTGTTCTTAAATAAATACTCATTTAAAGAAATAAATTTTAAAAATATGTATATGTATGTCTGCCTGCATATGCACATGTGCATGTCTCAAAAACACAGAAGCCAATCAGCTTTCTGAGGCTTAAAATTGGATACTTCTGATATAAGGGTTTTGTGAATAAGGAAGTAGCCAAGCTGTCCAAAACATCAGTTCTTGCTGGTGTGTGGTGGAAAAGAGTCTGTACACATGTTCAAAATGGAGAGCTTTAACTCATGTCTTGCTTAATGAATAAGTTCACAAACTTCCTGTGTTGATAATGCACTTTTTGCTGTTGTTTGTATAATGTACAGAAGCAAAATTGCCATCCCAGATTTACCTCTGCAAACATTACTTTGCTATGACTTCTGCAGTTGAAATGAACTGTAAGGATACAAACTTTAATTAGCAGTAAGTTTAGTAAAAGTTTTGTAACATGAAAGGCATTAAAATTTAGATTCTTCAGCTGCAAAAGTGTGACAAAGTCTATTGCACTCCATTAACAATACCCATAGTATCTGACTTACTCATAGTGACAGGTCTTATATGTGCCACTATAGTAAAGCGCTCAATTTACATGTCTACTGTATAGACATGTACATATATACATATACCCCACCAACACAAAGCCTAAAGAGATCAGATTATAGGTGCTAATTTCAGTACTCTGATATCATCATACCTCTTCTGGCCAAAGAAATATCACTTCATGGTTATTACACAGGAATCAGCCTTTACAGTTGCAGACCTGTTTGACATGAGCAAGCAGGAGCTGTCATCTTTAACCTATGGGTTCCCACACGATTAAAGAGAAAAGAGCAGGCAGCAGGCTGGACTCAGACTGATGCCCCAGTCAGGTTACTAGGATTGTAAACGCTGTTTTCATGGGCTAGGACCCAGCACAAAGAGCTCAGGATTCATAAAAATTCATTTGGGAAAGGTTATCAGTGGCTAGGACATGTCATCAAAAGAACACTTTTGATGTGTTTCAGGAATGCAGGAACCATAATTACCTGTTAAAGCAATTAATGTATTTTGGATCCTATTTAGGAGGCTGTTAAATCCTTGCGGGAAAAAGCATGCCAATTTTGTCAAAGGTGGTAGGCAAAGCAAGGAGAGAGCTCTGCCACACAGGCAGGAACAAGGCACAGTGATGCCTTAGGAATGATGGTGCTGGCTGAGACAGCTTTTCCAAGCTCCAGGAGATTTTATATATTTATGACTTCATGGTCTGTGGAACTGAGGCCTTTTTCTCTTCCCTCACTTTTTGAGCTCTTGTTACCCAGAGGTCTTCAGCTAACTTCCATCACTTGCCTGTCTCAGAGGGCTTGTTTCAAACAGTGCTCCCAGGCTGATACCTTCCTGAAATTGTGTGTAATGCAAAGGAGTTTTGGTGCCAGCACAGCATTTATCATGGTTAAGATGAAAAATCCCTTCTTGGGATTTCTCTGAGAATACACCAGGTGGTGTCACGGATGTTTGCTGAGACAATATATAATTACTTTTCTTATTCTACCAGAAAAGCTTTAAAAGGCCACATGAGTTCTACTTTATAATTTGCCCTCCTCTTTTCACTCATGCTGCCTGCAACTCACTTGGACTCTTTTCTGGAAATGCCTCTGTGCTCAGTGGATGTGATCCCAGTTACTCCTTGCTTTTTCTCCTCTTCCTCTCCCTAAATGCTACTGGATTTTCTTCTTTATGTTTTCATCATGACTAAGAGAAATAACCTGCTGCCCTTCCCAATAACTCAATATATGAATCTTCAATCTGTCATCTGATATGAAACATTTTAAGCCCTGTAGAACAGCTCTGTATCTTCTTGTTTAGTTAATCTGTTAATAGAACTGAATGGACAAGGTTAAAAATAGAGCTGCCTCTTAAAGCAACAATAGTTTCATTTTAAATGAAAAAGTCGTTTCCATTGATTCTTCCCTTATCATGCTGGAGCCTTCTGATTCTTTACATGTCTAAATTAATGCAGGTAAAAAGCTCTTTTGGATAGTAACATGTTTTCCACAGTTGCTCCTTGCCTAGCTCATATTTGGTTGTCATGAAGATCTTGAAGGGTCCCTGTCCAGTCTGCCGCAGTTCCTGCTCCTATGCAGTGAAATGTGAAATTGCAGTCTTCTGCACCAGGAGTGTGAATGCCTTGTACTAAAGCAAGCGTTGGTGCGTGTAATAGCAATGGCCATGAAAAGGAAGTTTGCAACAAATTGGCCTACCCACAAGGCATGGGAGAAGGTCATTATAAGGCTGATACTTGGAGTCAAGTTACAATTTACGTGTAAAAAATATTTTATTAGACTCAAGGCTGAAGGTGACAGTCATTCCCTTTTAGAAGTTCTTCACCAGATGGGGTGAAGGTCATGTTCATATCATTGATCACTTCTTGACTGAAGATCTAAATGATTAATTACATGTTTTTCATAGTATACTTGCACGCATCCAGTCAACCCATCCAAACGTCATCTACAACAGACTTACCATAAGCGGAATTTTTTTTTAGTATATCAAATTGCAATGGTATATATTAAACACTGGTTTGGATTATCTTACCTGGGTGTTCTATATCACCAAATTGTTCTTCTTGAGAAAGGTATTTAAGTTTCAAGATCATTTAAAGTTTCTGATAAATAGCACTCTGTGATAGCAGGAAAGACCTGACAAGCTGACTGTCAAAGGGCTGTTCTCTCAGCAGTCACAAACCATTTAAGGAAGTTCCCCTATTTCTGTCTCTTTCTTTAACTTTACATCTTTTCAAAAAGATGGAGAGGAAAAATAACAACAACCCCAAACCCTGCTTTTGACTCTGAATTGCATATTTTTAAGGCTGCATGTACACTCAGCTATTTGAGTTCTTCATAAAACTTACCTGGTGGTCTTTGTGTATGGGAACAGCTGTATAGTCTTTTCTCTGTAACTCAGTTTTACAACCTGTTTTTTCTTGTGTTATTTACGCTTTTTCTGATCCTTTCCCAGCAATCTCTTCCAAATGGAGCTCAAACCAAGGACAGTTAGAAATCAGACCTTCAAACTCGTAGACTCCCAGTGGTTTTTAACACTAGTTTAAAGGTTCTCAAACATCCCTAACAAGAAATATTTTGGTGACGTGTAAACCTCATGCACTATTTGACCCATTGATGAGGACTGAAATAAAGTTTTGAGCCACCTTTTAAAAAACCAGCCCTGTAACCACGTCTGGATTCAGCTACGCTCAGGATAAGGGGCAGCTGGAGTAACTGTCTGCTGCAGTAAACAGTGCAAATGAATGGGTGAATCCATGCATACTTGTAAAAATATAAGCTTATAACCACATGTTAGGAGAAGAGACAGAAGCTATTTATGTGCTAAGACTTACATGTGTACATAGACACTGTGTGTAGTACAAAGATGTCTGTACTGTATTGGTGGCACGGAATATTTTCCTTGCTATATCTGCTTATTTGGCTGACAGCACAAAGTTAAATACAGGAGTAGTGTCAGGAAAGGGGACCTGACAACAGATGAAACAGTGTCCCTGGGGTAAACTGTAGGTGAGATGATAGTGTTTGAATGCGATGCTTAATGAAAATAGATATACACTACATACTTTAACATTGAGTATGGAAGTTTGTTGAGAGAGGCAAAGAGAATAAGAGCTGAATTTCTTGTCTCCTATGCTGTTAGTATCTTTCTCTGATCATACAATCCAAACTAGTTCTTCAAGAAGCATTCCTTTTTCAACACAAGTCTTAGAGCTCACCTGTCTCCAGGCAATATCTGGCAGTATTCTCACTGAGAAATGCCAATAGCCAATCTCTGGGACAGATCTGTTAATATAGCGCAAAAGACTAGGTTCAAAACAGCACTAAGGCATGAAACTCCCTTGCCAAGGTGAACTGTGCAGCAGGTTTTGGGTTGTTAGCACTTAGAGAAACAAAGTGTTCAGCAGGGCTGTGGAGCTGAGGCAACAGCTTCTGTAGCATGTGACAGAGATGGTCTTTTCTAAACTTGGGCAGAAGTAGCTAGGTATAGGCCTTTCAGAAGGATGTTGCAGGTCCTTGCTCCCTAATTTTGTACATATTTGCACAGTGTGCCAATTTGGAAGGATTATTCTGAATTTCTGGATGAACTTCTAGTCACAGGCAGTTGATTTCACTCTGTTAACACCATATGACAATTTGAGAGGCAACATTTTCATCCAGAGAGAGATCAAATTAATGGAACATGCCACCTGGGATCCCACAAGGGAAAATGGGAAGCTAGTGACCCTGTAACTACAGGAGGCTGCTTAAAAAGCCTAAGTAGATGCCTCTAATGCGAAAGGAGCACAATGTGGAGGACCTCAGGTGCAGCATCCCCTCAGTCCTTGCAGACAGATATTCTGTGCCCTTACGGTAGCAGCAGACACATTGCTACTGCATATACATGGAGGATAGTCTCTGGAAGTGTGACCTTTTATGTCTCATCATAGGGAATTTGACTCAGAGGTACTACTGCAGTTATACAGACTTGTAGTTTCTTCTCTTGTGGGTTTTCTTATTAGCTTATATGATCTCATTTCTGTATTTCCAATGGATTCTCTGTTTGCTCACAAGGCCAAGAGAGGAAAGAAGAAAACCTTCCTGTTCTACACACACACACACAGGTATGTAGATAAAGCCCTGCATTCTTCAATCAGATTTTTAAAATTGGAATTTTGCTGCTGTTATAGTTTAGCCTTAGGCTGATAATTTGGCACTTGCTTCAGTCACTGGGGTCCCTAACTGGAAAAAGTACAGAACAGAGAAGAGAGTCAGGAGGTGTGGGGTGTGGCTGGATCACATTTATACCAAATAACCAAGTCCCCCAGCACATAGATTCAACCAAACTTTAAATATCCATATTTTTTCCCCTGAAGAGAGTAGAAGAGAAACAAAGAGTTTATGCTCTGATGACAGAGTCTCTGGGAAAGTATAAAATCTAATAACACTGACTTTCCATCCAACCTCTCACACCTGTATCAGAGGAAAATGTCCCTTGATAAATACAATGGAAGTTCCGCTAGGAAGGGTTATTTATTTTCTTTTTAACACTGCTGTAGCTGTACGCTTCTACGGGAGAACTTATCTTGGGCCGCATGTCTCCGGGACACAGGGCTCTACCCACCCTGGGGACAGTGATGCACAGACATCAATATGATGGATACAAAATGTCCGTTTATTTAACTGCCTCACACGCTTATATAGCTCTTGCGCTTCCTGTTCCTGCCACTCCTATGGGGAGGAGTCTATCTTTCCGTCACAGCCCGTGATCTTCCGGTCGCCGATCCCTGTCTATTCCCCTACAACTGCCATTCCCACACATATGAGTACGCTTGTTCTATCTGTGCACGTATCTTCATAGATGATATATCACCAATATACAAAATTCACAGGGGCTCAGTGCAAAAACTAAAGAATTTTCTTTATTTGGGCCTAGTTTTGAAAACTGAAAATGAGCCACACCAATGCCACCTACAAACTTTTTCTCTTGATGTGGCTAGGAACATAGGTGGATGTCATTAGGCTTTAAACTTCTTTGGACATTATTAGAAGGCTCCAAGGTTTTCTTTCAGCCTATGAAAGCTGTCTTGTGAAATAATACACCCTTAGGAGCCCAGTGTTATGTGACTGGGACTTCTGGGATGCAAGGACTGAGGGGAATCCTGCATCAATGGTCTCTCACATTGTGCTCTTCAGATGACAAGCTTCCATGTGGGCTACTTAGGGAGCTGAGGGCAGGCAGCATATCTGGACACCTGCTTCGTCGGCCATGTTATTTTGGCCCTGAATTCCTCATATTCCCAATTTTATGAAGTTTTATGGTGCAGGAACTGCATCTCTCTGGGTACATATGTATAGATAATACCCCTGTGTCTGCTTTAGTGAGAGGAGAAAATTGTCTCACAGCATTCACCAGTGTAGGTTTAAGAGAATGTTAGCGTAAGAGGTGTATTAAATGGGATTTTTATAATATACTGTTGTAAGCAGGCAGCTTTAGAATCCAAGTCTGTTGTATTTTTTGTTGAATGTATAAGCTTACTTAGAAACTTGTATTAATTGAAAGGAATGCTTTTACTCAGCCAGGAGTTATTGACCACTTTGAGAAAAAATATGCACTCTACAAAGCTTAAATTACATAATTGTTCAAGAAGGACTACTACCTCCTGTGGCATCTTTAGTTAGAGGAAAGAGGTAGTTACATTAATCAAGACTTCTGAGGATGCTGAAAGCAATAATTCTTTTCTAACATACTGATATAACTCTCAATTGTTCCATATTAGACTGCAAAAATGGGAAGAGTTAGAAGATGGTGCACATTTTAATAGAAGCAATAATTCTGCTTGAAGGGTTGTCTGAATGCTGCGCTGGGGAAATGAAACCAATAGATCCCATTTTAGTGAATACAGCTGTGTAAGAAGAAAAGGTCATAGTCCTGGGCCTAATTCTGTTGCTGTTTTAAAGCTGATGTTAGTATTTTTCAATTTATTTTATGGTTTTAAAATAGGGACAAACATATAGATGTAATAATTACTGCAAACTACAGAAGATTTTCTTTGTTTGGATCATATGCTATAAGCTTATTAGCCAGTGTGACTCAGCTGGCTTCCGCTCTCCTCAGTTATGCCAGTTATACCAGGTAAAGATCCAGCTCACAATATTTCTTTCCTGCTGCTGCTGATTTTGTGCTGTTGGGCTATTAGCTGTTATGGGCTATTCAGCTGTCTAACATGCACTGCATTCATACCCAGAAGTCTTGCTAAGTGAGTAGTAACAAGTAACTGCCTTTTGAATTTTCATGTGCTAAGCATCATGGGTCGGATTCTTATTTAGTCTACGACATCTCTAGATGTTGTGGCATTATAAAGTGGCCTTATTGTGGATATAAAATAACCCTAGCCTTTTAAAGAATGACACAACGTGATTTCTTATAGTTCTTTCATTTACCATAAGCACTTTGCAGTCTGATTCCATTTTTTTTTAATATTGTTTCCTTTTGGGAAGTATAAGTTGTGAAATCCTTAACCCAGGCCTGTGGCTGGTAGCCTCCAAACCTCGGAGGAAAGTAATCCCTGCCAAACCTTGTTAATGATGTCTGTCAGTAAGTGTTATGTCATCAGGTTTTCATTGTTGTTACAAAAATGTTACAAAATCTGGACCTATTTTAGGTACCAACTAGTGATGATGTTTAACAAATAATACATTATTGGTTAAACCAATTATTAGTTGAGGAGATGTTTATAGCTTTTAAATAGTGACTTCCAGTATTGTCCCCCTAATTAAGGAGTCCAGAGCTCAATTATTGTTTGTAGACGATCAGAATTGAAAATACTATAAAAATCTCAAACTATCATTATTTTCATGCAACTAAAAATCTGTTCAGCTTAGATAATTTGAAGTCATAGGTATGTAAAATCAACACAGCCAATAACCGGAATGGTTCTGGCTGACAAAACCCAGCTCTCTGGCGTTGAAATATTTGCCTATTCTCATTGTTAGTGTGACATACTATATAGAACAATGTGAAAGCTTTAAGAGTTAATAGGGTTAATATACCTGGCATGGTGTACATAATTCCTTAAGGAAATTCTTCCTCTCCATTATTTCTGAAGTAGTGCTGTTGCATACCTTCTACCATTTATAAGGCAGTGGTGTCTAATTGTTTTCCATGAGAACGGAACTCAAGAACTGTTGGCTTCAAATCCCTTGTCTATTTCTAGCCTGTTTTGTGTCTCAGGGAAAACTTAATACCTCAGTTTTACCTCAGAAAAAGTAAGAATAATTAATTAGGCCAACTCACAAGCTTTGCAAAAATTACTGTACCCTTCTTAAAAAAATTATTTTACTATATAATAGATGTGTTCTATAGTAGTGTCTACAACAATGTTATAAGTTTGAGTAGGAAAAAAAAGTGGATATCATCAGAGCTTGTGTTTTCTAAAAACTGAGATAGAGATTTTTATATTTTTTTTAATATTACTGTATTTTTCTTTTGGGCCTTTTTCTACCCCCATGGGGTTTATACTCTACAGGCATTCACCTTACTCTGTAGTTATACCACCTACTATCCCAAGGTTTCTAGGAAACCCTGGTTGAAAAAAAACAATTGTGCTGCCATTACCTTTTCTGTATCTATTGGTGTGACTAAACAGATGACTTAATTCTTCTGGAATATTAATCTACTTAATTTCAGAAGCATCAAAATGAAATTAATATATGCAAAGGTCAAGTTACAGTATATGGCAGGAAAAAAATACCAAAAACAATTAAAGTTACTAGGGCTGTATATGAAAGTCACACACCCCACATATTTCTTACAGGTGCTCTGTGTGAAGCCCAATCCAATAAAGGTCAGTCCAGTCGTTTACACTAGGAGAGTGCCAGTCATGTAAAAAGCAACAGAAGAACTGATGCTTTATGAGAAAGAAACCCAATACAAATAAACTCAAAGCTGATTATAAAAAAATCCACATTCACAAGTATTAAAACGCATGTGAACTGCATTTGGGATTCTGCAAATGTTTTGTCTACATTTAGGAATCAGTGAATGATTTGTAAAGCAGGAGGTAAATAACTTTTAGTCATTTGTAAATCTTTTGAAATCTTGCCTCTGAACCTCTGTGAGGTTTTTTTATTTAATTTTAATTCCTCTGTCTTTCAGTGTTCTTTGAACTTTGGTTTTCAAAAGGCCAAAATGTCCACAAAAATATGGTGAAATTTAAGAATTTCATCTATGGCGTTGTGGGTTTTTGGTTTTTGGTGTTTGTTTTTTTTTTTTTTTTATCTTAAGTGCTGAGGACTAAAGGTTTGACTTTAGAATGTGTTTTGAAAATCTTACACACCCCTGACTTCTTGGGAACTAGAACTGGCTTTAAAATCTGCTAAAAAAAGCAGGTTATGTGGGTTTAGTGTTTATTGTAAACATTTCACGGTTGAAGCTATTTCACTGACAAGAGGGAGCCAGTTTCATCAGTTACCCACGCTTTCTTTCCTTGTTGGCAAGTGTTGTCTGTATGTGCCACAGTCATAGCTGGAGAATCTAGCACAAGTTGAGAACTACTTGAGTATAAAAGTATGACATGCTACTTGAGTGTTAGATAGATGTTTATGGAGTAACTTTTTTTTCCTTTTTTTTTTTGTTTTAAATTTTTATTCTGCTTCCTATAAGCCAAAGATCTCATAAGAGGCTATTGATTCTGCTCTGGTGACATTTTTGCTGGTCCAGTTTCATGCAAGGCACAACTACCTCTGGATATAGACATCCTAACCGGATCCAGTCTACAGTGCTGCTGGGTACTTCTGTCCTGCTGAGATTTCTGAAAAACTGGAATCAAATGCAGCTGAGCTGACATTTTTTAAAAGGAAAGTGGGATGTGAATTTCATTCTTTTTTTTCTTTTATCCAAAATAAATGTAGGAGCCTTAATAGTTCTGGAATATAGACCTCAAGCTTGAAATTTTATACTCATGAAGAGTAGTGCAGAGCAAGCAGCAGTAAAACTCACCAGATAAATTGTCCCAACTCCCACCAGAGAGACCGCCCTTTTGGGTAAAAAGCTATCATGTGTTCCGTACTCATTTAATCCCCTGCTTTTCTGCTGAAAGGGTCAACAAGGGACTCATTCCCACTAGCAGCTGGGCTGAAGCCACACATTCATTTCATATATGCCACTGAAAAGATCTGTGATACTAATGGTTTTCAGCCTCTATGAACTGGAGTTGGATCTGACCCTGTGACCAGGAGGTTAAAGGTTCCAAATCCAATTACTGAACCGCAGAGATACCAAGTCATTTTTGCTTAAACATGACATCAGCACTGATGAAATCTTTAGTGAGCTATTGTATTCATCAAGGTAGACCAGTAACATGAAGGCGAGTTGCTAGGATAAGCCCCTTTCAGACAGGATATTTCATCTCTTCTCCTTTTCCAGACACGGTATTCATCTTTCTTCAGAAAGGAAGTGTCGAGTCATTGAGAAGAATCCTGTGAACATAAAATACACAATCCCATCTTCAGCACCGTGTGCATATGTTAAGTATTTGAAAATACTGGGTGATTTCCAAGTGAAAAATTGACTACTGCACATCATTTATTCATGGCCTATCTACAACTGACATTTGATATTCAAGATTCGTGCTTAGCAGCTGGTTGATGCCACCTCTTGCCAGTCTTTTTGCTGGTGCTGCTGTTCTGTCACAGCTGAGGGTGACACACACATGCACACAGGCGTGAGAGTGGCTGAGAAAATGTAAATGCACAAGGCAAGAACAGGAACAGTTCTGCTTCTGAGTCATCCCTGGTGCCCTTCTTGTTCATGTAGCCAAATGTGAGATGACAAAGGGCCAGTTTATGTGCAAGGAAGAAGACCTCAGTTGTAGCAAATTTTGCAATGCTGATGGGCAAGGAGGTGTTTTAATGGACCTAGACTTTGGCTGGCAATTTGGGAAAAGTGAGGGGGTTAAATAGGGAGAAATAAGAAACACAAAGCAAGACAAGAAAAAGCAGAATCTTAACAGTAGCAGAACCACTGAACTGATAAGTTACTTTGATCTGTCTGATGGAGATGTTAAAGAAGAGCTAGGCTTCAGCCATATTCTGTACAGTCAGGGCTTTTCTTGAGGATCTGGTATAGACCTGTTATGTTGTTATGATTGTCTGAGGATTTTGGAGGGAAATTAAAGTCCCCTAAAATCAACTAATAAATGTGACAATTTGACCTTGTGACTGTTATGTCTGAGAGGAAATATTCTGCAAAACTGTACTGGAGAGCCCAGAACTGGATGCAGTACTCCAAATGAGACCTCCCCAGTGCTAAGTAGAGAGAAAGGATCACCTGCCTTGACCTGCTGGCAGTGCTTTTCCCAGTGCAGCCAGGATACTGTTGCGAAGTTGCTGAGGGTGCACTCTGCCCCATCGTCCAGGTCATTAATGAAGATATTAGACAGTATTGACCTCTGGTGGGGGGGGTCTTGCTTCCAGCTGGACTTTGATCAACTAATCACAAACCTGTGGGCCTGGTCATTCAGCCAGTTTTCAGTTGACCTCACAGTACACTTTGGAACTGGAGAGGAATTGGGCAAGGAACTATTGGCTCACGTTACCTCAGCGTTGAAGGTGTTCAGAATGCAAAAGCATTTTCCTTTTTTCAGGGAGGGTTCTTTCTTTAAAAAGATGACCTCTCCAGAAGACTATAAAACCAACAAACAGTAAATTTCTGAACTCCCCTGGGAAGTGTCTAATAAATGACATCCCATTGCTGTTAAGCACATTCTCTTTGCTGACAGATAAAACATAAATACCAATAATTATAGTTTAAATACTGCTATAAATAGTACTGTATTCAGTTTTGGTTTATAAAATAATTTTAGTCTCTGTGGACACAGGAACAATTTATGTCTGTTTACAATATTACTGACCATTATTCTGAATGAACTAAGATAAAGGTCTGTTCCTTCTTGGGTGAAAATCATTTGGTCTGTTTCTTATCTGGAAAAGTCTCACAACAACCACTACTAGTATATATGTTGCATGAAAAGAAAGGACAAAGGATCATTATGTAGGAAGCTATGGCACAAGGAGACGAAAGGTAGAGAACAGAAAGAAGATGTGATAAAAAGGCAATATTTTAAAAAGTTTTTAGCTAAGGAGGGTGATTTCCACAACCCCACACCCCCACCCCACCCTGACCAAAGACAGAAGCAGTAGGCTCAGGATGTCTCATGTACAATCTTTCTCAGAAGCAAGCTCATTCATGAGCTCTGCTCCACTGGAAGTATTTATTTCCACTGCCAATGGGCAGCTTCGTTTGGCAGATGAATGCTACCAGTGACTAAATACTGCTTTATTTCCTCCATTCCTTCACAATTGAGGACTACGTGGACTGGAGTCAACTGGAACGTCAAAGAATGGCAGCTGCAGATGTAATGTTAAATTAACTCCTTTCAAATTTATATCTTATTTATTTAAGTGCAAGTCTCACATTTTACTGTGTTCAAGTCTTCAGAGTCAATGCTACTTATATACATTTCTTTGCTTCATGTGCTCTGATTGCATAGAACAAGCCAAATGGAATGATACAGTCATTTAGGTTAGAAAGGACCTTTAAGATCATCGAGTCCAACCGTAAACCTAACACTGCCAAGTCCAACACTAAACCATGTCCCGAAGTGCCACATCTACACATCTTTTAAATACCTCATGTTCCTAGGAGTTGAGCTTGGGCTCCCATAGCAGCAAAATTGCAACAATTTTACTCGCTGCTTGTCAGAATGGAGTGATACATGATAGGAAAAGCTATTGTAAACCAATTAAAATAAGTACATCTGAAATAAGCTATCACACCTTAGGAACCTCAGTGATTTCTGTTTGGAGTGAATATTACACAGACAATAATCTATTTTTACTTAATTTATTCTGTTTAAAAAATAAAATGCTGTCTTTTGAAAAGGCTCTTTTGTAGACAACCTAGAAGACAAAGCTTGATCCTCTAGTCATTATTTCCCAGGCAAAACTGGGACTAGATGTCCATTTATAGAAGAGAAAGGGATAAATTTCATATATCGTGTGCATATATATTTCCCACTAGGATAGATTTCAAACAAAACAATGAAAAAAAAATAGATTTGTTTTAAAGAGCTAAATGAGGGTGGAGGCTAGAATGGGAGGTGAACATGTCTAGGCTTGGTTTCTTGTTTTGGGAGTTTAATGTTATATACAGCCTAGAGACTCCTGGAGATTATAAAAAATTGAATTTTTGTGATGAAGGATTTTATGGCATTTCTGAAGTATGAAATGTTCTCAACCATTGCTGCAAGCTCAGGCAAGCTTAACATCACCTCCTCAGCACAATTGGCTATTTCATTATGCAATATTGCATAATAGAGAAGCAGTGGAATTTGTTTAAGATTTAGAAAGAAAGCTTCATATGCAAGGGGCAATTTACTAGGATTTAAATGTCTCTAAAGGAAAGATTTAAATCTGTATAGGAAAATATAGGCACATTTTCTCTATTACCATTTCTAACTCTTCATGTATACACTGTAAATCTCAGAAGGAATGTGTGCAGAACTTCATTCTGGAGAAGTGTACGCAGTACATTAGTATTTTACTTTTTGCCCGTGAGGAAAAGTGAAAAGGACACTTGCCTTCAAAAGGAGTTTTGCTGAATTAATGACTTCAGTGTTCTTCCAAATACTGGTGCAAATGGTGAAATTTGTTAGGTGACTGCTCTTTAAACTGTAATTTAAAAAAAAATCAGTGATGCCAATGTTGAAATTGTCATCACCAAGTGCCAGCTCTTGTGCCCATCTCCATTTTAATTTCCATGTTGTAGAGTAGTTTCAATAAGCAAGGCAAGTTTTAATGATCAGACAAACTGTTCCTGAGGTCCATTAGTTCTTATGGGTTTTGCTGTGCCTGTTCAGGCCACTTCCAATGCATCTTGTTTGACTAACCAGTAGCAAGTATTGCAGTGAGTAATAGAACCTCGAGATTGCTCTAATTTACACCAGAGGGATGGGCAAATACACAACTATCCATGGATCAGAGAAGTACAAGTTTATCCTAAAAAACACCCTTGTGCTATTTATCCGTTGCTATCACTTCCATTTCTGTACTGGAGGAGACTGGTCTGTGTTATCAGCAACCTAACTACTTTACCTTTACAACATACAAAGAAATAAATATTTGAATACCAGATTTTATATTACTTCTTGTATTGCAGGGTCAAAACATTCTGCTTTGGCATGTAGACTACATGTACGTCTTCTGCTGGAGGGTACCCTCCAGACTGAAAAATACAATCTAGTGTCTCTTCCCCCTCCCTCCAGTGTTGGGATACTGAGACCAGAGTGTCTGAGCCTTGTGGTTGATTAAACTATAATCTGCTGAGCGTGAGTTCGGGGGTCACTGCTACACTTTGGTAAAGTCATACTGATGAACAATTAACAAACCTTCTTTCATGCCTAGAACTTCAAACGCATAACAGACTTACATAACAAGATCACAGTAAAATCCACACCCCTTTCAGTGTGAAATATCAGCACTGGTTATGTTAGAAGTCTCAAATACAGGTATCTGAGAATTTAAGATAGGTAAGATTGTTCTGTTGGGTTAGATGCACACAAAGAAAGAGATGACATGAGCTGGAAACCTGGATGACTTAAATTTTCTGCAGATGTTGTGGGATCTTTCTGCAGATGGTTGATGATGCCAGACGCCTGGGTTAGGGCAGGTGTCACCTGCAGGCATAGTTTTAGAGACGTTGAATCCCTGTGAAATAAAGGTAGGGGAATTGTGAGATTAAGATTTGGAACCAAGACTGAAAATGTCTTCTTTTTTAATATAAGCAAATTATTTTGGGGGGGAAAAAATGGGGTTTTAGTTTGGAATAAAAACCTTGCACAGGATGATGGAAAAGGCTATAGAATTAGCATAGAAAGCTCACTGAGAAATGAATCTGTACCTTTTTTTCCTCCCTTCCTCTCCCTCTTTTGTACACCTGGCTGGTGAAAAACGTTTCTTTTACTCTGTATGAACTGCAGGTTTTAAGGATGTTAGTTAAAACTAGTGTTTTGATGCTATTGCACAGGCTACTTAATCAATTAGCTGTATTTGCAAAGCACTTTTAAGGACTAATTACTGCTAAATAATAAGTGGGTTTCTTTTATTAACTTTCAGAAACGGAGGAGGCCAAGAGGAGCCTGTGTCAGAGCTCAGCAGGGAGCTTCTGATCCTCACTCATTCTGATTCAGCAAAAGCAACCAGGTCAGAGTCCTGACAGAGCAGCAGGTTTTGTGTAAAGCAGGGCAGTTACACACATAATCACTGTTAGGCTTTGCATTTGGAGGTGTGCTTTCTTTTTGCCTGTGTGGCCTTGGATTTTGGGTAGGTTAGATGAGGCAGCCTGTTCATACTCCTCGGAGCATGTGGTTCAGTTACTTAAGCCTGTGGTCAGTCATGTGTCTGAACTGCTGCAGGATCAGCACTCCACACAAGCAAGGCAATACTCACATGCTGGTACAGTTGCCCAAGTGGGCAAACAGGAGGATTCCTAAGAGGCTCAGAGTAAGCACACCATTCCTTGTTCCTCCCACTGGACACTGCTGTTCACTGCCTGTAGCAGTGACAGACCACAAAAACCAGATTTGACAGGCTCCAGTTATGTTCCATTTTCCTTTCTGGGAAAGAACAATAGAGTTTCACGGTGCAATAAATGCAAAATGATGGACATTGGAGAAAGAGGTATTCTTCTTTTAGGTACTAGTATCAACACTGCATGATGTCTGACTTCTGCATGATTTCTGAACAGTCAGGCTATTGAACCATCAAAAGAAATGTTAGAAGCAGAGGTATAATAAGAGTACTGGTGAAAGTTTCATGGCAGTTTGTGGCTAAGAGATGAAAGAAAACCAGGAGAGATATATTCTAGTCTTGGCTGAATAATATTTATTTGACTTACCCATACTAAGCTCATGGAAAGTCTTTCTTGAAAGGAATGATGTAGAAAGCTTCTGGGAATGGATGTGTTGGGTGTCTTTGCAATATAACACAAGCAGCTACAGAGAGAAACATTTCAGATCTCAGGACAGAAGGATGCTGTTATTGTCAGCAGTTCCATACTGTGCAGAGCATGCAAAAATTCACCAAAGGAGATACATTCTTAAACAATTCCCTGAATAGAAATTAAATAATTAAATTAAGGCCTAAAGAGCCAATCTTATCTTTGGTAGATACAACAGCAGAAAGCCGAGTAAACCTTACAGTCCTAAATAATTGTGTTGACTTCAGTGGGGCTCTTTGGGAGAATTACTTCAAACTTCGGTATAAAAAAAATGCAGAACTGGACTCCAAGCATGCTAGTGGGGCAGAATGAAGAGATTATAATTGTTGGTGGTCCCCTGTTAAGCTGGTGTAATCCACAGTGGCATGTAGGAAAAGGGGATGTTTTGAATAAATCTTAGAAATAGAAAAAATAATTTAAAGGAAAGTATTACAAATTTCCCTTTGTCTTCAGTATTATCTATGTAATTAAAAAAAGGAATATAAAATTAAGGATGGTGCATTTGCTTCTCTGCTAAAATATAAGTTACTTATGTGCATAAGTAAGTCTGTTTATAGCTCAGGTTTTTAACTTTAACATGCAAATTTCTTGCTTTTGTGAGAGTTAGGAAGATTAACATCTCATAGATACATCTACTGTACTTGTTAGCCTATTACCTCTTTTAAGGTATAAAGGAATAAAAGCATAAAGGAATATGAAAAGAATAGTATACTTTGTGGTGGAAATTAAGGACATGTGTTTACATGCCAATATAGTAAGGTTACTGAAGAACTATTCTAATTAATAGTGAAAGAACTCTTACAAACAGGAAGTGGACTAGCTGCTGTGATCTATTACATCCATTTGCACTATTCCAGCAGCACCAAAGAGCAAGTAACTTTACAGGAACACTTGGGGATACCTTTTGAATACTTGTTTTCTCCTATCCCCTAGGCCTTTGTAGTCTTCAACACAGTAAGTACACACAGTTATCCCAGGTATCTGGCTGGCATACTAGGGTTTTAGGCAGCAGTAATTTTGAGCAACGGTGTCCCCCTCTAAGCTTACCTATGGTCTCATTTTAGCAAATCATATTCAGATATGAAAACTGGACAATTTACTTCTGGAAAACTCTCATTTCAGTAATTCTATTGTTTCATGTGTGGAAGTGCTACTTAGTCCAAGTCTAGAACCCCCTCTTCTTCTATTCATTAATAGTACATCTGGGAGTGCTGCCTTCTACATGAATATGAACTGAGTTCCTGTTAATGAATGTTGTGCATGCTAGACAATAATCACTTAGTGAAAAATTGGTAACTTGAAAAGTTGGTGGTTTTGAGATTGCAGTCTGCCTGGCTAAGCACAACCCCACTACTTGTTTCATCTAATTGTCCTCTTAAAGAACCACATACTCCCATATTCATGAAATCCATGCAGGCCAGATTTCAGCCTAAACCACACTTTTACACACAAGTTACAAAGCCTTAGAGACGTACTGCCATTGACTACAGCAGTGTGAATTGTGCTCATCTTGGATTTAAGTGCTGCTATTCGTAAAAGCCTTGGCACTAGATGGATCCTTCCATTAAGACAGACGTGAAGAAAAAGTAGATGAATCGTTCAGAGAGGGTATAAAAAGACAGTCAGTCCCACAGGCTTATGAAAGGCTGGATATGAGGAAATGCACAAGAAACCCTTGCATTGAAACTCAGTTGGTTATTACCATCTTACATAAACTTTGAGAGTCCATAAAACCAAGGCTGATGTTTGAGCTCCTTTTGAATCAGTTTGCTTTGTGATGGTATCATGCAATAGCTTTGCTATGTAGAATTTCAAAATCCTCATTCCCTGTTTTAGATTTGACCCACATAATAATGAAGATTTTGTACTGCCCTTGGAAAATGAGTATTTAGAACTCTCTTTGTTTCTTTGGAGGGAAAGGGGGTTTTATATATTTTTCAGCTGCTGGTCATCTTTTTCTCTCTCTCTGTTTTTTTTTTTTCTAATTGTGATAATAACCATGGTGACTTCTAACAGATAAGTTCACAGTGGTTCTTCTTTACACTTTTTAGCTAGAAAAATGAAGCTGTTACCTTAGAGTAGAAGAGTAGAAAAGGGATCTTCCACTGATTCCTGTTGACTACAGTTCAAACAGTAAAATAATTTTAAAGTCCTGAATTATTTTAATGAAAAAAAAGAGGACATTTTGACATTTTGACTTCAACATTATGTTTGTAACTGACATTGTTGTGGAAGATGCCTCAACTAAGCATTATCCAGTGGAAAAATATTTGTCAGGTTTTACAACTTATTTCATGCTTTTGACCCTCCTTGGGGATGTTCCATGTTGTCTAACATTTGAATTCTGTCCCATTTGTTTGCACAACTGTCCCTCCTTGGAATTTATTCAGTTAGTTTTTTAATATGGCAATAGTGAAGAGAAAAATATTTTTTAAATGTCAGGGGATAATGTGTTAGGAACGGTTCCTGAAACTGGTCTTTAACATATTAACTTTAAAAGCAGTGTCAACTTGACTAACAACTAAATATAGAGTGGGTGAGGTAAAAAAATTAAATACTTTGAATATTTAGTTATAGCCCTCTCTGCAGTCCATATGGTTAGCCTGTCACTGTTTGAATTCAAATGCAATAAAAACATAAGGAAGCCCAATAGCAAAGTCTCATTCTGAGATCAGATGAATAAAGAAAGGATAGTTGGTAACAACTAGCTTCTATCTAATCATAAGTCATTTTATTCAGGAAAGACGGGGGAAAAAAACCCAGACACTTGGTTCTCATAAACTTTGAATGATGTATCTTTCCAAAAGACACAGAACTTAGTACTTCACTTTCACAGTATAGCAATCAAACTTTTATTTGTGCTCAGAGACAGTTGTAATTCATTGTTAACAGCCAGTGCTTACTATTAGACACCACAGAATAACAAGGGCTATCTCCTATTGCCAGGATCTGTAGGTAAACCCATCATTCTCTGACTGAAAATAAAAAGTTTATATTCCTGCTATAATGCAGTACTTTGGATGATAGTACATAGTCGATTGTTTCTGTCTCCAAATATAAAGATTTTTATTATTATTTAGAATTACAATTCCCTATTTTCTTTGGTTTCTTTCTTCACAAAGTAGCTTGATAGGAAACACAAAACTTTGGATTCTGGTTTCCGCTGCATAGAAAGCCAATGTCCTACCTTGGGAAGAGCTTAATTAATTGTTTACATCATTGACTCACTGGAAAAGAATATGGTGTCTGATAACATTATCTTTAATAAAAACAGATTCTCAGTTACTATAGGTAGGAAAACTGGCACTGTCCTGCCATTCAAAGCCCAAATGATTTCACTTTTTCTGCTTCTAATTATTTCTACTAAGGTTGTATAAAAAATGTAGACTTACAAACTGGTGTTATTTTTGTTCCAGCCTAACTAGCAGCATTAATAGCAGAGCCTCATTTGCATGATCACATGGTTACTGGCAATCTGCATCTTGGAAAACTTGGACTCTGAACAGCCCTAATTAAAAGCAAAATGGAGCCGGAAATTAATTGGCATCAAACTAGGTGGAGAATAGAACTTGGAGAGTAGAACTGTCTTGCAGTCTGGTTCCTGACTCACAAATCTGTATGCACAGCAAATATTTCTTTCTTACTTAGATTAGAATAAGATTTCCACCTGCAGTGTGGAATTTTCCTATCTCTATTTTTTAGAACCTTTTACTAACTTTTTCGTATTTATAACATTTAAGCATAGCCAACGATGTTTTATATATTTGATTAAACAGTGGTTAATAGTCATAACAGGAAAAGTGGCTGGGAATTATTTGTGGTTTTTCATTCCTTTAAGTTCTGTTCGGTGTTTATTTCTTTCCTGAATGTATGTTAACTTTAAGTTCAAGGCAAGGAGAGAAGCTGGACATGCTGGGGTACAATACTATTTTGGATGGAAGTCATATCTCTGAGATGAAATTCAGACCAAAAAACTGTGATGATTTTAGCTGTTGATTATTTATCTAAAGGCAGCGAAGATGAATCTTTATTGTTTACTTAGGCCAATGATTTAACACAGAAGTGATATTAATTGGCTCAAACTATTCTCTTGGGACATCTAGGGTCTTATTTTCTAACAAACTAACACTTCAGAGGCCTAGAAATTTGTGGCTTGGCATCTATCTGTTTGAAATATGATTTACATAGAATTGGTTTGTAGCATTTAGATTGTGAGGTGGTCTAACATAGGCACTAGATGAATGCTTGCGGTTGAAAGAGCAAGGGTCTGAGGTTTAGGTGTTACTTTGAGCCAGTGATCATCAAATCTAAATTGTTTTATGTTTGCTGGCTTTCACATTTTTCAGATCCATCCATTCTCCATCCATTTTGGTTGCTTACTGTCACTCCTAATGTAACCCATTAACCCTGGTGTCTCCACTGCAAAAATTTATAGCTAGGAGACTGGCATAATTTAATTCAGAAGCAGTTTTAATAAAACTCCTAAAGTGCAATATTTCTTTTCTGCTTCAATAAAAACCTGATACTTTGGGGTTTCTTTATGTGAGCACAATTTGAAATTTAGTATGAAACGGAACCATTGGGAACTTAGTTATAAAGATGGAAGTCTAATACAGTCTTGTTTTAAAATTTATATTATTTCCAGTGATTAAGTGGAGTTTTAGCATTGCCTGGAGTGCTTCATTCATGGGGAATGATTGAGGAAGTAATTACAGTGAGCTACCTCTTTGACAGTGTCTGCAAACACTAGGATTGTGCTACCAGATTAAAATTACATTTACAACCCAGATATTATTACCATTTTAGAAGAAAAAAAGCTATAGATTGTAAGGAGGAGGTACTACAAACCAATCCACATATTTAGTATAATCCTATTCATCTTTAAAAAAAATTATAGCCATCTATGTATACTTACAAGAAATATCTCGACGTATTATCTCAATATATCAGTATCTCAATATATTTCAACAGAACTGTTAGCTATAGCACAATGCCGCCTGTTGTAAGAAAGGAGCTGCTAGTCTGAAGATTATTTTTAAGATGTTTCTCAGGTTTTTTTAGTCCATCTCATCATCATTAGAAAGCACAAATCCCTTGAAGAAGAGTCTGCTTTTGGGCAGCAAAAGGGAGAAAGGGAGCCAAGGTTATTGGAAACTAAAAGAAGCAATCCAGAAAAATTCTATAACTTTATGTTCCTCTGCTCACCCGAGCACTGTGAGATACTCAGTTTTATATTTTTTATTGGGGCAGAGCTAGTAATGACGCCAATAAGACTCAGCAGTAATCACCTTTTATTGGAACACAGGGATTATTCAGGGCCTCAGAACAGAGGGGCTTAGCAGGGTAATTAATGTTCCCCTGCCAGGTTGGTTTGGTGCAGCCACACACTTGCTGAAGAAATAAATATTACTTCATTCATTTAAACATAAGCAAGCAGTTTTGGATGTAATTCTTGCTTTTATATCAGAAATGTCCAACCTTATCTGTATGTGGGCAAAATGGATATTTAAAAGAAAGAAAGGAAAAAAAAACCTTTCAGGGATGTTGAATCATCAAGATTTGCTGTGACTGATGAAATCATCCCTTCCCTGAGCACGAGAACTCTGCTCTCTTACTGCATAAATGTTGGATGCAGCCAGGCACCATACTGCAACAATGGGCCATTAAATAAGGCACTTCTAAAAAGGTCATTTTTTTGTAAATCACTATGCTTTCACTGTGGAGAATATTAATTATAATAAATACAGTGGCCATAAATTTGTTTTTATAACCCCTTGTCTTCAATCTAGAATAAATTAGTCATCATCCTAAAGGGCTATGATATTAAGATTTATGGTCTAACTTTATCCCCAGTGTTATTTCAGTGTTACACCAGGAATGACTTTGATCTAAGTGTCTATCCTGTGAGTTAAAGAAGGTAGGGAGCCGCCTTCTTCCTTTCCTTATTAATCGTACCGTATTGCCTCCACCTCGAGAAAATATGTCTCTTTACTGTGGTTGCTCGTATTCTTTCAGCATTCTTTCCACTGTGCTTGTGAACTTTTCCAATATGGTGTGTCATTTTGCCTTTAAGGTGAAGGCCCTATGATAAAATATTCACATCCCTGAGCTTTCTCTGCAAAGTAGTTCAGAAGTAGAAGTTTGATGTGCACTGCTGGACCATACATAAGTTGAATTCTTCCTGTTACCTTAATGTCAGTAGTCTCAGTACTTCAGTACTTGTTTGACAGAACACTTTCTCCCCTTCTGTGGTATCAAAAAAGCTTTCTACTGATCGTCAAGAGCAGTAGGCAGAAGGAAGATGACCTTCTAACCTGCCTGAAAGCAAACTGCTTTAGATCGGTCGGGACTAGAGGTGTTTAGTTCTCTATGTTTAGCCATTTTTGTGACACAACACCTTGCAGAAGTCTTTCTACACACATAGAAAGTAATAAGTGGTTCAGACAGTGGCAAGTAAAACTCCCTTTCAAAATGGATCGTCCTGGCTGTAGAATCTGCTATCCTTAGTGAGGAAGGGGATTTACTTTATATTTCCACTGCTTCCTTTTAAGTGTATCTGGTTAGAAAGAAGTATTTCCTATGAACATTTTCAAGAAGGAATTTTTTCTTTCGTTTTTGTATATTTTAAAAAATGTAGTTTCTTAAACCAAGGATTAGTTTGTTTGGGTTTTTTGTTCTGTTTTGTTTTGTTTTTTAATTGGGAAATTTCTTACAAAAGAGTTGTTATGAAGGTTTTCTTGCCCATAAGGAAGTTTGAATGGAAACACTCTGTTATCTCTGTTTCTAAAGTATCTGCTTTAACCTGCGTTAGTATAGGTCTGAAGAGCAAAACAGATAATTGGACAAAATTGCATTTGTACTATTATTATCAATTATAAAATTTTAGCTGTCAATTTTGAACAACGTAAAAGAACTTATGGCAATCTATCTCTAACAGCCCTAAGAAAGAGAAATTTGGTAGTTAAGAATACTGGGTGAAACTGCTCTGTAACAGTAGTATGACCACTTTGAAGTCATTACAGTGAACTGCAGAAAAATTGTTCCCTTTTAGATTTCATAATCCGGGTATTACATAAGCGTGGATATTACAGAACCACCTTAAATACTTTGGTTTTGCTAATATCCAGATTTTCTGCTAATATCCAGATTTTCTGCTAATATCCAGATCTTCTCAGCAAAGAATCAGTAGTGCTAAACATACTTTTAATAATTAATGCATGATTACACCAAAGCAAAAACTATATAGATTTATAGGATTGTTTATTCTAACTTTATGGAAATACTGAAATGATTTATTTTTATCTTCCTTTGAAAACATGTGAAGGAGTAGGAAGAGTATTTTTGTTTCATAACCTATTTAGCCCATCCTACACTACATGCCCAAATCAGCTCTCGCTGAGAATTTGCTTAACACTCTTACTCTTCTTTCATGATTTTCCTGGGACCTTTGCCACTACATTGATTAATATGTCAAACCAAATGTTGTGAGTGAGACTTTTTTATACCTGAAGTATGAGACATACTGGCACATGTTGCAGAAATGAACTTTAAAGTTCAGATTGTCTATTAGCTTTTTTGTGGAAGTGAAATAGCAAGATGTGGTGGTGAAAAAAAGACTCATCTGATCAAATTATTCTTCAACCAATGCTGGGCAAAAAGCAGACCCACAGATGAGAGCTACTGCTAATATGAATGTTAAGCCTATCACTGTAAGTCACACAGAAGAAAATCCAATGGGAAGAAGACCCTAATGGACAGGACTGGAGTTCAGGTCTTTTAATTAAATGTAAAGATTTTCTTCCTCATGGGAAAGGACATAATTAGCTATTTTCTGTCAACTATTTGACCTGAAGATGCTTGCATCAACAGACAGAGGAGTGCATTGAGAAGTACTAGTAGGTTATAATTATGAGATTTTTGGGAACCGTTCATTATTTATGTGACATCTTGTTTTCTCACTCCTGGGATAATAAGATAGTAATCAAGTATCAGCATCTTATGTAATAATGAAGATATGTTTCAAATTGGTAGTCAGAACCTAGGGCTGGCTTGAGGAAAGCAGCTGCTACATATTCAGTCCATTGTTACTGTCCGTGCAACTGGTGCCAACTATACTCCAAATAAGAAAGCCTCCAAAATGAACATTATGAAGTAATGTAGTGAAGATACACCTGCATTAACCTTAAGAAGACCCTAATTGAAGGAATATGGCCAATGCATCATTCTTTATGCCTCTTCTAACTTCAGTGAACTTAAATCAGAACTGATTTTGGTCCCTGAGCTTTGGGCACCCAAGTCATATTCTAATTCTATCTAGTTCAGCAAGTAAGCCTCTTATGTAATTTCAAATTGGCATTCAATACACTACCTACATCTCTTCAGTCTCTTTGTGCTGTGGAGGAAACAGTTAGTGATGTAGGCAGGTGCAAAAAGCTAGATCCCAAATCGGTGCATATACCACAAAGCCAGCAGGGAACAGAATGTAGCTAAATAGGTGAAGAAACTAGCTACATGTCCCTCAGCATAACAGGACAGGGTGTTCTCCTTTTTATGAATCGGAGATTTGCTACCAAACCCATTAATTTCTACATATTTTCATTTGTATCCTGTCTTAGTAGGTATCAGTAGCCATTTGGCCCCCAACATAACTACAGGGCTCATATTCATCCAGTGTGGAGGGGGAAAACCCAAAGTTATTCTGAATTACTCTTGTAGGAACTGTTGTACAGTATTTGGAAAACATTATAAAAATTTTGCTCTATAAAAATGAATACTGTGTTTCATCATCTCTGAACTACTCACTTTAGAGAGACAAGAAAGTACAGTACACTCAAAGAATGCCAAACAGAGATGTATTCCAAAGCAAGATATCTTCCAAGAAATCAGATGATTAAAGTAGCAGAGATTGCTGTTTATTCCTGTGTATGTTGGAAATGCTTTGAAATGAGTTAGATTTAAGCAGGTACACTAATGGTTTTATTCTAAGTGCTTGAAAAAGGAGGTGGTTTGTTTACTGAATAAATTTGCAGCTACTGTCATTTTAATCCTGAAAAATTGGTTTGGAAAAGGCACCTGGCCCTTCCAATGTGCAGATGTAAAATATGAAGAAGTAATTACAGACACCTTCTCCTTTTAGCAGGGATAATCTAAAAGTGAAGCCTCTTTTTGGGAGGCTTCTGAAAACAGAAGCTTTACAAGACAAATTTTTTATCTTGTTTTGTTCTCAAATGCCTGGGTAAGGGTATTAGAAGCTTCCTCATCTGGATTCCCAATCTGGTGAGAGGTTTCAAGCTTTCATAATTAAAGTTTCTCTCTATCAACAGCAACAACAACAAAAAAGTAGCTACCATTCAATCTCAAGTATAAAACTGAAGCAAAACTACAGCTCTGAAGCTGCACTGATAGAAAACTGCTTAGCTGTTAGAAACACACTACTAGAAGACAGAACTGAGAAATCTACTGCCACATTGGTCAGTTTTTGCACAACTGCTGTCTGCTATATCCGCTTCTTGATGGGATCAGTAACCAGCTGCCAGTGGGAAAAAAAAATCAGAGTTTTTCAAGGCTTTTACCTTCCCCTCACCATTGCCTGACCACAGCTTTGGATAGAGAAGCTGTACTGTTCTCCAGTAGTGCGAATGTTACAGGCAGCCAAAACAGTAGTATTCAAATCAAGTAGCAAGAACACATCTGAGGATTTTTATGAGCAAACAAATTACTCAGGATATGCTTTTTGCCCAAATACAGAGATCAGTGTAAAACACACGTATATGTCATTAAGGGATTGTTTTCAATTTCTGCCTTAGGGCCCAGATCAGCACATGTTATCTGTGTATGGACATAACTCCATTTAATTTGGTGTGAAACTAAGTTAAAGCTGCGAAACAGATAACTTTTCAATTAGTTGACTTAGTTTTCATGAATTTGTACTACAGCAGTTGTACAGTGTCTGTAAACTTAGGCTAAAGGAATAGGAAGATTAGTAGGAGCAATTAGTGCTATTGTCTCCTCTATGGCCAGATAAAGAATAAAACCAAAAATTCTCTAGTCTTTTCTTGGGGTTGAGAATGACATATTTTCCTGGCAAAAGTGGTAAAGAATGTAGTACAAATAAGATCCTTATCTAAATTTCACAGTTACATTAGAACTGTAAAACATTTAAAATATTATCTATACGTAATGTTCAAATGGTTTGTGACTCTTTCAAGTTAGCTTTTAATAGATATTCGAATGCGTAGTTTTCAATTGCACCAGTGCAACCACAAGCAAATTCTGAACTGAAGGTCATGAGCATTTGGCAAAAGTGCTTTTTAAATGAATTTTTTTTTTCAGATATTCAGAGCATGCCCATTGTCCTGGTTTCCATGAGTGATTTCCTTAATGAATAAAGGACAAATTCTGAAATGTTACATTCAGGTGTAGAACTTGAAATCACTACAGTTTGTTAATTACATGTTCTTTGTCAGATAACCCTCTAACCCTGGAAATCTCTTATGCCTCATGTTTTCAACAATATGTAGTGAAAACTGGCACACCTTCACGACCCACCATTTGAATGAATACTGATCTCTTGGGACTCTACAGCCCCTGTTGTAGCCAAGGAGCTTCTAAATCTGCTGAGTCTAGATCGTTATTGACCACTGTATCTACCTCCTGATTTCTCAAGCATACATTCATGCCTGCCTCATGTGCACATCTAGGAAGCACTGCAGGCTTGCTTCCTAGAATCAGTATTACAGGTCTCTGAATTTGCTGCTCGCTTAAATGTACTTGTCAAACTTGTTTAATAAGAACTGCCAAAATTCGGTCTTCTAATTTACCTCCTCAAGAGATTATGTGGCAGAAGGACATTTAACAGAAACAAAAGAATCTTCTAGTGATTTGTTTTTGAAATGCAAAATCAATTCCAGGGCTGTGGAAAACAAAAAGCTACTGATCTCAGATCATTGCCATCTGAATTCTGAGTTTGAACCAAACTGTTAGGAGACAGCCTTGCCAAACTGCTTTGCTGATCTTGCTTTTAAATTTGGTATAACCTCTGCAGCTTGAAGATATGCTTTTTTTGCAAGGTTACAGCAGTCCTTCAGACAGTTTCTTCTTTCCACCAAAGAAATGCCAAAGTTTAGTTCTGATAGTCAGTTAAATAAGCATGATGTGAGCACTAAGGGTCAAATTTTCTAGCCTCATTCTTGACTAGGATCCCTGAAAGCATCATAAGCAAGCGCAAGAATGGGAATTTCTCAGCCTTGCTCTATGAAGATTCCTTGAGAGAGGAGATTTTGTTTTTAACCAGCAGACCATGCACATCCACTGAGGAGCCCTATGAATGGTGCACTGAAAGGATGAAGGAACCACACAACCTTCTTTAGGCTGCAGTAATGGTTGTAGAAACAAGAGAAGGTAATAATATCCCTTCCAGGTACCAGCCCCACCCCCCCAGTTGTATGGTTGTGTGAAAGGGCGGATGCCTCAATACAGAGATTTAATTTTCTAGCCTTGTTGCTGCTTCAAGGAACCAGCCAGATTAGTATTTGTTTTGTGGTCAGAGAAGGTACCAGAACAGGTTCCACTTTACAATCAGTATCTTTTTTTACTGTCAGGTCTTCGGTGAGAATATTTGCAAAGCAATAATAAAAATGAAAGTGAACTCTAATACTCTGTACTCACCATTAATTTCTGAAATATTGTTGTGCATTAATTTTAACAGTTACTTTACAAAACCATTTACCAAAATCTTGGATGCCATAAAATGATAAAATGCCATTGATATTATACCAGATCTTCCCACAAATTGGTTCTTGGTGTGGAACAGCCTACTTCACTCCCTTGCTGATAAATCATCCACCCACAGTGCTTTTCTTCTAAAGGGAACAAACAGCTGGAAAAAACACTAACGTTATTCTGTTTAAAATTAAATTTAAATTTAACCAGTTGCTTGTGCTCTCAGACTGCTTCAGATTGAGAAGAATAATGCTACAGGATAAGACTGATGTTGAGTTTGAGGAGAAATTTCGAAAGAAAATAAGTGGTTATTTTTTAAGTGAGTATTTGTAATAGCTTTCTAATTTTCTCACTCAAATAATGCCTAGCAGCTGCTGGTACAATGGTAATAAGCGTGTACGTCAGCCATTTTGTTGATATACTTTAAAATGCTTTACAAACAGTAACACGCTGTTATTCAGAAAACAGAGCCACAAATAAGCTAAGTGATTTATCTAAAACCTCATTTCATATCTTAAATATCATTGGCCTCTTCATTGCTATGCCCTTATTGATCACAACCACTTCTGGTCAAACTGCACAATTTTGGCTTAAGCAAAATTCCATGCTGTATAGGGTCTGCCAGCATATACACACTGCAGCACCTGTGACTTTGATGTATAGGATCAAGAAAGGCCCTCTGCCTCATGTAACTCTTTATCAGGATGGTAAAACTATGGGGAATGCAAGAAAAGCAGAGTGGACTGTATATTTTATATGTGATCCCTGCTCTTAAAAAAGGTCTGTCTATCAGCCTCGTTTTAGGGCAATGTCTCCTCTTTTTTCAGAGCTAGTGGTGCAATGTGTGTACTAAACAGTGTGGGCAGTTTGTGGGTGGGTGGGTTTTTTCACCCCACGCTCTACTAATCAATCAGGACATTTGCCAGAGAATTTGCCTTGCTTGCAGAAGGCCTAAGAAAAGAGAACAAATCTAAGCAATTCTTCAGTTGCCCTGAAGAAGATACTACTCCTAATAATTCTTAGAAGCCTTGTAAGTTAGTAGCTGTATGTGTCAGAAGATTTGCTCACACTAGAAAACTCCCGAATAGCCAAAGGAACTACTCCTAGTACTAGAGAATCAGAATGAAGACAGAATACTGCAATACATCTGAGTTCATGGGGGGGGTGGGGGGGGTGGGGGGCACAGGGAGAAAGAAATTGATGCAATATTTAAACTAGAAAATCACTATAATGACAAATGACAACCCTGTAGCCTGCAGGATCTGCTAGTAAAGTGTCTGCTGTGGTGGTTATTAAAACTAAACTTATGATCTATTATTATCCAACCATTAAACATAAGTGGGGGCTAAACTGGATATCTGTGTCAGATGATATTTCAGTGCTGCCTGGACTGAGAAAATCATTCATCAGATTTGATTTCTGATGCCTCCCTTCTCTGAAGATTAGCCCCCTAAGGAGTTTACAGGAATTTAGAAAGATTTCTTCCTTCCTCCCTTTGTGTCCTCTTTCTCTTCGGTAATTACACTGTAAGCTTTCTTTAAGTTTAATGTGTAGGCCTTTAAAAACGTCTTACGTAGAGTAGCTGTGCCATGGTGAGGTGGCTGACCGCAAAGCAGTTCTGCATTGCATCCCTCCTATTTATATGTAATTGTTCTTGTCCAGGTGAAATTTCCTATAGCAGCAATGGTCTTCGTCCCTCCATTGGGCAGGTTGTTTGAATATATGGGCATTTTTGTGAGAGTTAGATCAGCTGAAATAAAGGAAAGAAAAAGGCATATTCAGCTGAGATAGTAGTTGGCACATTAGAGTTTTTCTGACTGATGTATGATAAATTTTTTGTTGTCAAAAAAAATTATTTAGACCATTTGACTAATGGGGTGGATGGTATGTTTAGGAGGGAAAATAGACACACACGGCAATGGAAAAAAAGCTCTTATTTTGCTGGATTACTGCCCACATACCAACAAAATGCTGCATATGTCTTTTGTTGGCTACAGTGGAAGCCAGTTGAGGCTGGAACTAGAGTTGAAAATGGTGACAGTTGCTATGGCAAGAATGGAGCATTACTTACGGAGACCAACAAACTACAAAAGTAGCGTGCATTTTACCTTCATTCCTGCTCTTAGAATGGGGTGAAGTAAGGTCAATATGTACTCTGTTAATTCATGCATGGCTCCAGACCAGTTGATTTCTTTTTAGAGCCTACTGCTTTTTCTGCTGTTAGCAAATAATCCATTAGCAAAAAAGTCCAGAGCTGACTTTCATATGATGAGGCTGCAAATGTAAAATCAAATCCCTCATCCAACAATGTATGAAGAAGTGTCATATTAAGTACAAATTGCATAATATGAAAGCACTTGCAAGTAACAGAATGGGTAGATTATCTAGATAGCTCAGTGGTTTAGCGGCCTGCTTAATATAACAGAAATATTTGAGATTTTTTTTTCCCCTCCCTGGATCAGGAAAAACATCAGAAATTAGTAACTTGTATTACCTGGCTTAGTGGCAGTGCCAGCCCTTCACTGATCTCAGCCTTCTATTAGTAGGGCAAAGGGGAGGCAAGGGTGCTCTCACCAATACAGTTATGTTCTGCTGCAGGCTTTTATCTGCTGAGACCTGAGAGAGATTGATGATGACTCCCTCTACAGGTCACTTAAAAACAGGGTAACAATTTCAGCTGGAGCTAACCTGAGTAGCTCTAGCTCTGAGCAGGTAGCTTGGAGAAGAAAGTATCTGCATGCATTATATTACACCCCTAAACTGGTCAGATTTGTTCTCCAATTTCTGTATAGTAATAATCCAAATTACAGAGCAAAAGGTTTTGTGAATAATGTGCAAAGTACAGCCACGATTCTTTTAAAAATCTAAGAGTCAATAAAGTATTCATACTTTCTGGAATGAAGTTGGGCCTTTATATGTCATTGATCCTTTATTAATGATTTCATTTTAAATACTGCTATCCTGACTCACAAAGGAAGCATTTTCCATCGCTCTTCTGTTAAATATCCAAAGGGAGAATTTTCTGCTTACAGAAGAAGTAATTTCACAGATGACCACAATTGCTGAGGGCCAGATGCAGAAAATGATAATCTCCCTTCTTTCTGCAAAAGTTCCTGTCCTTGTTCATTAGCCATACACAGCAAGAGATGAAGCAAGCTGTATGAAACATTGTAATTGGGTGTCTCCCACTGATGCCACATTAATATGTCATTAGACTAATATCTTTTACTGACACACAGATATGGTTTTTAGAACACATTTGGAAACCTGACAAGCTGGGTGTTTTATTTTAAAAGACTAAAATGATTTACACATTTCTTATTTTAGAATTTCTTAATTTGCACAGTGCCTTAAAATCTGGCTGACATCCTACCATGTTATCACATCACTACAGAGAACAAGTTGCCAAAAATACATGTGGAGCAGTGGGGCATAAGGGTGGTAATGCTAATGAGAAGTCCAGGCAAAAATAGTACAAAGACCTCATTCTCTAAGCCGTGAAAGTAAGTACCCTATATTCCCTGTAAGTGGGTTGTCTACAACATAACTGCAGCACGTACTGCGTGTGTACGGGCACTACTTTCTTTACATGAGGACATACTATCAGAGAAATTCAACTTTCTCCTTATAGTCATCAGGCAACATGCGCTCCTACATAAAGACATAACCCAAAATCCAAGCACCTTGTGTTATTCCTTTTGAAGCCTTTCTACCAGTCTGATGAAAAAGTGCATCAGAGCTATAGCGTGTGAACTGTGACTATGTTAGATTTCTTTCTAGCATGGGAGTGCTTGCTTTAAGTCTTATGTTAGTCAGAAATGGTCTCAGAGCAGGCAGTTTGAGGTTTTTGAGGTTTATGCATGTTGCTCCTTTCTCACAAAAAACTCTCAAAGGGAAAAGTGTTGAAGGTAGATTTTTGACTTTTTTTTTTTTTTTAAGATGAATGGCAGATGGAGACTCTTTTTCCAAGTGAACTTGGAGCATGGACACTGTGTTGGAGAGAAGAAGGAAAAAAGAGAGAACTGCAAAGAAAGTTTGAAGAGCCCTGTGCTCCTGATGGGCTGCCTGTCCTTCCTTTTAGCAGCATATGAGGCAAGTTCTGTTTGAATGATTTTGGCATCTCTTTATGCTGAAGAGCTATGTGTCACTAAGCAACATTTAGCAGTGTGTAAGCACATGGAAGTTGCCTTTGGTGCTTTACATAGATGTGGCTTCTCTCATCCCCGATTCTGTTAGGAAGACAAAATGTCCTTCTATGAGTTGGTAAGAGATCAAGGAGTATACTGAGAATGGTATAGACATCAGAAGCGGAGCTTTTTCAAAGCTAAATGGGCCATAGCAAAGACTACAAACTAACCGTTTAGTCTGGAGAAGTGGAGGATGAAGGGAGACCTTATTGCTCTCTACAGCTACCTGAAAGGAGGTTGTGGTGAGGTGGGTGTTGGTCTCTTCTCCCAAGTAACTAAGGATAGGACAAGAGGAAATGGCCTCAAGCTGTGTCAGGGGAGGTTTAGGTTGGATATTAGGAAAAATTTCTTTCCTGAAAGAGTGGTCGAGCATTGGAACAGGCTGCCCAGACAGATGGTGGAGTCACCATCCCTGGAGGTGTTCAAAAAACACGTACACGTGGCACTTGGGGACATCGTTTAGGAGGCACGGTGGTGTTGGTTTGGCGGTTGGACTTGGTAATCCTAGAGGTGTTTTCCAGCCTTAATGATTCTATGAAAACATAAAATTGGCTATTCAATAGACAAAAATTGACAGTATGTATTGTCTTCCAGACAATTATCAAATATGTAAATTCCAGAGATGTTTGACCTGAAGTTAGATCTGCTGCATGCATCAAGATTCACTCATTATAAACTAATTGACGAACAATTAATTGGTGTTCAAGGAATTAATTTCTTTTTGTTGTTGCTTAAATTCAGCTATTTCTGTCTATAGCATAATACATAAGAGGCAATGATCATAGCTTCTTAACTTTTTGTGCAATTAAATTACAAAATTAATTGCCGGTTGCACTAGAATTAAGGAGATGTCAATGTTTCAATTACAAACCTTTAGTTTTGGAGGTTTATAAACCAGTTATAAAAGTTCTTTCCAAACACAAGAAATGAATTACCAGGCATTGCCTTAGCTGACAAGCGTGTTTGTTTACATCTTTAATGATCTCAGAAGTCTTAGTCATTTAATATTTTCTAAATGCTTTGAGATCCTTAAAGGATGGACTTGATAAAGTGCAAAGTATTATTAATTTTCTTTTTAATTCATTCATGTCAACAATGCATATGCCAGGAGGGGTCTTTCAGCCAATTATGTGTGCTAGATCCCACAATGTATCTATTAGGAAATGTCTCATGGAAGTTATTAAAGATTCAGTTGAGATCTGGTGATCACTTACTTTGACAAGCAGAATTGACAAACATCATTTTAAGGAGAAAGGTGAACCACTGCCTCCTTGGAGGATGTAAGAATGCAAAGAAAGGATCTCTGTTGTATGCACCATAAAGTTGGAAAGCCTGGTTGAAAATATATAAAGATATCTGTTTTTATTGATAGGTATATTTATAGATACCTAGGAGATAAATATATACATACATACACAGAGGGACATAGCAAACACGCATACATATGTAACGTCCATCGTTTAGATTGGATTCAAACCACTTAAGGAGGTGCCAGTTTCATATTGGAATTAAGCTGCTGAACACGGCTCTTTACTCCCTTTTTCCTCTCCTGTGGTTCCAGCTGTGTTCCTAGCCATACTGTTAGCCTTGGTCTGAGTTTGACATGATCACTGTTGCTGTGCTATGACCTGGTTCAGGGAGCTAAAGATGTCAGGAAGCAGTTAATTTTTCAGAGGGCAGGTTTCATTTTCTACAGGTTTAGCTACCTCAACCAGCCCACTGTGGGACCATACAAGTACTGGAGCAGTCAGATGAATGGAAGAGGTGTGAAAGCAGATTAGCTTAGTTCTAATGTCAGATTTTATTGTGGATTGGGAGTAGTCCCTCTGTATTTGGTGGTGGGAGCCAGACCCTTCCAAAAAGTAGGCAGGTGTCAGGCTGGTTGCAAGGCCCCTTCTTCACTGACCACAGAGGAGGAATAAGGTGAAAACACTTTTTTAACATAGCCTTCTCCATTTAGTGCCTAAAGTTATATCATTTTGATTTAGGATAAACCAAATCTTGCATAAATGAAAAATATGTATTTTCCTTGGGTTTTTTAGGATTCAAGTTAAAAAGGAGCATGGCCATTTCTCTTGGGCTTTAAACCTAAAAATAACATTTTAAATGCTCATCAAATTTTCTCTGAAAGCTATTTAAACATCTGAATAAAAGGAAGAAGATGTATTGTTATTTAGAGCTCCTTGGAGAAACTCCAAGCTTTAATTGCACTTCACTTTCATTTCAGTAAGAATGAATTTGAATGCAAGTGTCTCTGTCCTGTGGTGCTCTTTCATTACCCATCTTAGTTCCTGTGAAAACAGTGCACTGATGGAGCCAAACTCAGCCAGGCACCCTCCTGCTGTTGATTTAGACATCTCTTTTGGCTCCTAGCTGATTTTCTCTCATTTTGAGAATAAATGAAAAGCACATTTGAAAGTAGCAATGTCAATTTTCCTAATTATTTGAGACATGGTGACTATAAATACCACACTACCTAAACAATATATTCAAGAAAGTTCAGTGGATTATATCCAGACAAATCAACTCTTTTTTACAGGGAATCCAATGGTTGTCTCTGAGAATTTCAGGCCAGATAACATGTGCACACTGGATGCAACATGGTTCTTCTGTGTATGGTGGACCTACTGTTTGTGTACATGTATGGAAAAATTACCTTGCTTCTAAGAACTTGCTGAATGTGTTCTCTGGAGTCCCTCTGTGCATCAGCTAGCTGTCTGATAGTGTCAGATGCCACAACAGAAAAAAAATTATTGTTTTTTCCTTTCAGAAATCATGAGCTGAAAGATAAGACAATTCTGGAGAAACCCAGGCCTGTTTATATTTTTTATGGCTAATGAGAGGATAACTCTTTCTATATTTTACATCTAACCATACTTGGTTATGTGGCAAGTGCATGGTAGTGCACCTAAAACAGTTTCCATGGGAAAGCTGATGGCTGAGTTTATAATTAAGATTATGCAACATTTGTTTGTTGAGCTCTTAATGTGTTTTGATATAGTGTCAGGAGTCCTTCATCAGCTGAGTAAAGAGTGCTTGATGTTCATTGATGCCATTCTTTTGTTCCCAGGCCTATTGCTACCAGATTTCCTCTTCCCTCCTATACAGTATAGCAGTTTTTCTGCTATATTCAATGTCTTCTGACATGTGAGGTTTCTTGAAATACAGCTGATATTTGGATGTGTAGCTATTCCCCACAATATCTGCTATTTTTCTAGTTCTAAACTAAACACACATTGGAACTTCCTCTGGTGAGACAGTCATGTTTGGGGAACGTTCATGGGATGCTGCATATCTAACATATTTAAGACTTACTTTTACTTTACTTCTTTTTTTTACTTTTTTACTTTAGCTTACTGTTTAAGACTTCTGGGGACAGATTGTTCCACTATTACATACTCCTAGCAAAGTTAATGACTATATTCATGAAAGTAAGAATGGGAGAACTGGACTGTAATTTGGATAGCTATAATGATAAGCCTGGTTGTTTAGTACATAGGGGCCACTAAAACTTTGGTCTAAATTTAAATAGATGTTAGGGAGCCTGTGGAAACAGACTCTGGAGTCATAGTCTGTGTACTTTGTTATACTGGTTCCTAAACATGTGTAAAAACTGCAAAGCAGGGGACATATCTGTATTGGTCATTTTAATTATATAAAGAAAAGGAAGGATTTATATCTTATAAAGAGTGGGGTTCTTTTTTCTGAAATTAGTTCACAGCACTGCATTTGACTTTTACATACTTAATGCACTGTAAAAGTTTTAAAATCAAATAAAGAACCTGATGAAAAAATCCATACTGGAAACTTTTGGCTTTTTCAGATGCATAATCTTTTCTGTACCACTGATAAACAATATATTCTACTTACCTAAATTTAAAAGAGAGTGGTATGATAAGTTTTTGTTAAAGCTGTAGGCAGTACACATTCTCACTGACAGTGACATTTACAGTCAACAAAAGAGAAATGGTTCAATTCTTGTATTTATTTTCCTATGTCCTGTAAAAGTCCAGTGAGAAATCTTGCACCTTTCTGCCTGTTGGTATGAGGTTGTAGACCTGCATGTTTCATATGAGTAGTAAAGGAATCCATGGAATCTCTCCCATTTCTTTTCAGGGCAGTATAAATGAACATTGGGAGTTCTCAAGAAACGGGAATTTCCTTGGGACCTATCTTTGTAGAGGAAGGAGCAATCTATGTTCATTGACCTCTAATGATCTGGTTTTGTACAATGCAGGCTGGTTGGTCTGGTTGCTGTTTGTGTTTTAAGGCATCTCATCTGGACACAGTCTGTTCAGAGAAGACGTTTTTTGCATGTTTTCATTGTGAGGAAGAGAGAGCCTGCACCATTGACAGGCTGCGGGACTTATGATTATCATATTGGCAATGTTAAGCTTTTATTTTAAGCAGTATTGCTTAAGTTATTCTCACATATGTGAGGAAGTATTGATGCTATTGGGCCTCAAACACTGTGTGTACAGTTCTCTGTTAACCTTGCCCAGGAAAACAAAATCTGGTATAAAGGATGGCTACAGGGATTTGGGAGCCTGCCTTGTGAAAGAAGGCTGAAAGGGCTTAGACTGCTCTGCCTGACAGTCATGAAGGTTGAACATGAAGCTCCTTGTGAAATTCAATATACATCTCTTTGCATTGAGACGCTATGAGCCTACAGACTAGCTTAGGTTTATGCAACTCTTAATTTTACAGTTTGCTCATTACAGACTGAAAAAAAGCCTTCTAAGATGCACCTACACCGTCAGATACTTTACAGAGATATCAGCGTGGTGTTAAATTATAGAATGTCTTCTGTATGCCTCCCAAAATTTGAGCCCAAATATATAAAGAGTCAAGGTATATAGATTAAAGATATGTTTGATTTTAATCATGCAGATGTTTTTCTATGATTTTTTTCTAGTTGCTCTACTTGCTTCAAAACTGGTAATCACATTCTTGTTCTAGCCTTCCTAAAGCTTTCTCACTGTTAAAACTTATTACCAAATGAGATGAGGATACTTAAGTTTTATACAAAAAAGGGTTTTTTTTAACCCATGTAACATCTAATATTTTTATCACCTGTGAATGAAGGAATTTCGTCTTTTTGCAAAATCTTAATGCAAGACTACAAAGCTGTAGACGACAGTTCTTTTATAAGCTATCAATTGTTCAGTTCATCTACATGCAGAGCTTAGGTAGTGGTTTTCAAGAAGCATATGCGTGGGCTAATTGGATTTTCCATTTTGCATTACTTCATTGTTGAATACGTGCAGGCTTAAAAGAGTCAGGGTAATAAAACTAGCATAATGTTACATATATATGATTACCTCTGTCTTGTCTATGACTTAATCCCAGAGTTAATGTAATTTTTTTTCATATGTGAGAATGACCCATCATCTACCAAAATATGAAATGGACTTTCACACTACAATATCGATTCGCAGAACTGGAAGTGTCCTGAAAAATTTTTTCCAGTTTGAAAATTAATGCAAAAAGATCTAGTTGATTCTGGGTAGTATATGGCTTTTCTCCTGTGAGAAAGCAGAACAGCAGGATGGATGATGGTATAGAGGATGTTTTTAAAGTTGTCTGTTAAACCCCTTAGTAGCTGAACATTAACAGTAGTTAGGACTTGGGATTCTATTGTCAGAGCACTGATTTACCATATTTATCTCTCTTAATGACTAAAAGTTGTTAAGATACAGAGCACATGCAGAAAAAACCAATAATAATAATAATAATAAAAGATTAGGAGACTTAAAGTAGTTTTAGAGATTCAGGTACTTATTTCCACTGAAATTCAGTATCTAGGGCTTGAACACCAGAATTCAGCAGACACCTCTGAAACTGCTTTCCACCTTTTCAGTACTTCCCATATTGAAGGTAGTGGAGGGATTGGTACTGGATATCAGCATATCAGAATCTTATCCAGCAGCAAAATATGGATGGAAAAGTGTCAATATGAGAATAACACTACTTATTCTGAGTAGCAATTAGAGCAGGGCAAATAAATTGGTTTTGCCTCTAGCGTTGTCTAACCAAACATTAGACCTGGAGTCTAGAAACAGACTTGCAGTATTTTCTGCAACTTTCTTTGTCTTGTCTCCCTATTTTCTTTTTCCTCTTTGAAGGGGAGTTTTTTACTAGTGGTATAGTCGTAGCTTTGTTTTGCGGTAAGGCTGTCAAGCAACACACCAGCAAGAGTCCACAAAAATCCCCAAAAGGCCACCCAGAGCATTCATGCAAGTAATCAACAATGATAAATTTAGCATGAAACATTTGGCCATGTAAGCTGCAGACTGAGAACAATGGATTTCTCTAGCTATGATAGTAGAGACTAGCTTCTCCCTATGCACTAATTATCTGTGAAATTGAGGGTTGGGGGTTGCTGGCAGGATTAATTACTTTGCAACTCCTGAAAATTATGGTGGTTTTTGAGAAAGTAGCAGTCAAAGAAAATGCCTGTACATGTTTGTTTGCAAAAAATAGTAGAGCTAATACTTGGCCATGTTGTAAAGTCTTGAGCAAAATGTAACCTACCATTTCAGTATTGCTTGAATGCTGAACAGGTTGAACTAACAACATGAACACTATGGCAGCCTGAAGTAAGTAAACACCCTCAGGTGACACTTGAAGGTATCGAAGTATCTATAATTTTCCCCACCAGTTTTGTGTACTTGTCGTAGACAGAGGCCATGACATGGAGCTGGTCTTTTGACTATGCAGATGTGGTAGTCTTTCACCATTTCCTGGAAATGTGCTAATATGGGGAACAGAGCCAATGGGAGAGGAACAGTGAAAATATTGCAGAGATTTACTTCTGAGGGCAGGTTTTCTATGAAAGATGATAATATAGGCCCATACTGTATTATTATATGTGCTGGAAATTTTTTGAGATCATGGAAAGAATAGAGATGGTATTAATTGTCTCATTAATTACAAATTTTACTCTATCATGTTAAGCAAAAACATAGTCATCGCATTTACTGTCTAGAATATGCAACTTCCCAGAAGACATCTAGGTTTACTAATTCAGGCAAAGGGGAATACTGGAAACAGACTGAGAATTGTTCAGGTCTGTATGGGCCTTCTCTTTTGTGGAAGCTGCTAGCCTATAGGTCCCTCCTGTCAGTTGTCAATTTCCAGGTTTTTCTCCTGAATGTGTATCCTTGCAAGATTATTCTAACTGCTTTTGGGAAAGATTTGTGCAAGGCATACTCAGACCTTTGTTTTATAGGTAGTTGTTATTATAAAATGAACATAGCCTCAGATACTTAGTAAAAGTATATTTTAAAAAACAATGAAACTTGAAGAAGACAAGACGACTGCAAATATTGATATCTCCCTTAGCGATGGTCTTGAAAAAAATCAACAGTATATCTTTATATTACACTGAACAACTTTGAGGCAGACACCTCCATCACATGCAGACCACAGTATATTATACAGCACACTGAATTCTGCATTAATGACTTTCAAATAGTCTCACAACTCATGATATTGCTTGAGCTGTGGGAACGGTTTTCTGTGAGGCTTACTGCCAAATCTTTCATTTTTGTTATTCTCTTATGAAACTATGGCAATGTAGCAAAAGACTGTACTAAAAGCTCACATTTTATATACTCAAGAAGTGCAAAAATCAATGCATGAGCTGGAAGAGAAATGCTAAAATGCTTGTAGTCTGAAAAGGGACTACCTGCAAACCCATTTAATCAGTCTGGCTAAGTACCCCAAAGTCCGGAAGCTTATCTGATCCATCTAGATTTCTTGATGATGAAAATCTCATAAAAACAAAGGATTTCTGAGACTTCATGATTTCAGTCATTCAGAAAATACCATGAGAAGCATTTATGCTTTTTTCATATAGCATTTTTGCTGTATGCAGACAAATCAGAAAATGAGAACACTGAACAACTCTCAAAAAAAGTAACCTTTTTTAAAATCCCTAATGTTTTTGGCCTGTGTCTAATGACAAAAATGAAGTAATTCATTCCTGCCTTTGACACAGCTGACTGATCCCTGCTGAGAATGAGTGTTCACGCTTGCTTCAATAAGAAAGACATGAAAAGGATGTCGGGGACCAAATTCCAGCCAGGTGTAAATAGGTGCAATTCTACTGAGATAGAGAGAAGTTTACCCCTTTTAGAGATTTTTAGAGCCTTTCACAGATGCAAATTAAGTGACCTTTCTGGTTGCACTTTACAAATGTTTTGTAATAAAAACAGAATTGGTATGAAACTTTATTATTACAGCAAAGCATTTCATACTGTGACAATCCAGCTCCCTTCAGACAGAATAAATGCAAGACATTGTCCAAATTGAATGGCAAAACCTCCTATTCCTGAGGGGATTTCAACCCTGGGTTTCTTGGCTGTGGGATGTTTCCTGATCTGCCTACCTCCCAGTAGGTTCTTAGCTAGTCAATAAAAGTGTTTTGGCATCCTGTCATTTTCTCAAGAGACATTTAGTCTTTTTCATTCCAACTTTCCATATAAACTGCAGTGTTTAAAGAAAGATTTTTAAAAAGAGATGCTCCAGTGAATAAATAAATATAACAATGACCACACTCAGAGTGTAATCCAGTTCCAGAGGAATTACTGGTTCTGACTGTGCTGTCCACAGTGTAGGGAAATTTTTGAAACCTCTGCTATCTCAGAAAACAGAATCAATTGTTTAACTGTGCCAGGCTTCTCATGCAGATCCTGGGTTGCAGCAGGATAGAGACCATGAGAAATGTATTCATTCGTAAATGGTATGCTCCTCTCCTCCCACCACCCACCACAAGAACAAATTCTGGAGACTAGCTTATTGTCCCTTTTCATAGGCATCTTAGGATATGAAACATTTCTTAAAATAATCCATAGTTCATCTCAACAGATTATTAGCTAAAACCATCTCCTCAAACTGAAACTAACCTTTAAACAGAAAAAAAGTTCCCAGACTTCATTTCCTTGAAATTGTGTTGCTGTTAATATGTCTCGGTGTGCACTTAATGGTAATAACTTTAAAATATTAATAATTTAATAATACTAAAATGGAAGAATAACTTGAAGAACAGTGCTAAAGCATCTGGAGTCACTGTTACATTTTTAGTTTTCAAAGGAAGGTTCAAGCCAGATCCCAGAGATAAAGAGCCAGAAGACTTATGAAAAATGACTTGTCACATTGCGTCCCAAAATAAAGCAGTACATACTTCATGCCTCCTTACAGAACTGCAGCCTATAAGTTTCCCACACTAGATATTTACATGTACCTTTAAGGCAAAGATGCACCTGAGATACTATTTGCTGTTCAAAACCAGAGCAAGGCTCTGTTCGCAGTTCAGCCACCTCTAATCAGTGGAAGTTTAAAAGGCTTTTGAAAGACTGAACAAAGCACATGTGGCTAAGACAGAGCACTTGTCAACTCCAGGGAATAATCCAAGAGCTGCAAGCTAGAGTCAATCTGTTCCTTGCATGACGGCACAGATACAGCCACAAGCAAAGGCCATTCAATTTACTGAGAAATGTGAAGTCAGCTATGACCAGATTCAGGGAAATGTGATCCTTTGTGTTTGAGGTACCTGTTAGAAAGAACTTGTGCCATGGCCATATTTAATGCTCCAGGTGGCACAGTTTCTCATGAAACAGTGTTGCTACAAGTCCTTCACGTCCATTCTGTGACACATTGCTGGGTTATACATCTTCTGCAGTAATGTTTTCTTCAGCCAGGAAAAGGGAGTTTTAAAAATGATGCTGAAACTATTAGCAAAAAAAAGCATAGTTGACTATTTCTTATGCTTAATTACATACAAAAATAACATAACTAAGAACAGATTGCAGAGACAGAAACTCCAGCGTTCAGGCTTTCCAGAGCCTGTGTTGCTGTCCAGCTTTAATTCTATACACTTTCTCCTCAGGCATATGCATTTTGATTTACGATAATATTTTTACCACTGGATTCCAGCCGCTCTTAGTGCAGTGAACATGAATAACTCTGCAGTGCTTTGTTCCGGCCTCATGGCTGACAATGTGTCCAGACCCTGCTCTGGAGATAAAACTAATAATTCTCCTATGGGCTTTTGTATGATGCAAATCACCTGGCAAATAAAATTTCAGAACGAATTATTGAAGTTTGGCAGAGTTAAATGGTATTTGAAAATGGGTGTGAAAATGGGAAACATGAGCACACTTAATAGGAGGCACTACCATTCCCACCTGTGTTAAAATTCTGCCTTTGAAATGTATTTAAACTGACTTAAACTATAGCTGGCTGTTTTGCCCATTCCAGGATAGGTCAGCAGGGGTAACAGAACTGCAGCAGTGTTTAAGGATTGCAGAGAACTGATGGCTAGGGATTGCTCTGAATCAAACTTAAAACTCTCACACACATAAAAACATCTACCTGCTAATTCCTAGAGTACTTGATGAAATAAAAATTTATGTTTTCAAATGAGTTTTGGCTGGGGAAGTGGCTGTAGAGCAGAAGAAGCTGTCACACCTTCAAGAAGATACAGGCAGGCAAATCCTTTGCTGTGAATGCTCATTCAGTGTCATCAAAATGCAAAGGTATCTACTGGAACTGTAGCATACTCACACCACCATAGGAGATGGTCTAAACATTATCAGTAGTACGTACAGATGTGTAAAATGCCAACTATGAAGAAAAAATGTGTTTCATACAAAGGTATGTAAATTAATGGGGAGCTTTAGTGCTACGAAGTGAGCCTGTCTGTGCCTAGTCAGAGGAGGAAGTTAATCCCCCAAATCCAGGGAGACTGCAGTTTAAAAATCAGTCTTCCAATGTCTTGCTGTTAATGGTGCAGCCTAGACAGAGCACTTAGTTCTCCTGGCTCTTTGTCTGTGATAATTCACCTCCAGAGCAATATTATAGTTCAGTCACTCTGAATCAATAACATTTGCATGCACTTAAGTGTAGTTCATGCTAAGGAGGGTAAGCCAGAACTAATCAAGCTAAAACATCATTTGTACACTTGGCAGCTCCCTGCTAACTTTGAACAGTCCAGTACATTAAAGCATAAGGATCAAAAGATCTAGAACTGAAATAGTGAGGACAGCTGATTTTTAAATGGAATGACTATAAAAGTCAAGTGCCTCATGAAAGCATATGGGTTTCTACAAAGCTAAATGACAGATCTTGCTAATACCCAAATGCAGGCAATAAATTACCCACAACCAGCCAATAGTTCTCAGATCTCTCTGACTAACAGTATCTGAACACCTCTCATGTACTTAAAAACCAAAATAATTCATTTTCAGAACCTGTAGGAAGAACAGCTTGATGGATATCTATTATTTGTTTGATCACAAGTGAGAGCAAAGATCAGTCTCTATGCTAATCAGGATTTCCTAGTCTGTGAAGAGATTATTCTTCACATCAGCTTGATTTATTTTATTTAACATTGCATTGGGATACCAGATACCTACACCAAGATGCAGCTATGTTTTGTTTCCCTTTATAAAAGGTGGCAGCGTTAACAGTGCTTTGAATAGGACATCTCAATAATGAAGTAAAATGTATATGCAATTATATAGGTCCTAGATTTGGGGGGGGGAAGGTGGGAGGTACATTCATTGTGGCTGTATTTATATGTGGTGCACTTACATGTAAAGAGCCTCTCCTTCTTATCATTTGCAGATATTTAGAACCCATTTGTGAGTAAACTATTTAACCCTTCTGAACCTAATCTAAATTTGCCATCTCTATGTAAAGAACTCACAGCTTTATCTCTGTATTCCAGACCTGTCTCATTCTGCCGAAAATAAAATCGGTCTGTCTTTCTAGCATTGCCTTGTGGTTGTCTGGCCATCAGCTTGAGCTGCATAGGAATGAAACAGAGCTTTTAATCTTTCTTTCCAAACTACCTCCCTGTCATGTCCTTCTTTGATCACTATGAACAACACTGCAATCCTGCTTGTTACTTAGGCCAGTAACTGGAGTATCACACTTGTCCTGTAATGCTTTCTGGGTCCTCACAGTCACATAATATCTAAATCTTGCAAGTTTGGGTTTTTGTTGTTGTTGTTGCTCTTTTTTAAATTTTATTTTTGTTTTTATTAATCTTAGATACAGCCTCTCCAATCCTGTCAACACAGCTAAAATGCTCATCCCGAGACTCTTCATCTCGCATCATCCTTTTGACAGGCATTGCAAATGTATTTTGCTCTGTCCATAACCATCTAGAACATTGCACCCAAGACTGTTTTCCTAGCTTGTTGCTTTAACCGTATCCTTGCAGGACAAATGCAAGCAGTGGAGTTTAATCTGGATAGCACAGAGTTCCCTTATGTCTCATTTACACCAAGTAATGAAGGTACTCTATTTTATTTAGCATTACTTGGCTAGTTTCCTTCTTTGAACAGTCTAACTCACCCAGGACAGTTTGCATTCATTTCCTGCACCTCTTGCTCCCTTCTATAGGCTGGCTTGTGGTGGTTCACCCTTTGTGCTTTTCAAATGAGTACCCAATGTGCTTTTCTCGGTTCTTTTCATACAGAGGCAACATGGTCAAAGGAATTTCACAGAGCTGCTTCATTGTTCTGCTCAAATATCTAAATTGCCATTGTCTTTACAAAAATAATATAATGTTGTTAGTGTATGATGCTGCCACTGACATTACTGACAAATGTTACATTCTGAGCATCTCCCGTCACTCTGCCTGAGAGCCCCTCAGCTCTTAAACACAGATTGTGTGCTCCTCGGGGTAAGGACTATGTTTGAGACATGGTTAATGGAGTAGAGCACCCACCTGTGACTACTAACTATAACAAAAAGAATGCAAGGTACTGGTATATATGTTCCTATTTTGGTGTACTCTGACTCCGAATACGCAAAATATGCAATCTGTCATCACAGGTATGCCAAGGGTTAGGTTTATGTCCCACCTGCTTCAGTAGTGTTAATAGAATAATGTTTCAGCATTTTCACACATGAAAAATTGAACTCTGTCTACATGTGTGCTTAGAGGATTGTGCTTATGACTCATGGATACAATAGCCACAAATAATAAAGTATGTGAATGCACAGGTGGAGAGAAATTTGGAGGGAGAAGAAAACCTGTCTCTATTAGTATGTATAATAGTTCTTTATGTTATGATTTTCAGTATCAGATACAGTAATAGCAATGATTATGAATCTCAAGAAAATGTTTTTTCATTAAGGAAAGGAGAAAAGAGAGACAGAAAACTTAGATCTTTTGCCAGCATTCACTACAAGCTTCAGCTAATCTGATCTGGGGAAAAATCCAAAATTAATACTGTCAAACTGAGCAGCAGATGTTGAAAAAGAATCAGGCATTGCAAGAAAATTGGTGTGCCAAAGAAAATTAGACAGACAGGAAATACTCACTAAGTAAAACCCAGCAGGTTACAGGGGCACAGAAAGATTAGCTTAGATCATCTAGCCATTTCATTTTTGTGTAACCTTATTAATTGGGTTTTGGGTTTGGTTTTTTTTACTTGTTATATGTGTATTTGTGTAGTAAAAAGTAAATCTTCTGTATGCTATTTTAACCTTCTGCAAAACATCTTTTCTCTGTTCAATGGAGTCTCAGCCAGATTGGCTTCACCTTACTTGCAAGACTTTCTACACTGTCTTCTAACTTGTCAGCACCTATTGTTTGCCTTTGTATCTGGGTGTAGACAAAGAGGCTTCAGTTGATCGTTTGCAAGAATATGAAATAAATTTACATTCATCAGAGTAATGGGTTTCCATTTCTAGAGGCTAAGCCAAGGAACAGCTGAATTTAGAAGCAGGCTTGTTTGCAGGGTGGCTGCAGTACCAGTGTGTAAGTGGTTATGCACAGCATAGGCACTTTTAGGGTATAGAGTTTATGTTATCCCTAGATTGTTCAGACAAGAGCCCAAATATTGGAATGGTGTCTGCAGATTTGGAGATTCTTTTGCTAGCTACAGCTGCCGGGCCTCTCATTTAAGTTGTTAAAACAGATGTGATTAGGTCAAACATTTTTGAGCCAAAAGCTTCACAAACATAATAATTTAAAAACCAAAAAAAGACTAATCTTTCATGTCTTCTAACTCATCTCATGTTTTCTCTCAGATAACAGCTGCTGCTTTAAGTTGCACACACCATTATTATTTTTTTCCCTGGTTTGACTCATTTCTTTTGGAAATAGAACTCTTAGCTTGTTTCTGGCAAGCAGAATTCTGGCCTGACTGTGGATTTTTCTTTCACTCTCACTCACACACACATACTTTGCTTCCTTTGCTGTTTTTGCAGCTTTTTAGCTGTTCCTCCTTCTGCCATACTTGCTACAAACACTGAGGGCTCATGCATTAGCATCAGGCAGTATCTATGGACTAACCATGTCCTGGTACTTATTTACTGACTCTGTTGACACATTAACAAATAAAAGCATGTTAAGAGATTATCTCATTTTCAGGGATCTGAAAAATAACTACACAAAAATTCACCCTTTTTTGCACACGTGCGTGTGTGTGCATGTGTATGTTAGAACTGTGAGAGGAAGACTGCAACTGTGGTTAATGACACTGGCTTTGGACTGAAGAAATACATTTGCTGTATGTGAGCCAAGACCCTTACCAGATGGCAAAACTTTCAGCTGAGATGGATTAGCATAGGTAAGCAGCAGTGTGCAGACTAACTATTGCTATGGCAAGTTTCTGAGCTTTCCTGACCTGGTTTAACTGATCTCTTGTTTTCTTGGTATATGTATAAGTATGGCTTATAGTGGTGCAGATTTTGGTAGGCCTTGCCAGAGATAGAGACAGGAATCCACAGAAAATTTTGTACAGTTTTCCCTTGGAGGTAGTGCAATAGAAGTTTCTAATCAGTGAGATGTGAGTAGGGACTGTGCCACTGCACCAATAATTACTTATCAGTGCAAGGGCATAGGGAGCTTTTCCTGGATACTCTGTCTTAAGTCCTTTACATATGTATTGTGCTAATAGCATTCTACTGTCTCTGTTATCTAATAATTAACCAGAAGTTTCTCTTCAATGCCATAAATTATTCCTCCATAGATTTAGCTACATACCATTCTCTTCTTCCCAGGCCCATCACTCCACTCCATGCAATTTAGAAAAACCCTTAGACAAAACTTAACATGAAAAGAAAGTAGAAATCGCTAGAGAAGAGCTAATCCCTGTATTTAGAGTCAAAGGACTCCATAGGACTAAGGAACAAGTAAGAACCAAATCCAGATTTCACTGGGATTCAGAGAAATGTTGACAAGAATTCTTCCCAATTTTTGTCCTTTAGTCTGGCTCTGGGTAGCAGCAAAGGTGAACATAGCTGGTTTTGTTACAAAACTGATACAACTCAATGGATCTTATAAAAACCAACAAACAAAAAAAAACCCAGGAACTGTATTTTGATTGTTATAGAATGGAGTCCCATATTAGTTCTACTAATGTTTCAATGTTGCAAAATTTTAGGCTTAGATCTGAGTTTTTCATTTGAATGATCCTGGAACAGCAAGTGAAAGAGATGGATGTAAACACAAGGAACCTTGGAGCAGCTGTAGATACGCACAGAGTAATGCAGAACAAAGTGGGTCATTTTGAAAACTCTTTGCCAGACAATCAGGCTCTGAAGTTGCTGTCAAGCTTGAAGAGTGTCAGGGTGAGTGGATGGTATCAATACATTCTCTGTTCTTCATTACAGGATGTTTTTCTGAATTGCTTCCAACCTGGGGGAGCTGCTGGGTAAGTTAATGAATTTAGTGGGGTAGGGAGAATTCTGGTGGGAGAGTGGCACAGTTTTTATGTATCAAACTTGAAATATTGTAACAGATCTGATTTTCCCAGGCTGAGATTCAGGCTACTGAATCTGGAACAGAGCTGACTGGAAAAGCATATATTTTGCTTAAAGTGTTGCTTTGTGTTAAGCATGTACTTAACTATTTTCCCAAACTGGTACTTCTCTCAGGTTTTATTAGCACTCTTAGCACCCTAAATAAGATTGGAGTAAAGACAGGAAGCAAAATTTATCTGACAAATACGTCAGCTAAATGTCTGTCTTTTTCCCTGAAGAAGGTTATAATGTTTTTCTTTTTTTTTTTTTTTTTTTTTTCAGATCTGCAGAGGAACTGAAGTGATACATGAGCACTTAGCAATAAACATTTTTAATGGAGACCCCTATCCCCAACTTAATTTCTGCCCTCAGTCATATTGCATTAATCAATACTAGTGATGTTCCTAGCGGTTTCATTGCACCCTGTGAACAATTTTGCTGCTTGGAATTACAGAAACGTGCCTTGAGTGTATTTTCATACTCAGATTTCATAATGGAGGATCCAGTATTGATTTTAATGGGAAATTGTTTGCTTACGCATGTGCACATCTGTGCATTTTTCTGTGCACCAGTTTCCTGTGCACTGAGTAGTCATGCTCCAGTCCAGCACTTGTGACTGTTACAATACTGAAAGATTATCAGATATGGTACAAACCATGACAACAGTGGTTAGAGGAAAGTGATTAACTGACTAATATGACCTTGCTTCACTGTAAATGATATACAAGTTCCCCAGATGTTGTGTTCAGTGTTACTCAAACGCATGCAATTTCTACCAAGCATTCTTGGCAGCGTTAGTATTCACAAAATCTAGTCTGTCTGTCAAATGATAGTATTACACTTAGTTTGAATGTGTTTAGGCCTTAAATTTGGGCTTCTGAAGCCAATATTGGTAGTTACTCACAATTCCTTTTCTAAGTGAAATGTGCCCATGGGCAAACAGGCAAGTGGAACCTTAAACAGGCAAATGAGCTCTGCAGGCTTAGAATGGGCTTTCTGCTGGTAACATTTACAATTATTCAAAATTGCATAATTGAAACCGATTTTCAGTGAAATATACTGCTTCACTAACAGCCAGAAAGAGACATATGTGCTATTCAAACCCATTTCAACCCAGTTTTAGAGGGCTGACATGCACCGTTAGAACTGTTGGGAAGCTTAGCCCCTGGGAACAGCCTTTGCATGTTGTTCTGCTGTCACCTACACAGTGCAAAGGCTTCGGTCTGTGCATGGGTCCTAACTTTTAGCTGATCTTCATCAAAACACAAATGAAAAGCTATTTCAAAAAATCTCTACAAGCTATTTCAGCACTGTATTTAAGTTTTAGAGTTTTTCCCAAACCATGCTTCTAACTGCTAAAACAAGCCGCAGCACAGAAATGTTTGTGTGTACTTATTCACTTATTGTGTGTACTTATTTCACTTGTGTTCAAGAAAAAATGTGCCACTGACGTTCACAGAAAATTCAGCCTAATTATTTCACAGGCTGATGAGTTGCAGTATTTTAGGAAAGTTTAGGGGTTCCTGAGTTTAAATGTAGCCAAATTAAGGAAGAAAATTAAAGTGCCTGGTCAACTTTAGTTTTTAATGGTTCATACATTTCCAGGCAATAAACACACCTTTATTCTTTTTAAATTGAGAGCAGATTATTCCGTGGCATATGGGATCTGAAGGTTCCTACATGTGTTCTTAAAGTAACATTCCTTTAAATAATGTACTTTTATTGAAACACTTTCATATAGTCCTCTGTCATATCAGGTCTACACACCCTTTACGTGGGTCAGGAAAATATCACTGCCTTTCTTCTCCCACTACATGATGACATGAAAGTGGACAAGGAACATTGAACTGAAGCTGATGATCTTTCACAGGAGCATGGCCTTAGACCTTCTGCTTTCTGTGTAGGTTAATAGAAACCTCTTCCTGCAGGTAAATAGCTTTTTATGTAAGAGGATTTTTTTATTATTTTATAACAAAAACAGGCATTTGAAAGTGATAGCTATATAAACTACTACAGACTGTTCCTATGAAAAGTACTTAAATTAAAATTTAGCATGGATAACTATTTTCTTTAATAGCAATGCCTTACTTTTACTAAACATGTTTCCAGTTACCAACCTTTCTGTGACTTTTCTCAGCCGTAAGCTTTCAGCAAAAAAGACTAAAGCCATAATATATGTACCTCCATCATCTGGATAAAGTGTTTGTATTCAATTTAAAAACTATATTAAAAAGTTATTGCAAAATGAGGGTGCATAAATTCGCTGGAGTTTGCAGTACCACACTATACATAAGATTTGTAAAGGGGTTATATTTGATATTCATAAAATTAAAGAAAACCTTGCTAAATCAGAGTAGGTCTACTACTATGGAGAGTGCTGACTTAAGAAGTATTTACAGATGCACCTTTGTACATAGACCAAGAGGATAAGATTAATCCATAGACTTCTGGATAATACATAGCACAGACGGTCTTCCATGGAAGCAAATTCTGCCATTTTACATGACACATATATAGCAAGACATACACATCCTTGGAGTCCCAGGTAACACTTGCTCTGTACTTGTTGCTGTTGCGTAGTGACAGCAGCAGGAGCTGCCACAGAGAGAGGTTTGAGTATGTTTGTCCATGCTAGAGAAACCAGGGGCATGGGAGGGATAGTTGCCACCCAGTCAGGACACAGCCAGCCTGTACACGCGGTCCTGGATCTGGGTACCCAAGGCACTCTGATGGCTGATCACACAGACATGATAAGCATTTTACTGTAAGCTGTAAAAATGAAGGAATTAAACTCTCCTCCACACTCCTGTGAATGGCAAAAGGACTGATGTGTCATTCTTGCAAGTGAATTTAGACATAGGGAAACATCTTCCAACCATAAAGATAAATAAGCACTAAAACTGGTTACCTGGGGATGTTGTAGGGAATGGAACATCAGAGGCTTTTAAGATTATGTTGGACAAATGACTCTCAGGCACAGCAGAAGAAGAGATGATCCTGCGATTTGGCCTAGGGACAAGATTAGATCACTCTGTCTTTTGTAGTTTCTGTGCTGTGAGTTCTGGCCCAAGAAAGACAAGCTGGGGTATGCAAGCTTGCATTGAGGGCCCATCTCTGCTCCTTTTCCTCTTCTTCATTCCCAGCTCTGCTAAATCAGCTGCTGTCTAGTTGGACAGATGTGTATGTACATATACACAAAAGGGGCAGAAAGGGATTTCAGCCCTCATGTTGTAAAACATGGCTCAAGGAAGTTAAGAGGACAGCAGCGTGAGTAATGAGACTGATCATCAGGAGACGAAGCAAATTAGTACTGCTTTGCTTGAAACTCAAGTCAGCAGAGCAGATCCAGAGAGCAGTCGCTGGTCTGCTGCCAGCAGTAAAACAGGCCCCAGTTGGGGTCACCTTTTCTCTCCAGACCCAGAAGCATGTAGAAGAGATGACCCTCTCTGGGAGCATAAGGAATCACAGAGCATCTGCTTTCCCCCATACCATCTGGGCCAGGGAAGCTCTAATTGGAGCATGGAGCTGGCACATCAGCTGCTCCCAGCAGTGTCAGGTTGGTGAGGATGTCACTATGGCCCTTCCTTCACCTTGCCAAAGTGTCCCTGCTCTGTGCTGGGCTGTCACCCCTCCCTCCTCTGCCCACTGTTGCAGCAAGGTTGTGGACGTTGGAGCCCACAAGGCTCGGTCAGAGGAGTGCTTCTGTTCCTATTGCATCTGCGTAAATCATGCCTGGGCTGCTAGGTAGAGATGTGGTAGATGATAACCCATGCGACCCTGCTTGGTTATCAGGCAGGCCCCAGCTGCTCCGAGGCAGGCCCCAGCCTGGCGCAACTGCCCTTGTCAGGCATAATGCCTCAGGAAATATTTCCAGGCCCTTGGGTGATGTTGTATAAGAGTGCAAAAATAAGCTGCAAGAATACTTCTTGGGAGGTGAAACAGCCCTGGCCGGTGACACAGCCTCTGTGAGAGACTCAAAACAAATCGCAAAGCACCCCCTCTACCCCACCCATGATGTGGAGTTCAGTCAGTGCCTCTTGGTGCTTTCCTCGGGCTGAGGCAGACGCTGCATTTGAAGGACAGACTTTGTCCCCCCAAGCTGTACCCCAGAGGTGGGAAGGGCACTGCCTGCAGCCACAGATGGCTGCCACTACCTAGCACCTCCACTGGGCCCTGAGGGCAGCTGCTCTCTATCTTCTGCCAAGTCTCTCAGGGGCCAATGGGCTCCACCAGGACGACATGGTGACCTGTGCCTCCATAATGTCAGGAATGTGTGAGGTGCCCTGGGGGTCCTGAAGCCAGTGAAACACCATTGCACCCAGAGGATGTGTCTCCTCCTGGCCTCCTCCCCAGAGGGTTCCCTGGTACAGCGCAGGTCTCCCTTCCCTGTCACCGCCAGCAGGGCCAGCAGTGTGCCCCTCCTGGTCTGGTGGGGAAGGAATTAATTAAACCTGCCCTTTCACCTGCCATAGCAGTGGGTCACAGAGAAACTCTCCCAGTGCTGCAGCCATGCTGGATGGCGGCCTCTCCCTGTAGCCCTCAGCCCTGCGGCTTGGCTACACAGCATGGGCAGCCTGATCCAGCCAGGATTGCACCAGTCGTGTTTACCTGCAAGTGACAGCCATCTGAGGACACTTAACACAAACAAATGAGGTGTTTCAAGAAAGGAAAGGGAAATTTGGGTCAAGGACACAGTGTTAAAGCCTAGGAGTTTGTGGGGGTTTCACTGAATGAAGAACAGGGCAAATCTTCAGCAAAACAAACTATGTGCATCCATCCCCGCACTGCTTCGCTGCCACTTCGGCAGCATCTGGTATGACAAAATGCTGTGGAATAAGATGTCCTTGCAGCCTTTCCACCTGCACACTGAACATCCTCAGCATTTCACAAGCTCCAAATACCTCTAAATATTTAGGTGTTCACACAAAGTACTTGACTTCTAGAAAAAAGCTTCTGCTATCATTGGCATTATCTACCAAGGCAGGACAGGAAAACTCAGTCTACACAGGTAAAACTCAAGTTATTAACCTACAGGTTATGTTTCTCAGAATGAAGAGGAAGCATGAATTACAACGAATTCCTTTTTTTGCAGCTGTACCCTTGGCAATATATGTATCTGCTGACCGTCAGTTTAAAAATCTATCCCAGTGAGGCCAGGCTGGGATGTTTCAGGATTTCATGCAAATTAAATGAAAGCAATTCTCATAGTGATGCTATTATCTCCTTTCCATTCTTTGTGTTATGTACCTTTTAATTTTCCTACTATGTCCTTCTATTGTTTAGTGTGAACTATTTTCCTTGCTACAATCTGAAATGATGGCTACCTTGTACTTAATTTGTACATGGCTTTTGTCTCCCCTTGTTATTTCTTGATGCCAGGGTGACTAGTGTGTGCCATGTTCGTTAAGAATTTTTTTTATAAGTCTCTCCTTCTTTTCACTCTCACAGCATGCAGTTCCTATGACTGCTGTGTCATTCGTCTCCTTTACATTTCTTGATAAAAAAATCCAAGTGATTGTTTTTTCTTGATGAATAGTAAATTCACAGGCAGTTGAATATTGAGGAGACCAAACTCCTACTAGTTTCAAGCTGAATTCAGAGAATAGTTTAGGCCAGAAACTGATTAGGATATGGAAAAGCTGAAATGTTTTAAAAGAAGTATTTTGGGACTTTTGGGTTGCGTTTCTTTTTTAGGAATTGACACAACTCAAAGTCTAAACAAAGCCTTAAATCACTGCAAAATATTTCATTCTAGTTTTAAAGGAATGTTTCATAAGGACTACAAATAATTCTTCCACCTACCCTCATACCCAAAATGAGGTATCAATTTGACTGGACCTCATTTTGAGGGGAAGGTGCTAAACAGAAAAGTCAGCTGTGCTTGTAATTCCTGTTTGCCAGGTATGGTGGCTGGGGGGAGGAGGGGGGTCTGGTTTACACCGCAAAGCACGTCCTTAGTCTGCCATTGTCTAGTGGGGTAGACAATTGGCCTTGCATCACCTCTCTTGCACAATGATTTCCCTCTGCCTTTCCAGGTATTTTTCCAACCCAGCACACAGCTCTTGTTCTTTCATATGTACTACTGGTGCCACTTTAATTTTCGTCAATGTATTTATCACTATTTATCAGTATAACACACCTCTCTTAATGTCTGATAGATTGCATAAGTCTATTAATACTGTGTTGCAAAATGTACTGTACTGGTTGTCAGCAGTTTTGTACGTTTGTAGGTGTTTACACTGGAGCAAAATGAGGATAAAGTGAAACTAAGACTTAAATTGGTCAGTGTTTTAGTCTTTCTCTCCAGGTAAAGACCCTTAGTGGTGTAATGTGGCTGCAATCCATTAAAGTCCAGCTACATGACAATTATGCTAAAATATATTGAAGTCAGTGGAGTGATGCTGCTATGCTCTGGCGGGGGACCTGGTCAGCTTTTTGCCATCATTTGCTCTGCTGAGCTGAGTAAATATGGCAATTTCTTGGATTGTCAGTAAGAAGGTCACTTTTACTCCTCAATTCCTCCTCCTCCACTCTAATTCAATCATCCAGTTCAAACTTTCAAACTTTTTCTCTTTAGATTTGACTCTATGGCCAATGATGGGGGGAAAAAAAGGTCACGGGTACTTGTAAAATGTGTACATGTGCACATGGAAAACAAAGGCACTGCTGTTTCTGTTGCCAGTAACAAACAAGGGATGCTGCTGCTGCTGCCTTTGACTTCCTAGTCCAGATGCCTGTGGCCCATGTATAGTCCAATAAAGAGCTGCCTTCAAATCAAGACATAACTTGCAGACAAGACCAAACCTCATGTCTCTACATGGAGAGCCACACTGTCTCTCCAAGGCTCCTTTTCTGAGATTCAGTTGCCTAAATATACATTTCCTGTGGTGTTTTATGAGCCCTAGATGGAGTTGTTGGGCCTTCAATGTTCATCCCAGAAATGTGTGGATTTCCCCTGTGTCTTGTGCCATATCTGCTAGTTAGACCCAGATGTTTTGAACACTCTAGGACATTAAATTACACTTTTCGTTTGGGTTTTTTTGTCCTTGAATATTAAGTCTTATGTTTTTGCAGGTTTTGGTACAATGTCCCCTCACCTGTCTGTAATATTCCCATCATCTTCACAGGTGCCTACAATCATTCTTGCCCCTGACTTCAAAGCTCATGTGCTCTGCAGCCACCCCACTGCATTTTACCTCACTCCCTTTGCATTATGTACAGAGGCATATTCTGTACAGAGTTGCAGGATGCTTGGCAATCTACATCTGGCTAGCACAGAGGAGAAGTGCAGCAGGGTTAATCCTTTTCCTCCACTCCTTATTGAGTAATTAGGTCACTAAAAAGATCTTGTTTACAGATACTGGAAGAGGCTGTAATTTACTAGGCCTTGTAATAAATTTACATTCATCTGGAGGTAGCCAGAGGCAAGTCTGGAGTTTTAGCAGTGGCTAATTTGTATCTCCACTCTTGGGATAGGAACAGAATTTTAAAAATTCCCAATACTAAAGTGATTTGTTTAAATCCCTAGTTGCAAAAAAAAAAAAAAAAAAGAACATTTGCATTAAAAAGCTGTCTGAAAGTGAAATTCTTCACTATAGGATCCATCCTCGATACAACTGGAATCATTAACAGAACTAACACAATTTACCCAGCATGCCTCTGTGTGGACTGTGCCCTTAAATTTAGCAGACTGAAACAGCTGGAGTTCTCAAAGAGTTGTTACAAAGCTGTTTTCAATGCTGCTGCTTCTTTTTGGGGCAAAAGTTGATCCCTTCTCACATTGTATTCCTATAAAGACTTAGCATACCAGGTAGCAACTAATGAATGAGTTATAAATATCTGTGTACCTTTTACAGGGCATAAATAGCAATATTTTGTTACTGCGTTTTTAAAGTTTCTGCCTGTAAAGCAGTCTTCTCTAAAATTGTTATTTTTAATATCCTATAGCAAATGCTGATTATGTGTTGTGTATTTTAATCCTGTGTGCTTTCAGTAGAGGGCCTCAAATTGATCTGTTGACTAGAAAGTGGATTTAGTGTCCGGTTTGAAGTAGCTGCTTATTCAACTCTGGGACAAGAACAGCAGTGACTAAAGGTTCTTATCAGCTGATTGTTACTGAGTGGTTTAAGTGAAATGAGGTTTTGGAGTATCAGTCAATTTTTCTGTGGACTGCTTTCCATGTAACAGTTGATGCCCTTGTTGCCCTTTGCTAGTGAAGCATTCAATGTACAATAGAAAATCAACCTCTTAGGTCAGGTGTGAGGTATGTTGGTCAAGATGAGGGGAGTGGAGGGGGAAGCTGTATTATTGTTGCTTGTATTTTGTCAGTTGTTTCTATGCCTAAAGTCCTTTAGCAACCTCAGAGCATCACTCACAAAGACTACATTAACATAAGGTATTTACAAACTGAAGATACTCTTCTTCCAGAGTTGTTTTAGAAGTGTTATCAATGGTGATGCATAAATAAGGAAGCAACCAGAGAACAAGAAGCCCAGCTGATTTCAGTTTAATTGAAAGTACTACTAAAAAAGAGGAGCGGGCAGAGCTACTGAAGGGAAAAGGACAAAATAAGTAAAAAAATAATGGTAGTTGTAAGGTGCTATGAAACAACACAGACTAAAGAAAATTGCTTTTATATTTTTTGATTTGTTTGGATAGTTTATTGGGTTTATAATGAATCACCCAGAAATACAAGAGAGAAAACACCAGCAAAGACCTGAAGTGAAATACTGTGGAGATTTATAATGCTATGGAAATGCACAAGTGCTCAAATACATTGTCCTGCTTTGATTGGAGGTTCATGGCTACAATCTGGTTTATCTCCTTACATCTCACACCAATGGATTTAAGTTTGCAGATCATAAAAAAGACTGCATTTTGCTTGAGTATGCTTGCAATCCATCATGTAAAATAAATTTAAAAAAAAACCAAAAACCTCTCAGCGATGGGAATACTCAACGGCCTTGTTAATTTTCAGAGGTCTCCAGTGGGACATAATTTTGTTTTGTCTTCTCACAAATAGCCTATAGAATCATATGCATCTTGTGCTGGTTTGGTATTGAGTGTTGTATGATAATATATTATTTAACATTTTGGCCAAGTTTTGGTTTCATGAACAAGTCGTCTGCTGTGCATTTCTGTCCTTGTGATTAATGAAGGTTACCAGCCTATGACTGCAAAGTGCCCTGGGTTCTTTCCCTTACCTAATCCTGTATAAGTGCATTTTGGTCTATTTTTTCCTGGTCTTTCCTTTAAGCTAATAATTCTTCACACAGGTGCTGAATAATGTCTTCATGCTACCTGTTGTTATGCCAGTGTCCATAGGGAAGCTAAAAACCTCACTGATGCTGTCACACCCTGTATTTATTGTTAAGGATTCTGGTAATGCAAAATGCCTGGGGTCAAAGGGGCTACAGCTTTTAGTTTATATTTACAGGGATTCTACTAGCTTTTCTGATTTATTGATTTTTGTGATCAGTCTGACAAATGAAGACATATTGGAACCATACAAGAAACAGTAATGTTTTCAGTTTCATCATGAACATTTGTTAGTGTTAGGATGTTGTGTAACAGTCTGTTGTTCAGCTATTCCCCAGTTTCCACAGGAGAAAACAATTACTGTTTTAAGACTAACCTCTTTAGGCTCTCCTTTAATGGACTATGAGAAGCATATTTGCCTAACTTTCACAGCTCGGAAGTTTCAAAGGATTAGTCAGAATAAAGTAGACTATACTTGTATAAAATAATGTCTACGGTGAGTACTTCCTAACCTGCAAAGAATGGTGATGATGTGGGGCTTGGGGTTTTTTGTCGTTGTGTTTTTTTTGTTGTTGTTGTTTTGTTTTGTTTGGGTTTTCTTTAAAGTGCAGATGTGATTTTTAGGGCTTTTTTTGGTTGTGGATGGGTGGTTGGGGATTTTTTTGGCTCCCTTTGGTAGAGTTCCCCAGTTACCTTAGTCCCAATAGGTTGGCTGCTGTGTAGGAAATTTCCATACTATTATGTAGGTTTCTTCCCTTCCAGAATGAAATATCAAGCTGGAGCTAAACTGTAAAAATAGTGTGTAAGCCTGATTAGGATAGATTTCAGCTAGGACTTACTGGTTAAATGGTAGGAGAGACATGTCCAGCTTGTAATTCTCTGGAGTGAGCTTGTGCATCTCAGTTAAAATGGATGAAACTAAATTGGTCTGTGCATATTGAGAACTGGGCCTGTGTTTTAGCTTGACAGCTTCACAGGTTTTGATGAGTCAGACTGTCTTCTCTGTATGAATCAGCTGCAGATAGCAGGCATGAGTTCATCTTGATATCATTAGTTGTCAATGTCACTTTGCAGAGTACTGAAATGATAGGGAGTGATCCAGTGACCATTGTGTACAACATGATGACCATGCAAAGCGTAGCACTTTGCCATTGTGTGTTCTTGCTTTCCATTTCTTGTTTTTATGTCAGCACAACACATGCACATGCAAACACACCACACACACTCATGCACGCACATGCAGTATATACCTGGTTTATTCAGCTGTAGGAAAATGACTTAATTATGGTTTAAAAGTAGGTGGAAGTGCATGCATCACACATGTAAATATCTGTTAGGAAGGTGGGAGTTGCAGCTTTTTTGTTTTATAAGTAATTTTTTACTTCCTCACTTTTTTGAACAGTTTAAAAAAAAAAATCTCATGCCACTGTGTGAGATGATGATCAGAGCAGCATAGGCTGTTCTAATGGCTGATTTCAATAATAAAAGACAACAGGGGACTAAAAGGTGCAGTGCAGGAAGCTGGGAAACACATTCCTTTCCCCAGAGGGTGTACTTAGCTTTATGCCTTTGATCACTTGAGATGTATCATCATAGTGCAAAATGGCAGGCACTAGGGAACATTACGGCAGTTATAATGTGGTAGTTTAAAAAAAATCAAAAGAAGTTTGAACTGATTTGGGTTTTTTCTGCCATGAAGGACTGATAGCATCTGAGGGATAAGATGCTCAAATAGATAAAATATAGAAGCTCCAGTGGAACTATTCTTCAGATATTGACTCCCAGGTTAGCTCTGGTACAGAACAGTCTGTACATAACAGACTATATTTACAAGTTCAATAAATCTAATCTGTGTGTGTGCTTTACTGTTAGTTACTATTTGTACTGCAGTAGTACCTGCAAGCCCTTGTTACTCAACTAGATCCCGCTGTGCTAAGAACTGTACAAATATGGAGCAAAAAAAAACAGGCCATGGAACAAGAAAAGGCCAGGAAGCCTTTAGAAAATGAGGCTGCAACATAGTCATTGGCACTTGGAAAATCAAAGTATTTGTCTAATACCTTGCAAATCACTATACAAATATTGGTGTTACATATTATTACATACTGTTATGGAGTGGGTTTGTATTTTTATTTCTTAGTTCTTAAAGAACAAAGGAATTAAAATGGCAGCATTTTCTAAAGTTTTAGTAGAACCTTGGAAATACAAAGCCAGACTTTGCTTTGCTGTGACCTCAAAGAAACCACCTCTTCACTCAGAGGAACTGCCATTGGTTGGGGCAGCAGGCCAGATGAGTTAATATTTATATACATTTCTGCTGTGTCCAGAGCCTTGGACGTAAAGCTGACAGCAAAGACAATTTCCACTTCCTTCCTCTCTAGAGGACCTATAAATCTGTGGTGAAACATGCCAATTCTAGTAGCTAGGGGTATGTGTGTTTGTAGATGTGAATAGGAACATGAGCTAGAGATTTTCACACAACTTCAAGCTTGAACTTCAGTGTTCTGAAAACATATTGTATGGTGTTAAGTAAAAAAGTCAGGTCTCTAATAGAGCAAAATGCAAGACTTTAATGTAAAACAAGAAGACTGCAGACTTGGAGGTGCCTTGCGCTTTATATATAAACTGTCTAGATAAAACCAGTGCAAGTGTCTAAACAATGCAGCAATCTCCAATCACCTGTATTGTCCTTGTCTGTACTGCACGAAATCCAATAATAAGCACAGCTTTTAAATATACCTTTTACTACCTTGTCAGAAGCTGTATTGATTCTGCTCACATGCAACGCCTTTAACATAAAATACAGCAGAGAAAAATAACCTAATCTGGGGGAGGGTGTGGGAAGGGGTATTAAAGTTCCAGCTGGACACATATGGAACAAATCTTGTAATGTAGCAAAACAAAGTATTTCAATCTAACCATTTTCTCATCATCATCAACTAAAACAGGCTGCCCACACAGCCTTGGCATTTCAATTTTCTGCTCATTTTCTTTTGTTCATATCAGATGCGTTGCCTATTTTCCTTAGTTCATAGATGCCTTATTGTGATAGGAGCTTGGAGAGCAGCAAGCACAGCCCATTTTCAGAAATGGTGATTATAATGGAAAAGGAAAATGTAATAAAATGATCCAGTTGCCCCAGATTCTGCAAATTATTCCATCAAACCTGAGTTGGAATTGTTTCTCCTTTTACTAGTCCTCCACCCTGCCTCTTTCTTTTTGCAGTCACTTAAATATTATGAGGTTGGTGGTGTATATAGCTACATAACGCTTATCTCCTGGCCTCCTTTACCTGACTGAGACAACTTCCTGCTGTAGAAACAGTTAGTGTTTCATAGGGAAGGGCTGGAATGTCTTTGAATAGTGGTACTCTCTTTTTCTGGGTGAAAGGCCAGAGGGGTACGTAGTCCTTTTGTGCAGACACCAAAGACTATTTCCAGTTTTTTGTTTTGTTTTCTTTTCTTTTTTTTTGACACTTTGAAACAGCAAATGCATGCAGTTTGTTGGTACATAATAGATTTTAAAAGAGCATGTTTTACTGAACAGAAGAAAAGTAGAGAAGAGATCATTAGTTATGGAGGTATGGCACAGATCTTACAAGTACCTGATAAAGAAGCAGGAGACTACTGTGTTTTCCAAAGCAATGGGCTTTCCAAACCTCCATAGTAATGGCAAGTCACTTGATTCTCTTGGCTTTGCTTATCCCTTCTGTGAATGGGATACGATGCTTTTCTTTGCTTCTGGAACTGGGAACCTATGTGTGCCCTGGATTGTGAGTGTTTTTTATTGATTTATTCATGTATTTGTTCCTATTACCCACAACTTCTGAATTTTTGCCTTTTACACACGAACTGTCCAAGATCAGCAGAGGTCTTTAAACACTGAGCTTCTATTTTGGTGTCTAACTTACCATATGTTTCAATGGGGAATTAATTGCCTCTGTATCTTTATGGGCCTGGTACAAAATGGGTTGCCCAAAGAGACAGGAAAATATAGTGAGCTATTTCTCCAAGCTATTATCTCCTAACTGAAGGACTGGATCACACTTCACCACTCATAGTATTATAATAAGTCTTAATTCATTAACATTTTTGAAAGATCTTGTGAACCTCCTAGGAGCAGAGCTTTGTGAGCACAAAATGCTATTTTATTCATGAACTTCTGAAACCTTTCATACTTTGAATTTATTTTTTTAAAAAAGAGACAGAGAATGTAATAGAAGGCAAAGCTGGACATTTACAATGTCAGGATTTCAATGTAATTAGGGAAAGGAAAGAGATAGTAGTAAAACAAAATATTTCATGTGACAGAGGGTAACGGTGAAACTAGGCTGAGTAAAAAAGCTAAAGAAAAGCTTTGCTGCAGTATTGTCTATACAAAAATCTAATCTGAAATATTTTGGTGTAAATTCTCTTCCCCTCAGCTTTTTACGGCCATGAGACCCAAGGCCAAGGCAGTCCTATAATTTCCCTCAATCCAGAAAACATAGCCTTTGCCATTTGCACCTTCTACATTGGTATAATTGAAAGAAAAAAAAAAAAAGGATAGAAGCTTGGGGCTGCATTTCTGGAGTACCAGAAGAGGGTAAAATAAAGGAGACAATAGCAAAAGCCTACAAAACCAGATATTTATAGGAAAAGAGGAACGGATAACAAACACATCCACAATATTTGGAAGGTGTAGGGGGCATAATACTAAATCTTGGGAAAGATGTTTTTCCTCCGCAATTCCTACCCCTATATAGTCTGCCATAACCTGTTCTTTAAAAACAGTTTCGGTCTTTCAAAAAACAGACTCCACGATGCCTTCTGTAATATAAAAGGAGGCTATAACAGCAGTACCAGCCCAGAGTATAGTGAGCTGATGACCTTCCTGAGCCATGGCAGGTTACAATATGAATTCATAGGAAAAGATCATACGTGCAATTGAGGCTACCTTGATTCTTTAAAGACATTCTTTCTTTAAACCTAATGGGCTGTTCTTTGGTATATGGAACTGTGTGTTGCAGACTGCTGTAGATTCTCATTTGGAGTATGTTGCTGTACGCTTCTACGGGAGAACTTATCTTGGGCTGCACCTCCGGGACACAGGGCTCTACCCACCCTGGGGACAGTGATGCACAAACATCAATATGATGGATACAAAATGTCCGTTTATTTGGCTGCGTCACACGCTTATATAGCTCTTGCGCTTCCTGTTCCTGCCACTCCTATGGGGAGGAGTCTATCTTTCCGTCACATCCCGTGATCTTCCGGTCGCCGATCCCTGTCTATTCCCCTACAGGAGTACATCAACACTGATTTCATGTGAGAATGCTCACTTGCAGTAACTGCAGATAGGGACTTCACAGTGCAGAGATGAAATTGCGGGATGAAGTTCAGCCCTGGAGTAATATTTTTAAACACTTCACATTTTGGGAGCCATCAAAAAAGAGCGAACAGTCGTAGAGAGAAAAGCCAATTAGAAAATGGGATTCAGGTATGAATGCCCCTACCTTACACCCTAACATTGGCTCATTCCTATCTATTACTCTATGGAAAACTGAGTGACTTCAAGGTCATTTCAGCACATGTAATATACAGACTCCAGATTAAATGCTGGATGGCAGTTTCAGACAGATTGGAGAATGTACCAATCTGCCAATTGTGCCTTGTCCTTTTCCAAGTTTGTTGTCATTGAGAGCAGTTTAGCTTCATTTATTAAAGGCTTTGAAATAAATCACATTGCAGTGCACTTCCAAAGTTCCAGCACCTGCCTGGAGTGAGCTTCATGCCCACACTTGCCTCTTGGATTCACTTATGCTAGCAAAGTCAAAGTGAATGTTGTCAGCATCATCATAAAATAAAAAGTAGTGGCAACATTCTTTCACTATACTTTGTAATTTAAACTTGGATGTCTATAACTCCCTGCGTCACTAACCATAGAACAAAAATATGTTTCTGGTATCACATGTGAGTTATGGCTGCTTTGACTAATAGCCCTAATGGCAGAAAGAATTTTGACTGTGAAACAAGGTGCTTGTGGTGGGAGCTCTGCCAACATACCAAATCGAGCGGCAGGTCTGAGTGCAGTGTAAACTGGTGTTCCATATGCTCGAGAGACTTTTGGAATCAGCCCAGCCTACATATGCTTCTGTTGGCAAGCTCTTGAATAGAAAGGGAGATATTGTCCTCACCCTACCTAACATACCTCCCACTCATTTGAAATGCTCATTTGCAAATGGAGAACATGCAAATCTGAGAATGATAATGACACGAACCCAATCTTGCTACAGCTGGATAGGAAGAAAAAAAATCATTGAATAGATTTTAAACCAGAAAAAGGTATTGATGTAAGACATTCGTAAAAAAGCATCTGAGATGATCTCCTATCCATGATCTGTGGAGTAGCAGAATAACTTTTGCTATTGTACTAAGGCACACAGACTTCACTAGCCAGTCCGTGGAACTGTAGTTTGCTCAAAGATGCTCTGGTGAACAAAACACTCAAAACAATATAATCTTCCCCTGCTTATCTGTGATTGCAGTGAAAAAGCTATAGTACAAAATGGTCCAAGTTAAGGTGAGAAAGAGGATGAAAAATAGAGGGTTTTAAGCATGCAGCAGAGACAATGGGAGAGAAAAAATCCCTGCATAGAGGGATTTGGAGAGAGTATATATCTTGGAGAGTGCGGTAGGTAGGGGAAGAAACGATGGAGCAAGCTTATTAAGTGAACGGGTTCTCCACTGGGCTGCCATAATTTGCCATCTGTGTCATGAACCAGGTGTAACTGTTCCATCCTCTTCCCTTTTGAAATTAATTCTCACGTCTCCCAACATCATTCTTCCTTTTTTCTTCAGTATCTCCATCCTCAGCTTTTTCAGTTACGTGAATACGAGGCATGCATAGATGTGTACTCTGGCCTTGCTCTGAAATTCACCACTTTCTCCTCCACATAGACGCTGCATGTAAAAGAGCTGTGAGGACAAAGGTGGGTAGAGCTTTAATGAATAATGCTATCTTGACACAAGTGGCACAGATCAACCACAAAAACATCCTAGATTAAATATTGCAAAGCAAGAGCTGAGCTGGAATGGTATTTACTCTGTATCAATTCCCAGAAAATCCCTACTGGATGTTTTTACCTTTCCAAATATTTCTGAAATATTAGGTTGTGGCAAGTGATAGACACTTCTTCGATGGTCCTGGCCCATCACATGCCTCTGACGCTCATGGTGCAGGTAGCTGGGAAGGAAATAATGGCTACCAACTCATTCCACAGATATTCTTATCACTGATATATACGAAGAACCTGATTCTCTACCTCCTCTGCTGCCTTACTGCCTTGCTGATTATTTGCACTTGATTTGCAACACAATCCTTTCTGCTCTTACAAATATGTTCTCTGAAGGCTTTTCAGTGCTGTCCTCAAGACACTGAATGCAGTTGTATTTTCACTTTCAAGAATGGTGTTCCATGCTACAGGAAACTTCTGTTATATGCTCTTTCTCCCTGCTTATTCTTGTGCCTTCTACCCATCACAAAGCCCCTTCCTTCCCCCTGCCTTCCTTGCATGAATGTAATTGTCATTTACTAGGAGTCTGACAGAGTAAAGTTTGAAGAGTTTGGCTCCAGGTTCTCCTTATTATTCCTTCTCAAACCTTTAATTTACCCACCTCTTCTTTCCCACGTCTTTGCAACTGATAGGTGGTTAAATAGCAAGAGTGGGAAGAGTTTTGACATGTAGCCAATGCTTCAATTTTGTAAGCTTCAGTCTTTTGATGGTAGTTTTGGGTGAACTTAAATGAATACGCTCTATTTCTGCTGGAAAGAACATAAAAATATGTAATTTACTAAAAAAAAAAGAAAAAATATCTGTTTTCTTAAAGACAATGGATGTTTTGAGAAAATCTTTTAGTACAAAAATTGATTAACGTATGAAGAGAACCCAAACAGAGGGCAATTCCAGTTATCAAAGGACTTCAAATGCTGGTGTAATTGCAGGTCTAGTGAAACTTGAATGTTTGATATATCTTTGATATATATAGGAGTTGGACTCGATGATCCTTGTGGGTCCCTTCCAACTCAGGACATTCTACGGTTCTATGATCTTCAAAACTCATGTGGCTCGCCACATCAGTTTCTTGGGCATCACAGTATCTCAGCTATTTATCTTTGCAGCTTTCCTATGGAATGCATTTATTACCATAGCAAAAGTGGCAATGTAAGCCACAAAATTATCAAGGGAGAGGTCTGGAAATCTGATGACTTTCCTTTTAGATTTGGTTGGTGTGGGGAATAGAGTGATCCTCCAGTCATCCTGTTAACACTTACACTGTCTAGCCTTAGTGATATGAATAGTTGTGCTGGAAGAGTGATTCAGAGTAATAACATGTGTATTGATGTGTTTATACCTTTGGGCCCTGTGCCAGAAGTGCTCAGGGAGGTGGTACATTGTGTAAACCACTTTCAATAACACTTAAATTTTCTTTTAACAACTGGAATGAGATGGTCCCTTCCAACCTGTGATTCTGTGACCAAAGCTGTGTTTACTTGAAACAACTCAAAAATAGTTGTTTAACTGTTTTCATAGTAAAAATAGGCTGATTATTTTTCTGTGAAGAATCTTTTTTTTTTTTTAGTATTTTTTCTGATCCAATGGTGGGGAGGATAAAAAAAAAGTTGGTGCAATTAAAATGGCTTTGAGAAAGCAGAGAGCTACTTCTGTGAGTTTACTGCAATCAGCAGTGAATCTGGCTTTGAACCACCTCTAGTGCAATTGCTGTCACTTTGTTTGGATTTTTTTTTTCTTTTATTCACACGTCTGTAACATTTAGGAGTTGGAGAAATCTTGGGTTCTTGAGACTGGCCTCTTATGAATAAGATAGGATTGTGCTTATATATATGCGTACGTACGCATACACACATGCGCACACAGACATATATATATAAAGTCCTCCTACTCACCACTGCCTCTTCCCTCTTTATACTTTGCCCTTGTTTATCCTTTTCTTCAGAAAAACAAAAATTGAACCATTTGGAGCTTCATAACTCTTCCACTCAAAAGCAGAAGGCTTTAGCCTGCTGTTCCTCCTCCTACCCATTGCCTGAGACTTCCCATTCTGGGAGTGAGACATGCAAACATATGTCACACAAAAGTGGTGTAAATACCATATGCAAACAGATTCTTCTGTGTGGGTGGCAAGTACAAAACCCAGCCTCTGGCACCAAAAAACACCACCCCAGTCCTCTGGAAAATTCTAAGGAAGAAAAATTGCACCAGCTGAGGCATCCAATAAAATGCAGCTCTGTCAGTTTTGCATCCTGAGTAGGACTGAGGAATTTCTGTGGAGTTTGAGGCTTTTTAAGCCTCATGAACCATTGCTGAATTTTACAAGTTCTGTAAAACCAGTTCAAATCCATGCTATATTTTTCTTCTTCTTTCCCTGAACTTACAAACCCTTGTGGTTTCCAAGGACAATTCAATGTAAAAGGAAAAAACACTAGCTAATAGGAGAGCTTCATTGAAATGGGATGGAAAGGCAAACAAAAAAAAAAAAAAAAAAAAAGGCTGGCACGAGTTATGGCCTGTGTATACATGGGATTTATACTGACAAGCAGACTTATCCCTGCTGGCATGAATCCCAGAAACCACAGTGGCTGGCAAGTCTGCCCAGAAATGGATTGCACCAGTAGTGTGAAATGCCTGTTCCCCCATCTCCTGGGGAGAGCTCAAAACATGATAACTGCTGAGTAATGGGATTTGGCTGAAGCAATTAAAATGACGCTGTCCCAAGGGAGAGGGGTGGGGGATATTTACAGTAGCAGATTCAAGTTGTTGAATCTTTTTCTTATTTCAAAAGTTTTCTTCACTGTTCCTTACCATCTTTCTACACTCTTTATCAGCAATTTTCATCCCATCTGCTAATTGCTAATCTGTTTTTACACTTACTTAACCCCCCGCCCCCAGGTCTTCTCCAGCTACCCTAAGTCATTGCCTCTCTTCTAACCCTGACAATAGCCCTGCTGGGCATTAGCTTTGTACCCCACATCAGCAGGTTTAAAATGGATCAACCTTGTTGGGAATGGAAAATGTTCTCATGAGAGATTTCGGAGTAGGTTTGGTTTTTTTACCTCCTACCTTTCCATGTCCAAATGTATCATCTGGATCTGGGTTTATAGCTTCAAATTTCCTATTGATTTCTCAGGGTGTTAAGTTTTTTAAACACCCCTCTCCCACTCAAAAAAAAAAACAAAGACAACAAAAACCCAACCAACCAACCAACAAAAATCCAACACCAAAAAAACCCATCCCTGTACTGAACACTGCAGTGGTTGCTAACATTGTTTTATCCTCTTTTCAGTGAGATTAGGAAAGTATCACTTTAGAGGTAAAAGTGTGAAAATAATCATTTTAGTAAGAATATTAAAGCTAGATGTGAAATTGTGCCTTCAATGGGTATAGTGTCAGCACTCATACTACAAGAGAATATCTGGCAATCCTCTCCAGTACACAAAGTGCTAGATTTATTCAGTTGCTCTCTCCTCAGTCAAAGTCTGCATCTTGCACTGCTTGTCTGTAACTGTGGATTCACCCGATACATGAGTTCAGGAATAAGAGAAGTGCTGTTGTACTACACTGAGCTGATGCTCTCCCTTTGAGTGAACCCCTAAACTCAGCAAGACCTGTCTGAAAGATGTGTTCCACTGGGAAGAAGGCAGCACTGGCATCCCTCTCCTAGCACCTGGGTACAATTTTTCTCAATCTCTAATTTTGTCACTGTCTTTCTGTAAAAGTGCAATAACTAGACTAGCTCCTTATCAGAGGTGAATTTTACAGTGCCACTGATCCTCTTCTATGTGAACTGAGGATCAAGCTGTTTAGGTGTGTAGCTAGGGACTCTGGAGATTTTAGCAAAATAGAAAGTTCAGTTGCAGGCTCTTGCAACTAACATTTTCTTTCTCCGCCCCTCCTGCTCTTCCCACCACCATGGGTATAACATTTCAAGTATTTTTTTGTTAAATAACCTGTTGTTCATTCTTTCATTTAGACTGAAGAAAAATAGTGGGAGGTCTCTTGTCCTTGCTAGATTTTCAGTACTCAGTGGTACTTCCAAAGTTCAGAAGATAACAAAAAGGTACAATTAATTTTTTCCAGAATTTGGACAGCTTGGAAATCTCCTGCTGCCCTCTGTCAAGCATAACACTATGTCTTCTATCTTTCTTGCTGCCTTCTGTTTCAGACCAATCACAGCAGCCTGCCTGCTCCTCTGCAACCATGTGAAGCAACTGAGTGTTAAGTGTTGCACAGGTGACAATAGTCTTTATTTACAAGCTTCCAAGTCAGAGCACAGATGACATTTATCTGTAGGATATTAAGAAAAGATCTCAGAATTGAGGTAGAGCATGAAAAGTAAGTGAGTCTCATCTCAAATGCATAGAGACCTTGCTAACCAATGGGTGGTCCAAGGAATGAAAAATGCTACATTTTAAAAAAAAAAAAAAAAGGAAGCTGTTGTTAACACTATCTAGGCTGTGCTCCACATTCTGGTCCTTTTACATGGTATGTACTTACAGGCCTTTCAGCAGCATTATGACTGTGAACCTTAAATCTGTCATCCAGTCCTATGTACTTAGAAAATGTCTGGGGTTTTGTTTATTCTCACCTGTCTGCTCTCTTGGTATCCTTTGAACTTACCTGTCACTAAGACAAAATAAATGATTTATTTGTGAGCTTTGTGTATGCCCAAGTTAAAAGAATTTACATACAGAAAGTGTTTGAGCATAGACATTTTCAGAAGAGGTAAAACATTTCTATCTGTCAGTTGAAGTCATTCTTGATTGTGTTTTAGGAGATAAAGGAGACCTTAAACCATAGTAAGAGATGCCGGCTTCCTAGAAATTTAATTTTGCTCAAGCTTTTATAGTAAGGCTTGAGTAAAGGAATTATAAAGACCTCTATTATTACTTTATTTTTTTCTACCTTGTTTTTTTTAATCCATATATAATTATAGGCTTTGATTTTTTTCCAAGCTGATCTGTATCTTGAATTTGTTTTCACCTTTTTGCTTATTTTCTTAAATGATATACTGTATTTGATAACTGCTTTAGTCACCTATGCATTCTTTTGCCTGAATTGGATTACTTTGCCTCTTCAAATTTCTAATGTGATAGCAGGTTGAATCTGCTTCCAAGGACTGCTGTTCAAAAAGTTCCTGCTCTAGTGAATTTTGAAGCAAGCAAAGTAATTTGGATCTAGTGAGCAAACAAACAAAAGGTCAATTTATGTGTTTAATAATTTCTCCTATGAGAGGTTATTCCTGGCTGTGTGGAGATGAATTACAACATGCATGAAACTGTATTCCTCTGAAATTAGAGTAACTTCTCGAAAAGCAACAATTAGATGATAGCTTTGTTGGGATTGACCTTTTTCTCTTTAGTAATGCAGTCAGGTGATATCTGGAAGAAATTGGCATGCTACCTGGATGTTCCAAGGCTGCTGAGTTTCACTTAGAACTGTGAAAATACCAGAGGGAAGAGCTTCCTTCTCCCATTAGATTTTCATCAAGCTTTTAGATGCTTTTATGGCCTATTTGCTTGAATTATGTCTTTCAAAAATCATATTTCTCTTGATTTTGCTCTCACTAGTTCTAAATTTGTTCCATCATAGACCTTGATGGTTGGAATGAGGTACAAGTCAGGTTTGCTGATGGCTGAGGTTTGGAAATTGTGAGACTTGAGAGGGAAAATTGCTGCATAGAGATGAGGTGAGCATTCCCAAATGGTAAGCTGTTGGTCTCTAACTACTATGCAGGTATCCATGAATGCAAACTGACAAACCACCGAGATGCTGGGAGATGTGTTTTCGTTTGCGGAATTCTTTTTCTGCCTCCCTTCTTATGACTACTTCTGATCACCGGTTTGGTGGGAACAGTAACATTTCTCCAACAGCACTGCTTTGTTTTCTGTAGCTACAGGTTGTTATATCTCCCAGTCCTTATTACAAAGCTGATACTGTAAATTCCATTTAGCTATGCATGCCCCTTTCTATTTGGCCTTAGTTTTGAGGCAGTTTGTACTATACATGCTTGCCCTTATAACGAATAGCAGAACAAAGTCCTTGCTCTTTCAGCTGTTGAATCTTTAGTCTTCTGTTTCTGGACCTAATCCATTTTCCTCCCTGGGTTAGAATCTAGACTGCTTAATGTTTAAGTTACCTATATTAATAGCAACCTTCCTAGGAGATGTATTTGTTTTTCTTTAAACATATGGATCAGTTTACCTTTGTCAATGTAGGATTACATGTCTACTTTCCCAAGAATATTAGTCCCAATTTTTCATTACATTATTTATTACACTTGCTGTGACTAAGAGATGACAAGAATAAAATCGTACTGTTAAGCACTATAGCAATACAGAGTAGTGGATGGTCCTTGCCCCAGTGGCATTACTGTCTGTGTGTTAGGTGACTTATTCATTGCTTAGTATCAGCACTGAAAGGCATTCATGACTCCGGATATGTTGGAAGATATAGGTTACCACCTATACTGACTCTACTAGGCTATATTTTCTTAGGAAAATATCTTCCTTTTATCAGACTCGAATAGCTTAGCTGCCAATATTAATTAGCTTCCAGCAGTTTCTTCCTATATCCCACAGACTATGGATGGGGTAAGATTAAGGGATGTTTGTTTCTCTGTTGCTCCAAAGGATTCTGTATCTATACTCAATGGAATTCTTTTGTGGTAAGATTTCTACATGTGACTGCCTCATCAGCATAAATTCTTTTAGTTCTCTGGGAATGGTTTAGCACATGCAAGCTAGTTGTGGGGGTTTTTGTTTGGTTTTATCAAGAGATACCCTGAATTGCTCCAGCAATTCTTTTGCTTTGATGGGTAACACTTTGCCATACAATATTGCCAAAGGGAACTAGCAGTGGAGGATTGGTCAGGGACAGTCTATTTGTTATCTTTTCAGTGATGGGTCAGAGGTACTTTTTCCAACAATTCCTATCAAAGTTCAAATTTGTTTGCTTTTGAATACTGTTTAATTTGATTTCTCCTTCTTTCTTGTTCTTATGTACTTATGTCTCTGCACCTGTGTTGTTTTAATTGGTGCTGTCTCTTTTGCTTTTGAAAAAGTTTAGGGTTTTTTTTTTTCCCTCCTGGAAATATTCTTTTAGCCCTTTGTGTGCCTGAAAGAAAACAGATTGTGAATCTATTCTTATTCATATAAACTGCTTTTGGATCCCAGTGTGTTAAATGTTCGAAAACTTCTGAAATTTAGAAACTAATAGGTTTAGTTTGCATACACTAAAAGAATATTTAATGCCTCTTGCTTTCTTGAAGTCAGTGGTAGATTTACTATTGATCTCAAGAGAGGCAGGAGCAAGAATTTAAATGCAATAATTTTGGACAGTAGATTATGATGGACTATAGAACAGATGACAAGATTGCTGTGGAATCATTGCTCAGCTTAACTTTCCAATGAGAAAATACCTCAGAAAAGCTGTTGCAAGTCTGAAATAATTGTGATTTTTGTTGTTGTTTAGTTGGTGTGTGTTGGTTTTTTGGTATTCATTTGTTTTTTAAGGTTTTTTTTGTTTGGGTTTTGTGGGTTGGGGTCTTTTTTGTTTGGTTGGTTTTTTGTGTGTGGGTTTGTGGTTCTTTTTTTATGATCCTTGTGATTAAACTTGGTCTATTAGTGCATTATTGCATCTCCTGGCACAACTGAGCAAATAGGCTGACACAGCACAGCTCCCTGCTGACCTCCCAGCAACGGCTGATTGACTTTGCAAGGATTTTTCATTTCAGAAACATTTGCAATTTCCTGAAATGATTTCAAAGAATCACACCGCCTTATTTTGTATTCACGTTTGCTTGCATCAGTTATTTTAGGGGTAGGAGAGGAGGGGATGAAATTGTTTCATATAAATAAGTTGCATGTATTTCATAACAAGCAATGTTCTGACCCTAACGCTATTGTCTCTCTATCCACCTATACTGAAATAAGATTTTGCTGTGCTACAATATCAGAGGTTACCCATAATCCCACCCATTTTATTTGTTTTGCTATAAAGTAGTACTTTATATATATATTTATATACACCTATTATTAAGAATTAGCACAGCTGAGACTCAAAAATGACAAAGATGTGAAAATTCGGAAGACAAATGATTGCAGGTATTACAATGAGTTTTCCATCCGCAGGCTTAGCAAGTTCTGGAGCGATCAGCTAGGAAATGGAGTGTTTCTGGTACACAATCTGCAGGTACTTCAGTTGGATAGTTTCATTAGAAACTTGTTCAGAAAAGAAATGCAGTAAAAGGACTTTGCTGAGCCCCAGCCTGTTAAAATCTATGAAAGACCTTAGAATTTCCCAAATCGTGACTAGTTTGGTAACTAGTTTGCTTCCTCTTTTTCCAGGGAACAAATTGTACAAAGACGTTAAAAAATACTATAATCTGCAATGGGCTTGGGCACAGAGGTGTCCTGTTCATGCCACGGCTCTCTTTTTCTAAGTGAGACCTTCCAGGGGAAAATCTGAAGTATGAGTAAATTCATGTGTGATTTTTTTTTTTCTTTATAGGGCAAATTCTGCTCTGTTTATCCTCTGCTGTCTCCATTGATTCTAATTATTTTTCAAGTTGTGGTTTTGTCCCATACCATGGCTATCATCTCAAAGATTGGTCAGTTTGGTTAAGGTACATTGAAAGAAAACCCAATGTCACTGTTTCAGGGGGTATGAGACTCAAATAGATGTTGGTCACTCCTTCTACCTCAGACAGTGGTTTCTGTTATCCCTTCCTTCAGTTGTGCCACAAATGTAATGTTGGGAGAATTTAGCTAGCTTGCATACAGCAGATGAAAAATAACATGACAGAGCATGATTGGGAAAGGACTTCTTTTCTTCTCCCTGTGACTCTTAAAACTGAGGCATCCATGGGGATGTTTTCTCCTGTTCATCACTACAGGCAGTGAAACTTTTTTCTGATCTACTTATCTTCCTTTGGGTGACAAGTAACCTGTCAATCTGAAGGTGCATTTTCTAGCTAGATGGACCTGTCATCTGACTAGAATTTCTCGTGTTGGATTTGGCCTTTCAAGATGAATTTCTGAGCTGAAATAATAGATATGTCATAGTTATGAAATATGGTTGGAATTCCTCAGTTTCTGTAGGTGTGAGTGCTTCTGATAGCCTGGACTTAAATGTTTCTTGCTGCAGAAATTCTAGAGGGGTGAGAAGTAGGATTCCCTCCTTTATTTGTTGAACTCACCATTTCTTGATACTGTATCCCATGTAATTCCATGCAAAGCACTTGCCATTTGCAAACCTGACAAAGTTGGGCCCACATCATTGTGGCAGCAAGGAGACCACAACACCCATGTAGATGGGTTTGGCACAGAGTGACAAAGGTCGCACAGCAGACCAGAAGCAGAAATGAAAACCTAATGGCTGGCTCTAAGGATGGACTGAGAATTACTGTTTAGAGAGGAAATGAATGAGGACTTAAGCTGAAATGTCTTTGGGTGAAGAAACCTGGCTATTTATTAGTTTAGATCCTAGCACAATAAAGTCCTACTGTGTACCATCCTTAGACCTGGACCATGACGTTATATTCCAGGCACTGTGAAAACGCAGGTGATAGTAGAAGTTTGTCTTCCAATATTCAAAACAAGAAAGTTATCTATGGCCATTATAACTGTTCTGTATATTATACGTATTGCCAGAAGTTATATAAGATAATTTAATAAGCTGGTATCAGCTAGAGCATAAGAAAAAGTCATTTTAATTTATGATATTAAATCTTTATTTATTCAGAGCCTATTAAAATGCATGGATTGTGTGAGGAGGAATCCTGGTGCTCTTTGTGTCCCTTGCAAAGCTCAGATCATTTGGTAGCACAAGGATCTCAGAAGAGTTAGTGGACAGGATATGCTCCAAGCCTTCTACTGGTCAGTAGCAGGAAGGCTGAAGCCACTTTATCCAGGTCAGTAATCCATACAAATCTCTTGAAGTGCTACAGGTCTATTCTTACTCTCCCTGCCTCCATGTGCCAGGCTTAGGGAGCTGGAAAGGTTCTCTCCGAAGTGAACAAGTAAGGGAGGAAATCCTCTGCCCAGATAGTACCTGGATCTTCCTCATTGTGAGGATGCAGAAATGAGACTCGACATCCAGGCAGCATCCTTTCCTCATGTTAGTGTAAGAGCTGCCTTGTTCAGAGGCACGTGAGTTACTTACAAGGGACTTGGCAGCAGCAACAGCAGTAGGAGTTCTTTGCACCCCTACCAATGGTGCTCCATCCCCTCATCACACTGGCACTGTCCACTGGACTGCACTGTTAACTGGGGTAGAGGGCAAAGATTTCATGGAGACCCAGATAGTCAAACCAATGCTGTTGGTAGAGTTAATATGTGCTTATCATTGTATTAATTAAATCTTAGATACTCCATCTTAATGTCAGTTAAACTGGCCTTAATTTCATTGTGGTAATGAGTCAGGCAAAAACTGAATTGATGAGTTTTCAGATCTGAATGAAAGTCCATACCAGAGTTTTTAAAAAAAAAAACCCAACCAAACAAACAAAAAACCCAAACAGTTGTTAAATTTCGATAAGTAAATTGGATTAACTCTCCTGAGCATCCCCATGTGGACAAACTCAGTCACTGACATCATATAAGCTCATGAGCAGACCATTCCTGTGCAAGTAAGTTATACTCAACCTTACATGCCATCATAATTGTTTGCCCTGTTGGTAATAATAGTCTGCCTCTCCCTTAATAGCAGTCTCAGTGTCATTAAGGTCAGAGAGGCAACGATGACACCATCACTATCGGCTTTACTTGGGGGCGCATTGTGTGAATCTTACCTGACACACCTCTCCTAATAATTTTGTTCTTGACAGTGATTGCAAGTTCAAACTGAACTGGGACTGCAACTGTTCTTAGAGATGCTATTGCAGCCAGGCTGAGTTGGAGGGGTGTCTTCACACCATCCCCCCAGTACCTTATTTTAAAAACTGAGAGACTATTCTGCAAATTTGATGTCTATTCTTTCTGTTGCATTGCCTAAAACTTTCTGCTCAATCTGTTTTCCTTATTCTGCTTCTATTTTGTAGTTTTACTGATGCAGAGAGAACCGTATGAAATAATAATAGAGATGCAGGCCTGTGATCTGACTAGCAAAATTGTACAACTTCACTTCATTTGTAAAGCCTTCAGTGTACTGGATGCAGATTTGCCTGGTCAGATCCTCACCTGAGGCTCTCTGGAAGCCAGTGGTTTATACCAGGTGAAGATCCAGCCTTCTCTATACGTCACCTTCTTGGTATGAGACTTAACCTCAGTTGCTCGTTCACCTTTTTTGTTTTGGTTTGGTTTTGTGGGTGGTGTTTTTGCTGTATTTTGCTCGTGGATATACATATATATTTTTTAAAAAACAAATAGCCTCTTTATTAAAGATGCTCAGCTCATCCTTGCTAGGGCAAATGCAAATAACATCCGTAAGCACAGCAAATAATTTACACTAACAGGGGAGTGCTTATGTCTTCACTCTAAACAGACATTCAGAAGAGCTTTGCTGGGTAACCTTACTTGAAAGCCGAAGTCTGCATGTTGTAGCACATCCAATTAACGCAGCACACTTTATGATTTTTTCATGATTTTGTCTCCAATGTCAATGTTTCATAGTGCAAACAAGTGTGTTGGTTTGGTTTGGGGTTTTTTTTGTGCTATATTACAGTTTGGTCAAAAACAACGGAATAATCTAAAACCAAAGGGTTGACTCAATTTTACTGAAATGGAAGATCTGGATAAAATCCTGAAAACTTAATGGTAATGGCAAAAGTACTGAATTTATAGCTAGGACATGAGACCTGCCTACCAGGATACATAGGAAATCTGGGGTCAGAGGATGAGTAAGAAGTGAGTAAGGGAGAAAAGCACTGAAATATTAGCAATAAAAAGCTTTATGGGCAGGAGTAGAAATGTGAAGTATGTTGTCTACAACTTGATCCTGTGTGCTCCAGTCACCCAAGTTCCAGAAGTGGGACTAATGATTTCTGTGGCTAATTCTAAATACATTATCAACCCTGCACACATATGTACACTGAAGCTGCAACCAAGAAGAAGCACTGATTCCACTGAGCAGCAGGCCAGAGAGGCTTGGCATGTTCTGAAGATTTGGGAAGGGTTTTGGGATATCTTCCTGTATGTAACTAGCAAAAGGACTGGTGCATGGGGGGACTAATCTTACACAGCAGGAGGATAAAATCCACTGATTATTCAGATATTATGACATCTGGCCAGGATGGAGTGTGGAGAGCTGAGACAGGTCCTGAGTGGACTGCTGAGAAGTAAAAGCTGGAGCTCAGACTATCCACCGTGACAGACATGGTCTCGAGTCCCTTCAGGTTGAAACCAGGTCTCCTGTATCCTGTCAAGTGCTCTAACCACAATGCCACTGAATGGAAAAGGAGCAGGACCATCTCCTTCCCTGACTCTTACTTTTAAACAGGCTTTTATACATGTTGGTATAGCAAGAGGATTCAGGGCTTAGAATGCCAGTTTGATACCAGTACCACTCAAAGGCTGGAATCTCTATGTAGGGAGGGCAAGATTTAAGACAAACTCTTCCCTTCAAATCTTATTGTCTGCTCTCAAGCTGCACTCTGTAGTGGTCTGGGCCTTATGAATTCTGTTCCTGTCTAAGTACCCTCTGGATTAATTGCACAAAGTGGCTACACACATCATCTTGCTCAGACCTTTGTGTTACACCAGAGTCTAAGTATTGGGTATTGCTGTAGCTGAACTCTAACCCAGCCTTGTAATGCAAGTGTTTCTGCGCTTATGATGTAGTATGCTAGAACCACAAATAATGGTCACAGCAAAAGAAAGTCTGATTTGAAAAAAATTAATTGGCCAGTAATTATTTATAGAAAGAAAGGCTAGCTGAATATTAATTGGAATCAATGGCAATTACTGTGCTAGGAAGAAACAAATTAAGATTAAATCAATTAAAGGTAACGCCTTGAAGGAAGGACAATGATATTTAATTTAAATTGTTTTAAAGGGTGTTTCACACTCTTAAGTTGTTATTTCCATTAAGACATTTTAAACATTTTACATTAAAAATTAATTGAAATTTCTACACAAAGGCAGAGAGCAAAAAGGAATATTGGCAGCTTTTTATTCCACAAGATAGGTCAGGAATAGCACAGAACCCGCTTTGTCTTACAGTTCTTTGCAAGTTTAAAAAAAAAACTAAGTGGTTTTGGCAGGGGGAGGGGGAAGACGATGGAGGTGGGGGAGTTTAAATGGTAAATAGCATACATTGTTTTTAAATGTATATATTTTATAATCTGGATACCCTTTATTTTGTTTTCTCTTTCCTTAATTTGGCAATGCAATAAAAAAACTTCCTCAAAGGCCTGTTTGGTTTTTTTGGTGTTGTATGGAGGAGTTTTTTAGTTGGTGTTGTGTTTTGTTGTTTGGGGTTGGTTGGTTTTTTGTGGTGGTGGTGGTGTTTCTTTGAGGTTTTGGGTTTTTTATTTTAGTTGGTTTTTCTTTTCCCCCTCCTGAAAGACCTTGGCATGTGCTGTATTTAAAGAGGTCAATGGAGTCTCTGTATTTTTAATTTGTTATACTTAGAGCTGCAGTTTCTAGAGTCACATACATTTATTTTTGTTGTTGTTGTTTAGCTTCTGAACATAGAAACCTGGAATACTAGTAGACAAAATTGTTTTTCTTTTCCTTTTTCCTTTTTCCTTTTTCCTTTTTCCTTTTTCCTTTTTCCTTTTTCCTTTTTCCTTTTTCCTTTTTCCTTTTTCCTTTTTCCTTTTTCCTTTTTCCTTTTTCCTTTTTCCTTTTTCCTTTTTCCTTTTTCCTTTTTCCTTTTTCCTTTTTCCTTTTTCCTTTTTCCTTTTTCCTTTTTCCTTTTTCCTTTTTCCTTTTTCCTTTTTCCTTTTTCCTTTTTCCTTTTTCCTTTTTCCTTTTTAAAAAGGAGGGCATAGGGGCAAGCAAGCTATGAACTAAGTTTTCCATAAGGTTTGTAGTCCTGAAAGAGAACCATGTCCTAGAACTGATCTTGGGTATGACTAGCTCCAGTCTGGTTTTTCAACACATGAAAAAAAGAAAAACAAACAAACAAAAAAAAGTGCCACCACCAAACACATTTCAAAATGTGTTAACTACTGCCATCCCATGGTCCCTTTGCAGAGATGTTAACACTACCTGAATAAGCAATATAGCATATTCTATATAACGTGCCTACATCCATAATATGATCTCCTTTCCTGAGCTTTCCACTTTTACAGATTGAAGGACTGGTCTCATAGCAATAATTTTAAAGGAAATGGTTCCTGAATGATACGGGTGCATGTTGCTTAATATTTTAGGTTCTTTCTCTTTTAATGATGAACCCCCGTCCTCATTCCATGAGGGGCTGTAAAACCAACCTCCCATTCTCTTACACATGGTTTAAAGCTTTTTTTTTTTTACACACATGTGCATAGAGCATACTTTGTCTAGCCCCTGTGTTGAGGGTGAACACATTGTTAGGAACAATCTATAGCAGATGCCTTAGTGTAAATTGTACTGGCTGCAGTGGTTTGACATTGCCTGAAGTTCTAATGGGGGAGGGAAGGGAGAAAACTCCCAGCAGAACTTGGTCTGGTTATGAGACCAGGATTTGCAGCAGCTCAACCTTCACTATGAGTTGAGTACAGCAGATTGGAGGGCATCTTATGCTATCCAGGGCTTTGCCAGATATGGCAACACATGGAGAAAGTTGGGAACCATTGTCCTAAAGCATGTCAAGTGCTTCTTTATCAGACTTGGTCTGCACAGTGCATCAGTCTTTGGTAAAGTAGTTTTCACAGAAAAACTATGATTGCAGATACCCTTTTTTGTGAAGCTTTGCATATTCTCTGAAGGATGCACATTTTGAATGTCAGGCCATCTGCCTTGGGGATCCCAGCAGCTTAAACTGCTTCGTGGCTTGCATTACTTGAAGTTGTTATTTATAATTTTGCAACTGCCTTTATGTTAGTGCCACACTATAGATGTCTAAAATTGCCTTTCTAGTGAGTGCTGTATTTCTGACATCTACTTCCTTTGCTAGTACCTTCTCTGTGGAACCCCACCTCTCCCTGTCTCTTTCTCTCCTTAAACCCAGACAGCCTTCAGCCAAGTATAGCTGCAGGGCCAAAGCAACACTGTGCACCCTGAACTGACAGTTGCTTTGCTTAATGCAGACAAACTGGTGCTTAGGCTATTTGATCAGCGTCAAGACACAGAGTGCAGATTAGTACTTTGTAATTAGTTGTTTATAGCAGTGTGGCAACGCTATATTGGTTGTGGCTGCATTCAGGAAAATGGTTTTACTGCTTTTACATGAGCTTTAAAAAGATGCTACTTTTCATTTACTTTCGACACAAAGTTTCTATCTTTGCATGTAAAGCTCTGCTAACATATGAAGAAATTAGTTTTGAAAGTTTGAAGGCAGTTCCCTCCATAATTCATGAAATAGAAATGCCATGAATACAGTTGGGAAAGTGACTTTGCATTCTGTTGTGCTTTGGCATAAAATCTTTAGAATATCCAAATAAACAATTTAGACTTAAAGAAAGAATGCAGGCTACTTCTAGAGCTCAGAGCAGATTTTGTTCTGGTGCAATCTGTAAGAACTTCACTGAGTAGTTCTGTAGTAGTAAAAATCTGGTCTTTCTGTAACATCACGTAGTTGGAGGCTTTCCATTTCACTTATGCTAGATTTTCAGTGATGTAGGTGCCTAAACTTCATTGTTACTGCTGATTTAAGCATTGCTTAAATGCAAGCATAGTGTGGTATGAAGTCTGTGAAAATTGCAGTGACCTTTCTTTTAATAGGTTCAGCAAGGTGTTTATCAAACTTTCTCAGTAAGCAGCAATTAGATAACAAACCATTTCACAGAATAATCTGTCATGAAACTGTTATTGCTATAAGTATTGAAGATTTCCCCACACCTTTGGTACAACATTTGCAATAGACTTGAATGGGGTTTGCATTTACCGTGTGTAAGAAAAGTGATGTTTACTGCCTGCACAAGCCTCCAGAGAAACATTCTGTGTAGCTCTAATTCAAACTAGACCAGCTGGGCAGATAAATCATAATGTAAAAATACATCATTTCTATTGGAATATTTCATAGAAATGAACAAAACTAGGTATGCTTCCCTTCATTAATTTCCCCTAAAAATGCTGAATTTACTATAATTAGTTTTGCTCTCTGCAGAAACCGTCATTTAGTGGTAACACTATTAAACAAGTGAAATACAAATTACAACTGACGTTTATATGATCATAATCACTCCTTCCTGGCTGCCAGGAATATTTTTTTCAGAGAGGAACCTGCATTTTTGCAGATGGCATGAAAAAAAATGAAGCCTGCAGAACACACCATTATTCCTGTGAGGCAGTCAGTTCATTAGTTGAAGCAGCCAAGTCTTGACGAGCCGCAACTGATCAGCAAATGGGAAATGAGCAGGAGTATAAATTCCCAGCAAACTGAATCATTAACATTTGCTGCCTGCATCCTGGAAACACAGTAAATCAAAAGTGTCATGATATATCAAGACAAAATATCATTACTAAGTGGGATTAATTTGCTGCTGTGGGAATGCCGACCTTTGCTGAAAGCAAAAAAAACACCCACAACCCACCCTGCTCGTTAATTCTTGTTACTTAGTTTCTTTTTTCTTTGAGGAGGTAGCATGATTCAAAGAATCACTAAGGTTGGAAAAGACCTGTAGGATCATCAAGTCCAACCGCCAACCCAACACCACCATGCCTCCTAAACCATGTCCCCAAGTGCCACGTGTACGTGTTTTTTGAACACCTCCAGGGATCGTGACTCCACCACCTCTCTGGGCAGCCTGGTCCAATGCCTGACCACTCCTTCAGTAAAGAAAATTTTCCTAATATCCAACTTAAACCTCCCCTGATGCAGCTTGAGGACATTCCCTCTCATCGTATCCCTAGTTACTTGGGAGAAGAGACCAACACCCACCTTGCTACAACCTCCTTTCAGGTAGTTGTAGAGGGTGATAAGGTCTCCCCTCAGCCTCCTCTCCTCCAGACTAAACAACACCAGCTCCCTCAACCTCCCCCCATAAGACTTGTTCTCCAGACCCTTCACCAGCTTTGTTGCCTTTCTCTGGACACACTCCAGGACCTCGATGTCCTTCTTGTAGTGAGGAGCCCAAAACTGAAGCCAGTAGTCAAGGTGAGGTCTCACCAGTACCCAGTACAGGGGCACAATCACTGCCCTGCTCCTGCTGGCCACACTATTCCTGGTACAAGCCAGGATGCTGTTGGCCTTCTTCACCACCTGGGCACGCTGCTGGCTCATGTTCAGCCGACTGTCAACCAGCACTCCCAGGTCCTTTTCTGCCTGGCAGTTTTCCATCCACTCTTCCCCAAGCCTGTAGTGTTGCAGGAGCTGGTGCTTGGCCTTGTTAAACCTCAAAACTGACCTCGGCCCGTCAATCCAGCCTGTCCAGGTCCCTCTGCAGAGCCTTCCTACCCTCAAGCAGATCGACACTCCCACCCAATTTGGTACCATCGGCAAACTTACTGAAGGCACACTCAATTCCCTCATCCAGATCATTGATAAAGATATTAAACAAGACTGGCCTCAAAACTGAGCCCTGGGGATCACTGCTTCTGACT